>NC_137773.1:45737217-46337217 GCF_963455305.1 Plecotus auritus | reverse complement strand
GTGAGGAAATGACCCTAAACATGGCTTTGTGTATCTCAATATACATTCTATCAATAGAGCTTTCATTTGTTGGGACCACACAAAACTGTCAGTATTTGACTATTTGAGCCTAGAAAATGGCAATTTCATCTGGTTCTTTGAATCAGAAGGCAAATGAGAGCATGGTACTGTCTATTTTGGTGGTGTTCAAAGAACCAGGGATTCCATTAATCAAAAGCCTATTGCAGTGGTCGGCAAACTCATTAGTCAACAGAGCAGCAAACCGCAGCTCGCGAGCCGCATGTCGCTCGCGAGCCGCAGTTTGCCGACCGCTAGCCTATTGCATCATTGGTCTTCCCCAAAGAGACATATGGTCCCATATACTCCTACATTATAGGATAACATTTTTATTTCAAATAGCAAGTTGATGTTTTTAATGCCTTCCGCATAAAATGAAGTAAATCTGTGAAATATTATCAATTCTATGGTACCCTCCCAAATAAGGCAATATTTTAGATTAGTATGTTTCTAGTTTTTAACTTCTTGTGCATTTTTAACTTCAAACAAAAATCTTAGCTAAAATGGTCTCCTGGGGCTTTCCTTTGACATCTTTTAAAGTGATTAATTAGCTGAAGAAATGCAGAGGTTAATAATTTTGATTAATTTATAATTAGCTCTACCTGTATTTCAGAGGAAATGATCAATATTGCCATTTGAAGAGGCCAGGCTAAGATCCAGCAGCAGCACTTCTAGGACATATGCAGTTAATTTCTGACAATTCAGTTTATGGGCCTCACCGAAACAGACCAAAGCTTTCTTATTCAGTCACAACTCATTAGAAAGTTCTACTTTAAATAGAGGAAGTAAACATTTCATTACTTGCCTTCATCCCCTTTTTATTTTTTACTTTTTTGGAAGATGGCATTTAAACTCCCCCAAGTAGGTAATTATTGTTAAAATTATTACCAAATACAATGTAGTTGATCTCTACCATATGTATAGAATTTTAAGAAAATAATTACACTTGAAGTTTAGTTTTCAAGTAAATTTGTGATATTTAAAGTAGAGATTGAATGGTTTTTAAATCTGAAATTAATTTGCCTTCAAACAACTTGCAATTTGAAACTCCTTATAATTCAGAATGTCAGTTTTGAGATGTAGTATACCAAGCATTATCTGAGAAACTGGGGGAAATGCCAGAAAACAACAGAATTCTATTTTGAGGGGAGTATTTTTTTAGTAAAAAAAAAAATCAACTTAGGATAATAATTTCTTTGGTTTTTTTTTATTTAAAAAACTGATTTTAGAGAGAAAGAGAAACATTGATTTATTGTTCCACTCACTTACGCATTCCTTTGTTCTTTCTTTTTTAATTTTTTAAAATATATATTTTTACTGATTTCAGAGAGAAAGGGAGAGAGAGAGAGAGAAAAACATCAATGATGAGAGATAATCATTGATCGGCTGCCTCCTGCATGCCCCCAGCTGGGGATCGAGCCGACAACCCAGTCATGTGCCCTTGACTGGAATCGAACCCAGGACCCTTCAGTCCGCAGGCGGATGCTCTAGCCACTGAGCCATACCAGCTAGGGCAAATTGGTTGCTTCTTTTTTAAAAATTATTCATTTTTATTGATCAGCTGACTCCTGTACAACCCCCATTAGGGATAGAGCCTGCAACCTGGGTATGTGCTCTGACGGGAACTGAACCAGAAACTTTCTGGTGAACAGGATGATGCCCAAGCAGCTGAGCCACGCCAGCCAGGGCCTGGGTTGCTTTTTGTATGTGCACTGACTGAGGATGGAATCCACAACCTTGGTGTATCTGGACGATGCTCTAACCAACTGAGCTACCCATCCAGGACTTCCTCTGCTTTCAATATGGAAAATGAGTTCCCCTGAATCAAATTTTGTTAACCATTTCAGTTAAATATTGTTAGGTTGATTGTGATATTTTAAATTTACAACATGCAAATATATATAACATGATAGTATATAGTGCTTTACCATTTCATAGAGGATTTCAAATAAAATTTTCAGAGAATAAAAATATTTATGTAAAATTGTTAAATGCTACCAAACTCAGAATTGATTATGGTTTCTATAATCAGGTGATGAACTAACCATGACAATATTTTTGCATATTTATACAGGCAAGAAAACTAAAGATATAACTTCTAAAAAGTCCAAGTATTTAAACTGTACCTAAAAGTCTCATTTGAATTGGCAGTTCCTATATATTTACAACTCCATTGTCAGCACATCAACCAGCATGATGAAAGTCAGAACCACATCACCAGGATCATGTGACTCAATGGTTGTGCATTGACCTATGAACCAGGAAGTCATGGTTCTATTTCCAGTCAGGGCACATGCCTGAGTTTCAGGCTTGATCCACAATAGGGGACATGCAAGAGGCAGCAGATTAATGATTATCTCTCATCATTGATGTTTTTCTCTCTCTCTCTCCCTTACTCACTGAAATCAATAAAAACATCTTTTTTTAAAAAAAGAAAGTGAGAACCACATGTATTGTTTCAGAATTCCAGACTTCTGTCCATTTCTAATGGCTAATAGCTTAACAGAGCATTACAATTTGCATCATAATTACAGACTCACAGTTCAGAAAACTGTTATAGATAGCCCCAAATCTACATGGGGACATTAATTCTCATGTCTTCTGAGCTATTATTACCCCAACAGTTGAATGGGTGTTTATTTAAAGCCTGTAAGTAACTTTACCTAGCCACTGCTGAAGACATTATCTCATCCAGACTTCCGCGGATACTGAGGCTCTTTTGCTTTCACTTGATCCTGCGAGGTGGCATGATATTGAGCATATGCTGCTAGCTTAGCAACTAAGTCTGTTTCTGAGGAACTCTTGCTTTCTTGGGTAGATGCTTACCTGTTATCTGAAATCTGGCCAAAACCCTTGGAGTTTGATGGATATATTCTTGAACATGAAACACTGCAAGAACACTTTGTTTTTCCAGGGAAAAACATCTGTACACCAACTATTCCACATAGTGTGCCAGTAGCTTTGCCAGATTTATCATGTGCATAGGTACAGACCTGTCAATTAACACTTTATAGTTGTGAGATTAAAAGGTAAAGAAGCAACTTCTTTCTTATTCTCATCAGAGCTTGAACTATTTGGGTCCTTACCATAGCCATTACATAACTTTCAATAGTTTCAGTCAATCTCTTCTTTTCCTTTTAGATACTTTCAGTCACTTGTCAAAAGACTGCCAAGAAATGCTTGCTTCCAGTTAACTTAGATACCTTTCAACATCTCTTTTGTCACTAATCCTTAATTGTTTTAACAGAACCTTATGGGTAGAGATACTCATGTTCTCAGGGCCACTGAGCCCTCTCTCCATTCAGGGCAGAGTTCTCTCCCCAGGACTGCATGACTCCAATAGAGCTCTGCCGGACCCCTCTTCCTTCTCTAATTTTTCAAGATAATTTAATCATATAAATAGCCTATTTATGTTAGAAAGTCATGGTATTAGTTATCTATTGATAAATAACATTTTGTCCCAAGGCTTATCTTAAACCAGCATTTATTATTAAAACTCACACAGTTCCTGTAGGTCAGGAATTTGAAAGAAGCTTAACTACATGTCTCTGATGATGAGTCCCTTACAAGGCTACAAACTGCTAGGGCTGAAAGGATCAAAAGTCTTAACTGGGGCTGAGGGACCTATTTCCAAGCTCACTCATTTAACTGTTGGCAGTGGGACTCAGTTCCCTGCCATATGGATTTCTCTACAGGACTCCTTATTACGTGGCAGAAGCAAACTGAGAGAAAGGGCAAGAGAGAAGGCATGGCCAAGATGGAAACTACAGTGTCTTTTAAGTCAGAAACTCAAAAGTGCCGTGTTATCAATTTCATTGAGCTCTATTCACCGCTCAGACTTGCACATACAATGTGGGAACAAATTACACAAGGACATGAATATTAGAAGGTGGAAATCTTTGGGGACCATCTTGGAGGCTGGCTATCACATCCTTCAAACATAAGTTTGTGACATTAATATTTTCATTTAAATATAATTCTCCAAGTATTCTTGGAGAAAGAAAGAAATCTCAAAGACATTATAAACCAAAACAAAAAGGAGTATCAATAATTTATTGAATTTGATAAAGAAATATGAACCAAGAAGATATATAGAGTTTGCATCTATGAGTAGAACATGATGATACAGAAATATCAAGAAAGTTGGTGTGGAGAGAAATTAATTAACTTTGTTTTAGCAATGTTAAATATCAGATGACAATAAGACACTCAAGTGCTCCCTGGTAGGTATTTGGAGATTCGCCATTGTCCCTTAAGGGAGAATTCTGAGATAGGAATGAAGGCTTGCGTATTTTTATAGCTATGAACTTTACAGTGGAGCGAATATAACTTAGAAACAGAGGTGGGAGCCAAATAATTAAGAAACAGAGTGGAAAATTATGAGCAGAAAAGAAACAAGGAACTTTTCATGGATTAAGGGAAAATGAAAGCTCATTACATGTTGGTTCATAAAGTCATGGGAGGAAAGAAGTTCCAAAAACAGGTTCACTAACACCAAAGACACATCCATCACCCCAACTACGAAAACTTTTCCTGCTCAAGCTAAGATGTCACGACCATCCCTGGCACCCTGTCCCACCCCCTTCCCCCCCCCCCCCGGCAATATTATTAACTGAGATTAATCTTTATGAGGCTTTCACTCTCCATTTTAAAAGAAAATAATTTATCCAGACTTTGAGAGCAGCAAAATGCTGGTTGAATTGGAAACCAGACCGTGTAGTGTTCAGTTTCTGTCAGCACGTCACTGCCTTCAGCTGTAAGGCTGACTGACATGTTTCTAAAAGGAAAAAGGTATGGGAGTTTGAATATAAAGGAAAAAAAATTGACTGTGGATTCAAAATATATGAAAAGAGAAAATATCTGAATAAATATACTTCTGCTTAACATTTATTGAAACATGCTAAGGCACTAACAACATTTTGATTTAAATGTCATGTGTCTTCTTATGCCACCTTACAAAGGGCTGTTCTTTATTTTATCTTTCTTTAAGTATATATACAGAGTCAAATTGCAGAGACAGGTAGTGAAATTGTCTCTCCTTTCACTCACCATGCTAGTTAGTAGTGGAGTGTCTTCAGGCAGTGTTTTTCCTAACTCCCAGGCCCTCAGTAGGAAGGAGGCATGAGCAATTCCTGAGCAGTCCACTTCTCCTGGGCTGGGAAGGAACAGTTGAGCAGCTAAGTATTCAATATCAAGTTGGGTAGATAGCAAAGATGTCTCAGAGTGATATCTACCCAACCTGACAGAGCTGGGCTCAAACCCAGGAATGCCTGATTCTGAAGTGTATGCTTTTGACCCCTGCCTAAGAGTAAGTATTTAAATATTTGCTGATATAATTAAAGTTAAAGAGTGAAAATTAGAAAAATACGAAGTGACTAATGACAAAAATATTGATCATTACTATTCTCATTGCTCCAATAACAACAAATATATATTGTGCACTAGTATAGGATCAGCGCCTTTGCATAAATAATTTTACTCAATGATCAAACATCCTTCTGAGGCTAGAATTATCTCATAGGGTAATGGTTAATAATCCTTATAAATAGAATTAGAATAATAGAATGATTTCTTAGATTAACAATCCTTTTTATCCCAGAATTACATATGAACAGACTGAGGTACAGAATGTTAAAGTAATTTACTTATGGTCACATAGCTAGTAAATAGAGAAGACAAAATTCAAAACCATATTTGTGTGACTGCAGAACCTACATATTTGAGCCCTAATCTACAGAATACACTGCCTGCCACCACTTGAAGAAAATTATTTTCTTTCACAAAGTTCTTATATTATTTTTTGTTCCAGTCTTTGTGTGTGTGTGTGTGTGTGTGTGTGTGTATTCAAATAGCTGTATTCATATGAAAAATTCAAAAGTCATGCTCATGACATACTTAACATTTCACACTGTTTTTTTCTTCTAGCATTCTCTCATGAGTTTTTCTATATTCCCCTTCAATTGTCATAATTATATTTCATTTTGTTCATGCATAACATTCCATACAGTAATGTTCTAAAACTGAAAAAAGCACTCTTCTATGATTTGACATTTCATTTAGCTTGCATTCAATGTTTGCCTGACATAAACAACTCTACAACAAATTTATACATATATAATGTTTTCTAGTTACCAGATTATTTTCTAAGTTAAATTTTCAAAAGAGAGATTCTTAAGTTAAAGTATATGAGTATTTGTATGACTTTTTGTACACAATACCAAAATGCTTCATTGAAATTTCACCACAACATTTTCTAAAACTAACATAAAAGAAAAATATAAATAAAACAATTATTAAAAAAATTAGTTTTGTTTCTGTTCATGACTATATATTTTTTTATTTTTTTAATTGTTTGAAGTATTACAAATAGTAGTACATATGTCTCCTTTTTTTGTCCCCCATTGACCTCCCCCCGGCCTCCCCTTCCCCCCAGTACATGCCTTTACCTGCCCCCCCCCCAGTGTCTTGTATCCATTAGTTATGCTTATATGCATGCGTACAATTCCTTTGGTGACTATATACTTTTTTCATATACATATATCACAGATGTTGCTGTGATAAGCACTGGAGTATATATGGCTTGAGAGTATGCATCCAGTGGACATGATGGATATAAAGAGTTCTAAAGGAGACCAAAGTTTTACCATTCCAAAATATGTCTTTTGGAATATTGATTTTAAGCTAGTTATCTATATATATATAAAAGCCCAAGCGACCGGAATGACCAGTCGACCAGTTGCTATGATGTGCCAGATGCTCATTGCAGGAGTTGCCCCTGGTGGTCAGTGTGCTCCCACAGTGGGAGCACCACTCAGCCAGAAGCCGGGCTCACGGCTGGCAAGCATAGCTATGGCAGCGGGAGCCTCTCCTGCCTCTGCTGTGGTGGGCAGGTGCAGTGGGGCCGGGGTGAGCAGGAGCGGCTCAGTGCCTGGCCCCAGCTCGGGCTCCTCCCCGGCTGCCTGTCGCTTAGCACACTGCTACATCCCTCGTACCCCATAAGCCTGCAGTTACAATCTCTGGAGAACAGTTGAAGCGTGGACACTCAGAGTAACCAGGATCAGGAGGAGCCTGATGTCGCCACTGGGCTCCTGGAACTCTGGGCGTCTGGCATCAAGATCAAATCTCATCCCTTACCAATTGCCCTGGAGCTACAGAGGAAAGCAGCAATATAACAGTGGCCACAAGGTGGCAACTGACAATCAGGATAAAAGTCAAAGAAAGATGGATCTAAAGGGTGGGGCATGGGCAATAGAACAGCCGTGCCCCCCAAGATCCCCAACTTTGTATTATTCACCTCAGAGTGTCTCTTATCCGGTTCTGAGCAGTGGAAAGCATCCAGCATGACCCAATGCATCCATTGGGGACTTCCTGGCCTGCAAGGCATGACCCTGGCCACAGAAGGGACATTTGGAAATATTTTTTTCAGGAAGCTGAAGGGAGGAGGACAGACTCCCCATGCAACTTCCCAGTGGCTCACGGGGACGTGGAAACTCCCCAGGCACACAGGCGTAGGTTCCCAATTTTCTTTCAATGTGCACAAATCTGTGCACCAGGCCACTAGTTAAGAAATAAAAGACTTGGAAATAACATTTAACCCTCCCCCTTTCCTGCCCAAGAGATTCAGATGGAGAGACCTGTTCCAGGAAGGAAATCTTAGCATTGCCACCCCAGCCTCATTTGAATTAAGCATGGTAGATAGGAGGCTCCAAGCAGGGGCCTGTTACCTGGATCAGCCCATGTGACCCACCATTTCTGGGTTGCTTAGCAAGAATTTGCCTGTCATGTGTATTCAGCTTTTCCTCAACTACCTATAAATTGCATGTTTCCCTTGAAATCTTAGACCCCTGCCCCATTTTTCCTTTGTCCATAATGACATATAAACCTCAACTGCCCAAAGCATTTTTGGGAATCTTATATCTTATGACACCCCCAAGCATGTCCATCCATCATGAACTTTGGACATTTTCTCCTGTTTATTTGTCTTTGTTAATCTGATTATTAGCCTGGATAGGAGAACTTAGAAAATGTGAAAAAATTATTGTTTTAGCCCCACAGTTCTCATGATTGCTCTGCACCCTGAGCCCTAGCAGTGCATGTGAAGAGCCTAAAGCCTTCCTTCTAATTAGCGGCCACAGAAGAGCATACCTAACTGACCCCGAAGTCAATGGGGAATACTCAACCTTGGGCTCATTAGCATAATGCCATAACCAATAGAGCTAATTTTCTAACTAATGCCTCACAGCAGGTATTTAATAAGTTGTTCTTTACCATCTAAGCTCTTTTGCTCAATCCCGTATGCCCACATTCTCTCCTGCTCCTGAGTCCCCAGTAAGCTCAAACCACAAATCTTACAAACACATTTTCATTTTTCCCAAGAGCTTCATTCACAAAGACCCCTAAATATTTTTTTTATTTTATTTTGGAGGTCATATAATAGATTTCCTTTTACTCAACACTTACTGAGACATTATTTCTATAGTTCTGACTTTTTTCATATCCTTCTATCTCATGTTTCCTGAATTTCTGAATTTAGAGTGATCTGAATATTATAAACTCAGACACTATCTTAATTAATGAGCATATGCAATAAAATGTATTTTGTATACTTTGACAACTTAGTTTTGGAATCAGTATTATAAGTATTTTCTTAGGTAATCATATTTTTTTTTTCCTTATTTGAGGTTTTGCAACTCTGGGAGCACAAAGAACCTGCTCTCTTGACTAGACCTGGACCTTCTTCAGAGAGTGCTGATGGTTGGTGTATTGGAAGGATACTGCCTTGAATGAGCCATACAGAGAACCACCAGGGAGGGAACAGCCTGAGCAGGAGAACATGAAGAGACCTCACATACCTTTGAGACACTGTGAGGAGTCCCAGAAACAACTGAGGTATTTTTAAAGAAGGCTGAGTTCCTACATTGTGTGGGTAGATTCAGGAGCCAGGTAAATTGTGTTTCTTGCTGTTAACTTGGCTCTGGACTCATGAGGACTCAGGAAACTCCTTTGAGATACAGATGTGTATGTAATATAAATGTGTATGCCAATAATTTAGACATAAATACAAAAGGTGTCAATATAATTGTAGATATAAGTATACATCTGGGACTAAGCACACCTGTGATATCTAATATATTTATATGGACTTACTCATAAAATGGAAACAATGATTGCTTTTTTCTTAATGGAAATCAAAATTTTTCTGCTGTTTTGGGTGGGGGACAGTGGGGGGGAGGGGCCGTGGGCTATTGGCTGGCCGGTCCCACCCCCCACCCCCAAATGGGGTATTGGGGGCCGATCAGGGCCCTGATCAGGCTGGTTGGCTGCCACAGTGCATGTCATAGCCACCAGTCATTCTGGTCATTTATGTTGTTCCACCATTCTGGTTGCTGGGCTTTTATATTGTATATAGATAGATATTGAAATGATATTCTCAGACCAAACAATCTGATTTCAGGACTAGATTATATTCTATTCCTACAAGGAAAAGAGTAATTTCATTTTTAAAAAATACATATTTTTATTGATTTCAGAAAGAAGAGATAGAAACCTTAATGATGAGAGAGAGAATCATTGATCTGCTGCCTCCTGCATGTCCCCTACTGTGAATCAAGCCTGAAACTCAGGCATGTGCCCTGACTGGAAATTGAACCCTGATCTACTGATTCATAGGTCAATGCTCAAACACTGAACAACACTGGCCAGGCACAAGGTAACAATTTCAATGCAGAAACTTCCTTGCACACCATTATAATTCTACTAGAGGCCCAGTGCACGGTTTCATGCACTAGTGGAGTCCCTCAGCCTGGCCTGTGGGGATCGGCCAAAACTGGCAGTCCTACATCCCCCAAGGGATGTAGTAGTGGCCAAAGTGGCAGGTGGCCAGGGAGGAGCCCTAGCCTGGGCCGGGTGCCGCCACTCCCGCTCATCCCAGCCCCCCTGCACCTACCTCTGCCACCGCTTGGTAGGCTCTCTGCCGCTCCACTGCAGTCTTCGTGCGCCCATCCTAGGGTGATACCAGCGCACCCATGACCAAGAAGCGGCCATGGACTCTTGCTGTCAGTCCCAATGCCAGTCCCCATCCCAGTCCCAGTCCAGATGGGGGAGGGGTGCGCGTGCCTGAGGGAGAGGCTCATGCTCCCACAGCTGTACTCACCAGCCATGAACCTGGTGTCTGGTGCCCGTTGGTCAGTGCTGTGGGAGCACGCTGACCACCAGGGGGCAGCTCCTGCATTGAGCGTCTGCCCCCTGGCAGTCAGTGTGCATCATAGCTACTGGTTGACCAGTTGAGCAGTCGAACAGTCGCTTAGGCTTTTATATATATATATATATATATATATATATATATATATATATATATATGGCATTAACTCTCAATTATCCACAGATTAGACAAGTCATAAATAAGTTATAACCACTTGAGTCTTAATCTTACCACTGAGTTCTAGGTTTCTTTAGTTGTTTGTTTTTTATTTTTATTTCCAATGGATATCTCATGAGACAATATTATTTGAAACCAATATTTAAGCTTTATTAAAAGTCTATAGAATATTTTTCAAAGAACATCCCCGTGTAATATGTTTGTTTATATTGATTCTTATTAAATGTTGATATTGTCTTAAGTATGCAGCAGATTTTTATAGAGCAAATCTAAGATTTTATTTTATTCCATATGAAACATCAGTAACTCAGTTATTTTAAGTTATTTAAAAATAAGGTAAAATAGAATGCATGTTCATTCTGGGACTTCTGGTTTATTTAGAGCCTTGTGTTACTTAAACTCTTGTAAGTAACTAATTTCAACTTATGAATTTTCTCATTGTAGTGAAAGATGGGAAACTAAAGGTTAAAGAAAGCTTCATAGATTTACTATGATGGTATCATTTCAAGTTGCTTTTATACTTTAAGATAAAATATATGTAATTGTTTAAATGGATAGAAAAATATCCCAGAATAAATATTATTTGATTCGTCCATTTACAAGTCCTTTTAGGTTATACATATGACAAAATTAACAGTGGGGCAAAGTTCTATCTTGTCCATGACAGAGTTATTCAAAAACACCCCATTATTAAAGGGTCCTTTTTTTTTCAGTTCTTTAAACACTTATTATGGAGCTATTGTGAGGCAGATATTTGTCCTAGATGCTAATGAAACAAAGATAAATGGGACATGGTATTATCCTTTAGATCTTTATGAAACAGAAAAGAAATATAAGCATATCACAACATCAGAAGTGCTAACACAAAGTTATGCACAAAGGTTTTATACATGTTTCCATTGCATACCTTTAGTTACTTTTTACAGTTACTATGTGCTGTTATTCCTCAGTATATAAAACAATACAGTTTCCTACATCCTAGTTTTTACAAGGCCCTCTCGCTCTTTAGGGTAAGCATTTGAGAGGGCCAATATGAAATTTGCTTCTCTGTAATGATGTTGAGGAGATAGCATTTATTAATGTGCTTTTAACTAAAGCAAAAATAAACGGGTTTTTTTTGTGTGTTTTTTTTAAGATTGCTTGTTTTGATTTAGGATTCTGTACTTTGATCTGTCCTTACTTTGAAGATTAATTTAAAAGGAAATTTCAGATATACTCAGGCAACAATATTTGCATAAAGGACCCAGAAGTCTCAACGGAAGGAGATATTATTCCCGTACCCAAAAAAAAACTATATTTTAAATTGATTCATGTTTCCCAGACAATAATGACAATCTTTAATGTTCTCTAAGATGTAAAGAAGTCTCTTTCTGATCTGTAACTGATTGTTGGTTGGCAATTGATTACATTTCCAAACAACTTTTTGAAAATGATTTAAGAGGCAATATTTTACAGATTTGCTTGATAGTTTTCATACTGATTACTTATATTTTATATATTAAGGATATAGATTTCTAATTGTATATTCAAATTACCTCCTGTTTAAACTATATAAAGTGAACTCACTTGAATATCTTGAATTGTTTTCAGAAAAGTCAGGATATTGTCCCCTGCTATGTATTTCAACCATAAACATTATTTTAAAAATATGATAAATTTTCCCTTACCTGACAAGCAACTTTTTATCTAAGTCTCAGGCCTCAGCTCTTACTGCTGCAGCTTCCCAGATACCAGTGTGTAAAATGAAAACCCCACACAGAAGAGAAACATCCCTTATCGCAATACACTTTACATATTTTTGGTAATATCTTTGATCTTGAAGTGTGTCATAAATTTGGTTTACATGGCTGCTAATCCCACTTAACTGGGCCTCAGAACCTCACATAATATTGTAGCTAATCATAATAATATTAGTTAATGAATAAATTATTACCACGAGCTATCAAATAACAAAGTTAACAAATTTAAAGATAGACAATGTCTTTAATCCTTTTAGGTAAAATTGGTGATTAGAGTCAGAAAGTGAATTTTAAATTTTACTGGAATAACAGAGGCCTTACTTTTGAAAGGAGAAGGAGGTCTTTCGTGCATTCTGTGATGTCATTACACTACAAAATCAGCCAGCAGGCATAAAGAACCACAGAGAAAGTTTTAGGATTGTTCTCATTAGCTCAGCCATGCTCATTAGTCTTTGAATTAGGATTTTGCTCCTGTCTTTTTTAAACAAAGATGTAGCCATAGTTTATAGAAGTGCAGGGAAAGCAGGATATAGTAAGAGCTGATGAGGGAGATTGTACTGCTAAATACCTTGGTTTATAGTGGTGATAAACATAAGTCAAAGTCCAACAATCTTGCAGTTGATTTTTATACAACAAACAGATGGTAAACCACGTAAAAATCCTTAAAAGTAAATACTGTAACATAGACAAGTACTCATGCTATTATGTTAATTGCATAAGGAGGATATACACTTTTATGATCATTCCTCATATATGGAACCAATATTTACTAACCCTACTATGTGCACAGTGCTTTACTAGTGGCTTGGAATACAGTGTTAGGGAAGGAAGAAAGAGCCTTTGCTCTTTTAGAGTCTACAACCTCGTTAGGGTGGGGACAGGGGTGGGAAGCTGAATGAATGCAGACAACTACACAGATATAGCAAGATGTTTTCCAGGACTGGCTTAAGAGGCAGGGGGCTTTGGAACCTGAGACAAAGAAGCTTCACTGGTAACCTGCTTTGGGCCCCCTCCCTCCTGCTGCTGCTGCAGGGAGTCCATCTATCTCTCGATAAACTTTGAGTCTGCTTACCATTTTTGTCCGTGAACTCATTCTTCGATTTCGCAAGACAAGGAACTCGGACCCGAACCAGAAATTTTGGCATCAGATGATTTTCTAGACTCTTGTACAACTGTAGTAAAAAAAAAAAAACACCGGAAAAAGTGAATCCCTTAATTTATGAAAAATGATACAATGTAAGTTCCGTGTTTTTCAGGAATGCAATAAAGATTTAACATCACCAAGGTACTTCACCATGTAAATACACTATTCTAGGTATAACCACTCAGAAACTTCATTTCTTTAATATGACCTTTTCTCCTTTCTTTTCTTTTGACTCAAACTGGCCTCATGCAGCATCTTGACTCACATGCCTGCTTCTTCCTTGTTTGTCCCTCAGGACAATGAGGTTCTGGGCTGCATCAAATACTCTTAAGAAACAAAGCCTGGGACCTGATGACTTATCACTTATTCCCATGACAGCCGCAAAATCCAAGAGGAGAATGGCTTACATGGTCCTGAAGAAGTGGGGAGAGAAAGCATTCTACAGTGAGGACACTGGCCCAGCCTTGCTGGGTTCAGTTCTAGGTCCTTGGGTAAGGAGAGTAGGAAGAATAGGCATCATTTGGTTAACATAAAATGCATATAGATGCATAGATATTTACAGGAAATTTTAAGGATTTACCTCAAGCATCTCAGCAAGCATGAGTGGGATGAGAATGGAGATGGGGGATGGGGGAGGGAAGGAAAGGGAAAAGGAAACAAGAGAAAGGATTTCCGCAGTGTAAAGAGAAGAATGAGGCAAGTGACGTGATAAGTCTACTCTGCATGTAAAGAGCAAATGAATCAATCAATCAATCATTAGAGAAAATATGACACCTTGGTGGGAGTTAATTAGAAAACAAGTACATTAAAATATTTTTTACAAAATTTTACTGTGAATTCAACAACATTTTTCTTTTGTTACAGTTCTTTTTGCTGCTTATTTCTCCCCCAGACTTTTAATCTCTCTAAGGGCTGAGAGGGTTAACTTCCTAACTTGAAATAATTTAGAAAGAAAGTGTCATTGAAATATAGAAAGAAAACATCCTGTATCACTCCGAGCATTTTTCATCGCAATGTAAATTCTCTTCATTCAAAAAGCAGCTTTTAATATTTTAATTAGGATACTGTGTTATATGAAAGGCACATCTGATTTTAGAAATGCAAATGAGCGTATGCTAGGAAACAAAAAATGCAAAATTAAAGAGGTAATATGAAGTTCAGCAGCCAGCAAGGAAGAGAAAGAATGTGAGGAGGGATCAAGGAAATAACCTGAAGTGAAAATTATACTAGCATTTTTCAAATTGATCAATTTGATAAGGTTAAGGACAATTTTAATACACCTTAAAATGCAATAATTATCTTTGGCTAATAGACTTGAAATCAATCAGACTGCATGTAGTTATTGACAGTTAACTGGGAAGCAATTACTGACCTTGTATGGGTCCCTATAGCACCCCAGCTAGCTGAGTATTGAGCAGTACTCCATCCCGTTACTATCAGGGCTGCCTTTTCCACTTCCCTTTTTGCTCACTGCTACAAAACAAAGAAGACATTAATTGCAATCTATACTATGAAATACAGCTGAATTTTACAGCTTTTCTGTAGGGAGCGGCTATAGGGTCAAGCCTCGGATTGACCTGTGGCAGGGGCACAAACAAGTCCCAGCTTGGAGGCCGAGCCCTCTTAGCATGATTAAGCTTAACCTTATAGCCCTCCCTAGTTCCTTCCTGGGTAGCTAATGGGCTGTGGGAGATGCAGCAAGTGCTGCCAAAACGAGGTTAAACTCACAAGAACATTATAACTATGCTGACCACTACCTTGTTTTTCTCTGACTATAAAATAAAGCCTCAGCTTGCCGGCTGCATCTCTTTCAGTGACCTCATCCAGGCTGGATCTCTTTCTGTGATCTCATCCAGGCACAGGAGATCTGCCGAGCCCCAGCTGTATTCTCTTGTCTGCCTTTTCTGTAATCCTTCACCGCCCCTCCTCATGCTCACCGAACCCTTGGCTGTGCTAGCGTGGCACACTTTTCCATTTTAAACATGAGGGCATTGAGCCTCTGACAGGTTAGATCACTTGGGCAGGTGAGGGAGCTGGGACCAAGTCCAGGTCTACACTCCCAGCTGATGCTCTTAACAATTAGACCCCTTTGCTATGGAGACTGTATGCTTAGGGCTTCCTCACTCCTACAGAATTTTGGCCACATCTTTTTAAAAATTAAATTTGTATTGTTTCTCTGTTGCTAACAGATAAAGTAACCTGTCTAGGAGAAAAACTGCAAAAGAGTCATCAGTTTCTTTCTTAAGCAGAAGAATGAATGATAGTGAAACCACATTCTGTAGCAGAGAAATCTTAAAAGTAACAACAGATGTGGAAGGAGAAAGCGAGGCCATTCTGGAGCCATAAGAAGTAAACAAAGGAGGTGAACGGGGAGCCGCAGAGCCCAAAGCAGAACATTTTTCCTGGAATGGACTTATACCACCAGCAAAGCTGAGCCCCACAGCTCTGCACATCTGCAGATCTGTGTTGTTCATTCATCAACATGCCCAGCCCATATCCAACATCCAGGCCCTACTGGCTGAGGAGGACAAGAATGAGTAAAATGGGGTAATGAAAACATGTCTTGTACATTGGAGAGGGATGCACTCAAGCATGGGACTAAGGAACTATTAAAGTTTAATAAGGAGACGATGTATCATCTCACATTTCAGGTTCAAATACTGAATTGCATTCTCTCTGGACCATTGTTGAACTCCATGGTTAAGCTCTGTATTGAGTTTTGTATTAGTTATTAAGAAAAAAAAACCTGACTTACCAAGGAGCTATTTGTGAATATGGCAATGCTCTGTGTGCAATGTATGGATTATGATGCACCTGGATAGTATAATAGGTTATATCTGCTCTTTAGGGTCATATAGGACTTAGCAAAATAGCACCCTGGGAATCATATCACTTATTTGTGAAAAAAGAATAACCATACCCCTGTCATGGAATTTTTTGAAGGCTAATTTAGATGAATAGAAAGAAAGTACTTTGCACAATACTTGGCATATATTGTGAATGGCCCCTGAGCATTGCTATTATCAGTAGTAGCAGAGCTAATAGTATTGTGTTCAGTATATAGGAAAAGTGAAAATTGTACAGTGTATTCCACAACTCAGGGTCTTCCCTAATAGTAAGAGATGTGTGTAAACAAAGATAGGTTTAATTCAAATGGCATTGGTTATTGGAGTCTTCAGAATGGAGTTCCTCCAGAGAGAATACTGAGTACTACATGGTGGCTTTTACTTGAAGTATGAGCAGAGGAAAACAAAAATTGTTCATACAGCAGGAGATCAACCTACATAACACAGCCTTACAGAGTTCTAGAAGGAAGCAGTTGCAGACAGGAATTATTAAACAGTCAGAAAAACACAGCCAGATAAAAGGACTAATTACAAGGAAAATCGTTTGGGCAAAAATAAAAAGGATCCCAAATCAATTATATAGAAAAGATTCCTTTATTAACTTTCGGTCGAGAATATGTTTGTATATTTTCAGAAAACAACTCCAAGACCATGTGGATTCCTGCAACAAAGAGGAATTGACAGGTCTGCTCCAACCACGAAGACAAGAGGAGAAACAGTCCAGAGATGGGAGACGCTGACGACGCCTTGCCACGCTAGCAGTCAGAAGCTGTGTGACGCAGCAGCGTGCCTAGGACCAAACCAGAGAGGGTTGGACCTGCATTGCCACCATGTGCCCACCATCCAGATATCATTGCTGACATGTACACATAAGGAACTGTTTGACATTGAAACGGGGAATCAGAACTGTTGGACATTGAAATTGGGACTCAAACATTTTTTGTTATTATATGTTTATTTCTAGTCTGCAGAGGCAAGATTTTTTAAAGGAAAGAAAAGGGGGAAAATAGATACAGAAGCAAAGAAGCATTGAACAGACTGTCAAACTACAGTGGGAAGGCAGAGGAGGTTTTGTGGGGGTGGAGGGGGCTGTAAGAGATCAACCGAAGGACTTGTACACATGCATATAAGCATAACCAATGGATAAAAGACACTGGGGGTGGGGGGGGCAGGTAAAGGCATGTACTGGGGAGAAGGGGGGGTGGGGGAGGTCAATGGGGGGGGAAGAGACATATGTACTACTATTTTTAATACTTCAAACAATTAAAAAAATGTAAAAAAATAAAATTAAATTTAAAAAAAAGGACTAATTAATGGGAGAAAAGGATCTACAGTTTTAAAAGTGACAAATAATTTCACCTGTATCATGTATCAAACGGAATATTTTGGTATATTTTTAATAAAAAGAACTGTCTTTACTATGAAAACTGTAACCTAGTTAGAATATGGTAAACTTTGAAAGAGGATAATTCACTATATAAAATTAACTTTTCTTAGAAGTTAATTCACTGCAGCACATTTTATAATAAAAACAGAAAAATATCAATGTTTTATAATAGGAGAATGGATAGATGACTCAGAGTATATCTGTCATTGGACTGTTATGCAGCCATTCATGTAATATTTTTCACAATTAATGACATGGGAATATTTCCAACAACAATATAATAGGAAAATGCAGTCATCAAATGCATATATTTATAATGTATACATACATATGTATACACACATATATTGAAATGAAATATTCAGTGCACACATATATGATCATATACATATATCTATGTGCATGCATAGTAAAATAAATGAAAACACACTGCAATGTTATCAATGAGATGGGAAATGCTGTTTTCTTCTAAGTATTTATAAAAATCTCCCAGGGTTCTAAATCCACAAATGACTTTTATAATAAGAAAAAAAGGTATATTTAAAAACATAATCAAACTCTACATAAACATCAACATCTCTCACACTAAACTTGCTGTCAATGGAAATGGCTATATAGAGATGATCTTTCCTGAATATCTGCTGCAATGCTGTGACTGAAATTAGACAACATTGGCCAAAAACAGTTCTTTAAGGATAATGTGCCCCGTTCCTCCCAAATCTCCTGTACCAGGAAGCACTCAGTGGCTTATACAGCTGGTAAAGCAAAGATGAAGAGTGACTATCTGAAAAGCCCATCCCACAGGTTAGTGGGGTGCTTAGCTTCAAGACTGGTGTGAATGTAGCATAGATAAAAGCTGCTTCCTGTTACCTGGCATACCCCTCCCGACACTGCGCTCTCACGTCTGAGCATCAGCAAAGCCTTTTGCAGAATGAGGATGAAAACAGGGAGAGAGAGATTCTGATCTACAATATTTAAACCACCAAGACTTTATATTCCCCAAAGTAACAGTTTGTAACTCATGCATTAATTTTTACTTCAATTATTTATCTTTATGTGTATCAACCGCATTGAAAGAGAAAATGAATAACTCTGTACCCCAATTTTATCACAATAAGAAGAACTGAATAACTTATAAGCTTTGTCTTCTCTGGTGAGTTATGAACACATTCCCCTTTCTGAGAAGAAAATTAAATTTCTACTGCATCTGAGAACGCCTTTAAAATATTTTATTACTGTTGTTAAGGGATTTAGAATAATGGAGGCAGTGTTAAAGTAAATATACTATCTCCATTTTCTGTCTCTTTAATTGCTGAATTGTCCATTTTCACACCAGAGAATCATGGTTTATTTACTGTCAATTCATGAACTAGAAGCTGAGGGAGAGCATGCACTATCAGAATCACACAACCCAAAAAACAGCCAAGAAAATAAGAGATCATCTCAAATGAACTATACTTATTTTTATTTTCATAGCAAATATGCTTGCAAGATTCAGCACATGTTCAACTCTAAGTCTCGTGGGAGAAACAGTTCATGTTGGTTTAGATTGGGTAATAAAGAGAAACAGAAAACAGCAACTGTGGAGGATACTTAGCTAAAGAATTATTGGGCATATAAATTATATATCTCCCTGTTTTTCTCCTGCAAATCAAGGTTTTACCAAATTTTAAGACAAACTGGGATGCTTCATTTACTTTTACCAAAAACACACTTTTAAAATCAATGCCATCCAGTAAATTCATGCAAAAGATATGTAACATCTATTCTGTGGAAAGTACTTATACCAAGTCTGTCAATGACGGGAGCTTCTGATCCAATACCCCAGGTCTTCAGAGAGAACAGCCTCCAATATTTCTAATGGGTACTTTATCCCAACAGAGGACATTAATGTCTTCCTCAGTTTGGGAAAAAATGCTTTCCAATAAATCAAAGCAAACGAATTTTAATAGTTACTTGGGAGCACTTATGTTCTGTGTATTGCTGTGATTTTGGATAATTCCTCAATTGCATAAACATTGGGAGAAAAATAAGCATATTGTTTTTTCTAGAAAATGAAGTGTGAATTCACATGGCCTGAGTTGAGATGCTGATTAAATCTAGGAAAGTTCATCTTTTATGTGCAAATATTAGGATAGAAAGATGAGTGGCATTCTTTTTGGCATCAGGAGACAATCTTGTGCTGGTAGGGGAAAATGGAGGCACAATCACAAAATTGATCACATTTGAAAAATGATCAGTCCTAAGTGGCAATATGTGAATGATAAAATTCACAAGGAAATTCATAAGACCAAGACATTATATATGGTTATGACACTAGAAAAAGTTGTAACCAAGTTAATGACACTTGAAGCAGACCCCACAGATAGATAAAGTTTGGAGTAGCAGAGGAACTGCAACTTAGGAAGCTTAATCAACAGTGGGATGTTAAAGATGAATTAAGAAAGCCAGGTAAGTAAACCTGAGAACTACACCTTGAAGGATTTTTCAAAGAATTTGAAAATTAGAAGGCTCTGCAGTAGAGGAAATGGACTAAAAATTGAAATGTGGGAATAAAATATTCATGTGCTATAGACACAGAATTTGCATTGATTAAATATAAAGAGAAGTTGGGAGGACAAGAGCTCCAAGTTTAATACACTAGACCTATTTACAGAAATGAAAAAGTCAAGAGGAATAGCACGTTTTGGGAAATATTGAAGAGAGGATATGAATGGATTTGTTTTTTAACCTGCCAAGTTTCAGTTCCTTGTGGGATATCCAAGGCTGATTGTCAAGAAGACTGAAATGTTGGTCTGGAGGTACAATTTCAGGATTCATTGGTGCTTAAAACATGAGAATAGATGAGATTCCTAAGGAAAGAAGTCCCACAGAAGCGGTAGGTTTAAAGATAGAAGGAAGTTATTTGAGGAGTGAACCCAGGGACAATGTCTGTTAAAAGATATTAAACTATGATAATGTAAATCAATGTGATTCCCATTTTTGCTGGCCAGCACTTGCCAATGAAATTGTAGTTTTATTGGTGTTCAACTCAGTGTGAGACAATTCAATGAGGTCTCCAATTTTATTAAGAATTTCATAGCTTGTGGAATGTCCCTCAGGTGATGAAACATATTGGAATACAATTCTATGGTACTAATGGGATAACTTTTATTTTCTTCTATCTTGATAGTAATAAATAAATAAATGCAACACTTATGCAGTATACTATGGAAACATAAAAACTTAAAAGTGCCAAGCAAATTATTGTCCATTGTGCATATTCTTATCCAAATGGCAACATTTTTTTTTAATTTTATTGTTTTAGGTATTACAAATAGTAGTACATATCTCTCTTTTCCCCCCCCCCACTAATCTCCCCCCAGCCACCCTTACCCCTGGTACTTGCCCTCATCTCCTGGCCCCAGTGCAACATTTTTTATTGATCAAATAAGCTATCATTCATCCTTGTTTCCATAAAATAGAACCAATTTGTTTTCTTTATCTTAATCTAAGCAGAGGTCATTGAGCTGGGTGAAAATATTCTTTGCACGGACAAAAGAACTGTCAGAGCTCACTATTCCATCGCATCATTAAAGGTAGAAAAACACAAGTATGTGAATAAATGGTAATAATAATAATAATAGCAACAGCATAAGCTTTGATTCCTGCAAACACACCAGTTTTCATGAAAACAGCTTGCGCTAGCATTATTAGGTCTTTAACATTAAGAATAAAAATTTCAGGGTGAATATAGCTTAATGTTGCTTATGTCCTCATCATCATTATCATCATCATTATCACTATTGTCATTGCCATTATTCCCAACTATAGTAAAATGGATTATTGTCCTACCTTTTCATCCCCTCCCTGTAACAGGATTACACCCAAATCTTTCGTATCCTAACTCTCCTAATAAACTAGGGCAGTGGTCGGCAAACTCATTAGTCAACAGAGCCAAAATCAACAGTACAATGATTGAAATTTCTTTTGAGAGCCAAATTTTTTAAACTTAAACTTCTTCTAATGCCACTTCTTCAAAATAGACTCACCCAGGCTGTGGTATTTTGTGGAAGAGCCACACTCAAGGGGCCAAAGAGCTGCATGTGGCTCGCAAGCCAGTTTGCTGACCATGGAACTAGGGGGATATCCATCCTTCCCTGCTAGCTATGAGCTAAATCATGTGACTTGCCTTGGCTGGCCTGCACACCCATGAGCTATAAATAGCATTTTAAGTCGTTGAGATGTTAGTTATTGTTAATGCATCATCATCTTAAGATGCTGTATCATAGAATAACAAACAATTGAATAGCGCTATTTGGCTTTTCAAAATAAGACTGTGTTTCTTATATCAATAAGTCATTATAAAAATACAAAGATAAGTATAAAATAATACCACAAAATAAAAGCTTGCTGTTTTATTGCAATGAGTTGGGTTAGAAGTTGGAGCAGAGCTGGATATTTATAGAAAATGAAACTAGCGGAAGCCCATTCCAGTTCATTCCCCTACAAAGGACCTATTCAATAAATTTAAGAGCAAATGTTGTTTGTTTGGCTGAAAATGGAAGGAAGGCATGTTTGTGCCTGATCCCCAGAGACTGGAGGAGGATATGGCGGATAGAATGTCATTGCCACCCTCCAGTTTAGGGTAGTTGCTCAGAGATTGAAGCCAGACTAACTTTAAACATTAGCTTCTCCACTCACTGGCTTGTGTGACCTAGCAGTGCCAGGGGGGAGAGAAGAATCACAGAAATGTGGGGAGAGTCATTCTCCCACCTGCATCCCTGATAACAGAACACCTTTGGCATTTGGGGGCATGGTGGCCACAATAGCAGGATGTTACTGCCCTGTAGGGCAGTATTAAAATGACAGGTTCAACGAGCAGAGATATGAATGCAGCTCCTTGATTCAAAGCAAAACAACACAAGATGATATTTTCCTGAGCACTCTGGAGACCACCTGCTTTGGGGTCTCTCAGAATCAACAGTTTTTAAGTAAAGAATAGATACCATTCCTGAGTAGGTAGAACCTCAGAGCTAGTGAATTTCATGAATTAATATTAATGTAGTGAAGCTTTGGAAAGTTGAGGTATACTATATTTATCCTTGAATAAATTTAATCCATTTCAACAAATATTTATCAACCATTTAGTATGTGTGAAGTGTTATTTATGAATAAGAATGAAAGTAGCAGGCCTAAGGCAGTATAACTTATTAGTTTATGCTTGTTTGAAGTAAATTTCTGATGATTTAAGATTGGAAGTATATTTCTTGCCTCTCTAAATAGTTGGATTCAGTTTTGTTGACAGAGCTGTGGATTGGAAGCGGGTGAGGAGAGGAGTTTTTGTTCCGGTGATGTTCTCAGAACCGGTTATCCTGACACCAATCACCGATCAGTTCTATCTGCACCACCTCAATTTTCTTACCTGTAAAATGATAAATGATCGTAAGCTAGCCCCAAATTAACCTACTTTCCAGGTCTCATTTCACAGTTGAACTTTAAAATCTCAGTCCTTTAACTTTATCCTTAAATTTCAAAATGCTATAAGAACAGTGAATTAAAAAATGCTAAGTAGTGAACTTGGAAAGCAAGTGGGCTGGGATTTATCAGTTATACTCATCCAAATGCCACTATAAAATCATTCATAACATTAACGGAGAGAACTGTCTCAAATAAACCAGCAGGTGTATCACTTGCATATCTCTGTATTGTGTTATGTGCACCCAAGGACCAATGTGAGACTCAGAAATGCATTCATGGGAGATTAAGCTTGATTTTTTCAACATATTGTGAAACAACCATTTAAGCAGGTGCCAAACTTGATTTTCTTGATTTTGTTAAAGATTTTCATTTCTCAAACAGCCCATCAGACATTAGGATTGGAAAAACTTTTTTTTTTAGAATTCCTTTAGCACAGTATAAGCATGACTTAGGTAAAGTAGTATTCATTAGTGGTACATAGATTGCAGGGAACGGATGCCACCAGAGGTTGTTAACTATGTTAAAGATCTCCATCAGACTCAGAATCAAAGCACCTTTATATACAAGTAGTAAGTTTTAAACCTGTAGCATATTTACCTGATCCATCCAGGCCCTGAATCTGAATTATTATTTTTTTTAACCTTACTACTAAGATATTCATTTGAAAGAAGAAATTCCCAACAGAACTCTACTATTACTAAAACTGGCAGCTATTCTAAACATAACACAAAACTGGTATTTAAAAAATGAAATTTCATCTATCTTATGCTTAACCTACTGAGAAGAACACGCTAGAAAGAATCACTGTTGTTTAAAAATGTACAGCTTTTCCTTCTAGGAAAAGACTTTTTTCAACTATTTTTAATTTATATTATGCAATGATTTGAAATTTAATATTCACCTTCAAAATATATTAAATAAATAATTTGTAAAGCAAATATATATACAGTTTCTCTCATAGAAGTAATGGATCCTACATATATCTTTTCATGTTACCTGTAATCCACTCTTCTTTTCCTACACCCTTCTTTTCATTATTTATGGCTGTTGAGTTTCAATTTAATTTCTTTTAGCTTCTTGACCCTTCTGCTTGGTATTTCTACACATGGAACTTAAGAGGGTAGATAGATGATAGATAGATAGATAGATAGATAGATCGATAGATAGATCCCAATAATCATGTTATTCAAAATATTTGACACAACTATTCTTAATATACACTTATGTGTTATAGTACACCAAACTGGTAAAGTTTATTCTCACAGGCAAAATTCAAACAAAACTGGATAAAACATTTGATACCCTTTTATATAGATGACTAAGTGTACCCGGATATCAGCAGAGGCAGAACCACTGCAGATGCTACGTCTCACTTATTTATCATACAGAAACTAGAAGATGCTATGCTGAATATATCCAGGTTTGCAAAAGTATTTTATTTTATCATTTCTTATGGCTGTTTTGGATATAGTACTAAGATAATCAAAACAGAATTTAGGCGAATTTCCAGTTCAGGATAAACATCTTTCAAAGATGGTAGGAAACGCGATGTAACTTCTAACACCATTTACCAACACTGATGATATAAACATTGGGGAGGGAATGTTCTGTATGTAGTGCAGTGGTCGGTAAACTCATTAGTCAACAGAGCCAAATATCAACAGTACAACGATTGAAATTTCTTTTGAGAGCCAAATGTTTTAAACTTAAACTTCTTCTAACGCCACTTCTTCAAAATAGACTAGCCCAGGACGTGGTATTTTGTGGAAGAGCCACACTCAAGGGGCCAAAGAGCCGCATGTGGCTCGCGAGCCGCAGTTTGCCAACCACGGTAGTAAGGGATTGATTTTCTCATGAGTCCTACTGCCTACTGCCCCATAGGAAGAGCTGGGGAGGGTGCTTCATTCTTTGACATTAGGAGAACTTAGAACTCACTCTAAAGTGGTGGACACAGAAGTCTGGTTTCTGACTTTTGCCTGGAAATATATGGGGCAAAGGTGGGCTAACTGTGTGCTTTGAAGCAGGATGCAAAGATGTGTAGTGGGAGGAGACAGAGACTGTTGGGGCATAGAACACAGGATTGTTTCCCATGGACCAGAGTGTAGAGCCAGCACGGGACGATCTTTGATTCTGTGTGATAGGGCTTCTTTGAAGACATAAAGAACCTAAGAAGAAAAGAGGCTGAGGGACGGGTAAGGATAAGAAGGGCGTGGTAGGTGGTTACCAAAGAAGGGATAAAATATAGGAATTGGAATAAAATATAATTATACAAAGAAGAAAAATTACATGAAGTTATAATGACAATGTTTCACAAATTAAGAAATATTATTAATTCTAATAATTGATCTAATATTCTAGAGGAAAAATAACCAGGTTACTACATTCCATCCCAAGAATACTGATTCAATATTCTGATTCAGACTGGCTTTGCTTGAGATCAAACACTACTTAAAGGTCAAAATGCAGTGTAAAGTAAGATTCAGCATTGCATTCGCAGAGCCATCAATCACCAAAGACAGTCCCCTCTAGTCACTAGACATCACTCCTCTCATTTTATTAGATTATTTATTCAAGTAAGAAACGTTTAATTAAATTCTCACTTGAATAGCTAGAAGTGATAAAAAAGGTGTATCCACCGTAAACCAGTGTGTTAAAGTATAGTTTGTCTCTTCTTATAATTTAGTTAAAATAGAATTTCTCAAAATGTAGTTTGCCATAAAATAGGGTTCCTTGTTAGATCTCCTGTAGTATTAATATCTGATATATAATATATGACACACTCTCTCTATTTCTCCAAATAGGGATGTATAGAGATAGATAGAGAGATAGAAAGAGAGAGAGAGAGATAGGTAGAGCTAGAGATACAGATAGATAGAGAGGTAGAGATAGAGAGAGATATAGAGATAGGTAGAGGTAGAGATAGATTAATAAGAGATAGAGGGAGAGGTAGAGATACAGTTAGAGACAGAGATAGAGAGATGGAGATAGAGGTTTTTAATAAAAATATACTCTCATTAGAAGACATTTGGTTACCTTCCATTAAGAATAACTACTAATTATATAAAATGTTTGCAATTGCTATATGTCAGATGTTGCTGTATATTATATTTGGAATTCAATTGAGACCTTTATTCTCACATTACTCAAGTTGCTGCAATTCTTTTTCACAGATTTTCCTCATAGGTGATGTGTGGTACATTTAAAAACTTACTAGGTGTACCAGTTAAAAATGTGGATTTTTTTCAATAGATGGAGTTACACATATGTTGATATATATGCGATTTGATATGTATGCTATTTTGTTGTATTGACAGCAAGCTTCAAATTTGTCAAAATATGTCAAATTTGCTGAAGGTGTTGACATCATAGTTATTTTTACACTTAAAAAAGTCAAATTTCGTGCCAAAAATAGAGCATTTGTGGGAAATTTTAATTCATTACTTTATTTTGAAGAAAAGTGCTGCTGAAAGTTATTGTATACTTCAGGAAGCTTATGGTGAACATGCTCCATCTCAAGATACTGTGAACACTGGTTTAAACGCTTTAAAAGTGATGATTTTGATGTGAAAGACAAAGAACATCCAAGTCAACTGAAAAAGTTTGAAGACCAACAATTACAAGCATTATTGGCTGAAGATGTGTGTCAAACTCAAAAACAACTTGCAGAAAGATTAAATGTTGCTCAGCAAACAATTTCTGATCATTTACAAGCAATGGGAAAGATTTTAAAGGAAGGAAAATGGGTGCCGCATTAACTGAACGAAAGACAAATGGAAAACTGAAAAGTCATCAGTAAAATGTTGCTTCAACAGCAGAAAAGGAAGTCTTTTTTGCATTGAATTGTGACTGGCGATGAAAAGCGGATTTATTTTGAGAATCCCAAATGCACAAAATCATGGGTTGATCCAGGTCAATCATCAACATCTACTGCAAGGCCAAATAGCTTCAGAAATAAGACAGTGCTCTGCGTTTGGTGGGATCAGGAAGGTGTGGTGTATTATGAGCTTCTAAAACCAGGTAAAACCATTATTACTGATTGCTATGGACAACAAATAATCAATTTGAACCACGTTTTGATCATGAAACGACCAGAATGGGCCAGAAGACATGGCAAAGTAATTTTGCTTCACGATAATGCACCATCACACACTTCAAAACCAGTTGAAGACACGTTAAAAGATCTTGCCTGGGAAGTATTAACCCACCTGCCATATTCACCAGATCTTGCTCCTTCAGATTATCACTTGTTCTGATTGATGGCACACACACTTTCTGAGCAGCACTTCAAAATGTAAGAAGAAGTGGAAAATTGGGTCTCTGAATGGTTTGCCTCAAAACAAGAAAAGTTATTTTGGGGCAGTATCCACAAATTACCTGAAAGATGGGGAAATGTGTAGCTAGCGATGGACGTTACTTTGAATAAAGCACTTTTGATATTTCTCTTGAAATTATCATGTTTTCTTTTATTACAAAATCCACATTATTAACCGGTACACCTAGTATATTCTAGTTTCTGACTATATAGTTTTATAAACCAAGACCTATATAACCTCAGATTGATAATTCAACCCATTTTTTCTGTATGTCTTTTCTTTCTTTTTTTCCTGTTGTTTTCACAAGAATGCCTCTCTCCTTTGTATTGCCCAGTAAAATACCACTTTCGTCATCATCCTATTTACACTGCATTATTTGTTTCTGTTTATTTCTCTTTTTTTTTTTTTTTACTAGATTGATTTCCTCTGACAGAGACTGTCTCTCACATATCTTCTTTATAAGGAAAAATAACCAGCTTGACTTTGTTTAAGTATTTGTTTAAAAAAAAATAAGGAGGAGAATGGGATTGATATCTTCAAGATACAGTAACATTCCTGAATTTTAATCTAAGGTCATCTATAAAATATATCTGAACAAGTAGCTAGTGAGACTATAGGGCAAAAATGACTTCATCTTTGTTTTCTTCCATATAAGGATATTTGAATAAGCAAAACATTACATATTTATAGATATCTATTAGTAAAAGATTCATTTCATTAGTTGCACTTTGGTTCAAAATGGTTTCCTAAATGCAAACTACCAGGCGTTGGCCGTTAATATTATCAGTAGCTGATTATTGGCATTTGGTCAGTTTGTGTGCTCTCACTCTTGGAATGGAAATACTTTTCAGGTATGAAAACCCAATTTCCAAAAGCCCAAGTGAGTTGGTTGGGTGGAAGAGATAACCTGCAGCTGCTTAGCCAATGGTAATGCAACCATTATTCCTCTCAAAATACAAGGTATAATAAAAAGCTGCAAATGTCGAGTATGCAGTCAAGGCTTCATGAAACAAAAGTCCTAGGGTAATAACACTCAAGCCCAGGTTTCTGTTGGGTAGTTGGCACTCTGAAGAGTGGCAATTCGTTTCCTATTAAGAAAGGCATCGTGGATACAGCCAGACAATAGCTTGTTTGAGTTTCCTTCAGGACTAGCAATTACCTGCATCCTTGAAAGACAGAAGGAAAGGCATGCGGTGGGTCAGCAAGGGTGGACAGCTGGTCAATCCTCTGTCCTGGAACTACATAACGCTCAGCAGTGCTGTTTAAATGTGGAGAGTCATTAAATTGGCATTTAATTGAACACTATAAACAATGTCACTACTACAATCATGTTGCTAATGATTAACCCTAAAGTAATCAGATGCTGTTATCTGTCTCTTGGTGGCTTCTTAAAATATCACTTAACCAAGGGCTATCTTGGGAGAAATAAAGAAGATACCAATGCTATAGTTGAAAAAAAAATCTATCTGTATAAAATTATAACCTTACTTCCTATTTGGCTCATTTATAACTGTGTTAGTATAAGACCTATCTATAAATCAGCATATACAAAGCTACATAATGTCATTACAAAAAAACTTGTAAAATCAGTGTTTGTCTCCTTTTTTATTTAAGAATGGTTGGTATTCAGCATTCTATTAGCTTCAGGTGTACAAGATAGTGCTTTGACATTTATATACCTTATACTGCGATCACCACACTAAGTCTAGTGTTTAAAATAAAAATACAATTCAAAGGCATTTGAGAATTTGCAATCATTTACTTTGAATTTGACTTGCTTTTGGAAAAAATGCATTTATACTTTGGGATACCTGTTGAATTTTCAGGTATCCTGAAATGGCAGTTACAGACTTTAGTGTCGCCGCCTGCAATGCCTGCTTCTTAATCACATGCAGCCTAGCCTATCCTTGCCAATCCTGGATTACAAGTCTCTCCCCAGACATGTGTTTTGCATAAACTCCTTGGCTTTATAGGTTTGTTTATATCTTATGTAATGGGATTTATATGTGGAATTTTGATGGCCCAGATTTTGACCAAAACACAAAGCACTATTTAGAGAAAAAGTTTCATGCCATATGGATGTGGATATGTGAGTAAGAGGAAAGCTTGATGAGTCAGAGGTGAAATCCAAGGATAATGGGAGCTAAAAGCAAGAGAAAGATGGTTTAAAGACAGAAGAAGAAAGAAAGGAAGAAAAGAAGAAAAGAAAGGAAGAAAGGAAGAAAGGAAGAAAGGAAGAGAGAGAGAGAGAGAGAGAGAGAGAGAGAGAGAGAGAGAGAGAGAGAGAAGGAAGGAAGGAAGGAAGGAAGGAAGGAAGGAAGGAAGGAAGGAAGGAAGGAAGGAAGGAAGGAAGAAAGAAAGGGGAAGAAAGGCTGGTATCTCTGGAGAGCTGGTCCAGGAACGGTGGGAACAGGAACCTTTCTGATTCAGGGGGACACAGTAATCAGCTTAATACATCAGATACCCTCCAGATTATTCATGATAAAGCCAAGCTTTATGTCTTAAAAAATCATCTAAAACTGATACTGTGTACTCTTTATCCAAGAGCACTGAGAAATATTGCTGTGAGGTAATGTCAAGTCACTTTCAATGTATTGAGAAGGCTAAAAGGACTAATTCCAATGTAATCCTGATATTTGGAGGCTAGTGATCTGAATCCAAGCCAGCAAGCTCAGTGTACATTCCTGATAACCTATAATTAAGTCACTACCTCTTTCCCAGATACTGATCTTGCAGAACTGGTTACAGAGGCCATTGGGCTGTGGACAGTGCACTGCCCAGAGGGAGGTTTATTAATGCTGACGCCAGGCCAGACCATCAGATATGGCCTGGAGACCCCCAACACCTGGGGGCCTTCTTGCAAGGCCCGCGAAAAGGACCAGAAGCATAATCCATGTTTGTGGGACAAAAATCACGGGGAGGGAGATATAAGGAGGGCCCCATGCGTGTTCCTTCACTCAGATTTGGAAGGCTGTTCCCTGAGTCGGCTGGCGTATTAAACAGTGTCCCTCCTTTTTTTCTCAGAAGCGTCCTTGGTTTTCTTTGGTCTTCTGCAACAGTATCAAATACGTATGATCACCTACTGGATACCAGACATTGGGCTCAATGCTGGAAATGCAATAATGAACATGATGTGGACATTGCCTTCAAAGGGTGTACACTCTATTTGAAGAAGCAGGTGATTTTAAGATCTGTTGAACATTTTAATGAGAAAGAAGTAAGTACAGGGTGCTTGGGAACACAAAAAAGGAATATCTAAACTAGTCTAAAAGGAACAATTAGTCTTCTTACAGGCAGAGGCCTCCAAACTGAAACTTGAAGGGGGAATCAGGAATCAACTAGGTGAAAGGAAACAGGATAGAGATGAGGGAAGTTTTCTAATCAAAGTCCTAGATATCAAGAAAGACTAGAGAGATAAAGAAAGCAACCCAGAAAAGACCCTGGACTTTTAATTAAGGAAAATATGGAGAATTGAAAGACTTTAAATAGAGTACTGCATTTCTGCATTAGAAAGATGGCATTAGCTGCAGTGTAGAGAAAGATCAGGAGGGCAGCTAAGATGAAAAGGAGGGAGACTTGTTAGGAAGCTGTGCAGCATGCCAGGCAGAGTCGATGGTGACCTGAGCCAAGGGGATAACAATGGGAATGGGGAGAAAGAGAAGGTTTTGAGGTATATTTAGGACACAGGAGTAGAAGACCAAAATTCCCTTGGTACCAAAATGAGTCTGTTGATAGTGAACTAAACCTGGGAGCATCCTAGACTTTATGATTATTTTGCATAACTCTTCTATACAGCTTGTGCCCAGTGATTCCCTACAATATGTTCAGAGAGGTTCTTGATTCCCTACAATATGTTCAGAGAGGTTCTTGATTCCCTACAATATGTTCAGAGAGGTTCTAAGCTATAAAAAATAGTTTAAAATGTTGTTGAAGTAATAAAAGTCAAAACAGGACAAAACCCCTCTTTTGCTCCTTGATTTTGGCAGAAGAATTTATGTGCAATAAAAGAAGAACTATTATTATGCTGATCTTGGCAATTTTTGCTATATTTAAAATCTTGTCAGAGAAATCATTGCACAGTTTTCCAAGTTACAAACAAGAACAGCCTTATCAAATATGCTTACAACTAAATCAGAGAGAACTAGTTGATAAGTCACTTCAAGTGGAAAGTCTGAATGGTCCTTCTATAACATAGTCTGTGATTTTCTGAGTGTTGATAGGAAAAATCATACCTACGGGAGATCTCTGACCAAACTTTTGTCAGCCCCTTCACATCTGTTTCACAATTCTCAAGTCTAATGTGCCTTTTGATGCATCAGAATCAAAGATATTGAGACCATGAGACATGAAATACCTTAATTCCCTGACCCCAACTCTAAAGCCACCTTCCCTTCTCACAGCAACAAAGCATGGTGATTGAGTGCACAAACTCTATACCCAAACTGTCCGAATTCAAAACCTGGCTTTACTGAAAGTTTTTTAACTGCCTAGGTCAGTGGTCAGCAAACTCATTAGTCAACAGAGCCAAATATCAACAGTACAACGATTGAAATTTCTTTTGAGAGCCAAATTTTTTAAACTTAAACTTCTTCTAACGCCACTTCTTCAAAATAGACTTGCCTAGGCCGTGGTATTTTGTGGAAGAGCCACACTCAAGGGGCCAAAGAGCCACATGTGGCTTGCGAGCCGCAGTTTGCTGACCACGGGCCTAGGTTAACTGTTAAAATATTAAAAACACTAAATTAATACATAAAATCTCTTAGAATCATGCCTCAGCTAGAAGAAATTCTTCATAGAAGTAGATTAATAATAAGAAAAACCATCTGAAGGTCAAATGAAATGTCACCCAGACTCTAGGAAACCCTGAGTGTACACGTGATTAAGATAGCAAAGCCTGGTGAAGACCATGTAGAACAGGCTTCTTTATGTACTGAGGTACCTCCAAGAGCAATGAGATACCTAAGGGCACTTATAGCCCAAACTGGAGGAGTAGAAATGATTAAATGTTTGGAGGTCAATAGCACCATTTAAAAAATAAATGTGCAGTAGATAACAAGTCCTTGGCTTTGTTCAATAGGTTAAATATCTCACGTTTATGTAGAAAGGAAAGAACTACATGCAACGCTGACCAACGTGGGTTAGTGGTTGAGTGCTGACCTATGAACCAGAAGGTCATGGTTCCATTCCTGGTCAGGCCACATGCTCAGGTTTCCGGCTCAAACACCAGAATTAGCAGACTTCACTTGAAGGATGTGCTCATTTGGGACTCTCAGAGGTCAATGCAATGTTGCCTCTAGAAGAACATTTTGAGGAAGGCTGTGGTCACTGGTTCAGGTCTGAAAAGCAAGGTAAAAACATTGTCCAAAGAGCAAAGCTTCCAGGATCTCTAATAAGCAGTCCATGTCTGGACAGTTAAGAGAACAGGATAAGATTTCTTCAGGCTGAGGGGGGAAAAAACCCTTTGAGGATGAAAAAAAAATCAGAAAACTAGACTTTCATGAGATCAAACTCTCAGCAGCCAATCTCAGGAAAGTTTATGTTAATTATCTGTGTCCTGCCCTCTCCAAAATATTTTTGGTCAGTCATCGACCTTGAGAGTCAGCAAATCACCTACAAAGACAAACTATAGTGATATGTTATTAACAGCAATGTGCTTTCTAATTTCCAAGATTTGCTGGTATCTTACATTCAATGAGTTCCCAGTATTTTAGTTAAACCTCCTCTACACCCAGAAATTCTAAAATTAATGGTGTCCTAGTATTGAATAAATGCAGTAAGGCAGTTAAGTAAACACTCAAAGGAATTTTGGTGTGAGCTAGTTGAGGCTATCAATTTATATTAATCTCTTCATGGCTTAATAAGACTTAAAGTTGTTTCAGGCAACCAAAAATCTATACTTGGTCTCCAGAGTCCTCTCTTTGGAGCTAAGTAATAGCAATCATTGAAAGAACAAAAACAAAACTAAAAATACACCCATACTTTATATTTATTCCATAGCAATCTAAGTTAAGCTTACCCTATCCTACTAAGTCAAAGTTCTGGCCAGAGAACTTTGTCACTCTTTTGCCCTACAAGGAAAAAGTAGTATGATAATGAAAGTTAAGAACTTTGGAGCCCGATAATACAGGTTTAAATTCTTGCTAAATCAAATGGCTGTGTGATCTTAGAGTACTTGAATTCCCTGTGTCTCTGTTCCCACTTATGTAAAACTAGAGGCCCAGTGCACAAAATTCTTGCACTGGGGGTGGAAGGGTGTCCCTCAGCCAGGCCTGTGCCCTCTCGCAGTCTGGCACCCCTTGCTCCTTACCACCCACCTGCTCACTGCTCCTCACCACTCAGCTCGCTGCTCCTCAGCACTGCTGTGTAGGTGAGAGAGGCTCCCGCCACCACCACTGCGCTTGCCAGCCATGAACCCAGCATCTGGCTGAGCAGCGCTCCCCCTGTGTTGAGCGTCTGCCCCCTGGTAGTCAGTGCACGTCATAGCGACTGGTCGTTCTGCCATTGGATTGATTTGCATATTAGGGTTTTACTATATAGGATAGGATAAAAATAGAACCAACCATAGTGTTGACATGAGGGCCCAGTTAAATAATCTATGTAAAAGTACTTACAACAATGTCTGGCACATATATATTTTCATAGTATTATCTGACTTGGCTCATAATATTCTTTGTTTACTAAGTTATTATAGGTGCATTTTACGTATAGAAAAAAATATAAAAACTTTCCTCAAAATTCTGTTGAGTATTTTACTCACTGTAGCATAGTTTTCTAATTATATTCAATTATTAGAGCTCTGAAATGTTAAAAATACATTTTTATAAACCTCTGAATTTTGACAATTTTTTGTGTTATTCTTTGATAAGTGGACTTATGCAATGATATGGAAAAGTAGGACATTTCCAAAGTTTCTAATAATGAGAAAACAGATATGATTCAGTGACAACACATAAAAAAAAGAGATTTACAACTACCAATTTCGGAGGCAAAAAAAGGTATTTGCTAAAATCCAAAGGTAGTATCCAAACAGAAGCCTCAACAACAACAGAACTTAAAAACTAACCCTGTGTTTGGCAGAAAAGAATCATTTATGAACTATAAACTAAGACTTAATTGCATGTTTACATAAATAATGGCATGCCAGAAACAAACAGAACAGCGTTACCATCCACAGAAGTTCAACCCACCTGTTCCATTTGGTTTCATCGTGTGTGCTGCACTTGATCTGATCCTGGGATATAATTAGCACTTAAAGATTATTTAGGAAATATAAAAAATCACAAAGTTTAAGCCCTTTACAATATTAAAAGGAACAAATATTATGCATGACAAACTTTTTATGACAGTGAATTTCATGACTTAATAGTGTGTTTTTTTAAATATACACCTTGTAAAAGATAACAAAAGAAAGCATCTTTTAATATCATACATGAGCACTAAAAATTATTCTTATTTAGAGATTGTTAATACTGCTTTTTATTTTATCTCAGTCCTTTTGTCTTATCATCCGCAGACACTGCAGACGGAGTCTGCCCTGGCAGTAGTTGACTGCTCTTTTTGATATAATCACGCCTCTCTCCTATGGACAGGCCAATATCTTTTGTGATTAGCAAGGGACAGCCCTGTCTATCTCGATTAGTCATGGATACTTAGCAGTTCACTACATGCATCACTACTAATTGCTGCAAAAGTATTCATCTGGCCTCCCTTCCTTTTGATGTTTGTTTTTTTCCTTCCCAAACAAAACAGGCAAGTAAGTCTATCTCTACAAGGTGCACTGGGATTGGAAAATTTTGAGATGACTCCTCATTATCATTGTTTGAAAAGAATTTTACTTTGCATTATCTTAGGTGCTTTGCATGAAAATCAGGTCTCATAAACAGCAATTCATGCAGTCCCAAAATTTAAACTATGAGTTTTTTTTTGTTTGTTTTTTAAGATACTGAGCATTAATTAAGAAATACTTTGTCAAGGGTGGGGGTATACTTCAGATAAATGTTTCAGGATTTTTTGTTTGAATTTGTGTCTAAAGTCTTACTTGCTTTATTGCCCTAGCTCAGTGGTCGGCAAACTCATTAGACAACAGAGCCAAATATCAACAGTACAACGATTGAAATTTCTTTTGAGAGCCAAATTTTTTTAACTTAAACTTCTTCTAACACCATTTCTTCAAAATAGACTCGCCCAGGCCGTGGTATTTTGTGGAAGAGCCACACTCAAGGGGCCAAAGAGCCGCATGTGGCTCACGAGCCGCAGTTTGCCGACCACTGCCCTAGCTGGTTTGGCTCAGTGGATAGAGCATCGGCCTGCAGACTGAAAGGTCCCAGGTTCAAATCTGGTCAAGGACACATGCCCAGGATGTGGGCTTGATCCCCAGTGGGGGGCGTGCAGGAGGCAGCCAATCAATGATTCTCTCTCATCACTGATGTTTCTATCTCTCTCTCCCTCTCCCTTCCTTTCTGAAATCAATAAAAATATATTTTAAAAAATAAAGTCTTACTTGTTTTATTAAATATTTACAATGAAACTAGGAACCACCACGCAAAACCTATATAATTTCATTAACCAATGTCACTCCAATAAATTTAATTAAAATATATTTAACAATAACAATATTAAATCAAATAATTATAAAAACTCTCAGAGAATACTGCTTTATATAACTGAACTGAGTTTATTTTGAGTCTCTTTTGTTACATTTCTTCCCAAATATTCTTTATAGCATAGCAATGATAATTATTAAACTTAAAATCTTAATAACTCAGGAATAGATACCATATGGGAAAATTCATGATGTTCTTTGAAGAACTTTTCAACCAATATTTTTAATTTTATTCTCTTGATTTCTAACTCCATTTCCTATCATTTAAACAAATAAAATTGAAAGTGAATAATGACTCTGCCACATGAATTAAATTCTGGAAGTTCACTGTGGAACACTTGATTACTATATCTGAAAAAAAAAAAGAAATATAAGAGCAGGACTGTGACCCTCACTCAGGTCAGCTTCACACTGTGAATAATAAAATAATTAGCACAGGTAAATGCAGGAAAGCAAGGTAGTTGCAATGTAAGAACTGAGAGCAGTCCAATACCTAAAAGTCAGCCAGAAATCAGAAAGGGACTGGGAATCACTAAGAATGGTTGAATGAAGATGCCAGGAGTGGGCTTCAGGGCCAGAGTAGTGGGGAAGAATTTAGCACCAGCCCAGGGAACCTGTCATTACCCCCTGGTATTTTTCCCACAGGAATTAAATAGCTCACCTCTGGTCACAACTATGCAGTATACGACTAGGTTACATGTTCACTTCCTTGTGAGTTCAAGATGCTTTTTCATTCATTACATTTGAGTGCCTTCCAGCCCAAAAAAAACAGGGTGGATACAAACTTGGTCAAGCGAAAACAAAATCAAGTCAAAATCAAAATCAGAACTGAAGCTCTGAAAAATGATTTTAGAAATTAAAATCAAGCAATAAGGAAAGAAGAGGTGAGAAAAAAACACACAATATTTAGGAATTTTAGTTTAGAATTCTAAGTTTACACACCCTTACAAAATCAAGTAATTAGAAAAACATCCCTTCCCAGATGTACTGTTTAAGAAATTTGTAAAATTTACAACACAAAAATTGATTTAAAATCCTCAAAACAATTTTTAATAGTCAAGAAAAAGAGCAATTCAGTCCTCTTTGGAAAAACACAGAGTTAAATTTAAACACAGGCAAATATGATATAAATAAAACCAAGAAAGAAAAACACATTTATCAATATCCTATGTTGAAAATATCTGGTGGAAAATTCTATAAATGACTTAATACAAATGCTGTGTTGCCAGGGTAATGGGCACAACCCTGTTTGTACTCTGTCTTCTTTAGCCACATGAAAAACTCTATTGATTCATTTTCTGTGAAAGGGAAGGAAGAATTGCTTAATAATTATACCATAGTTCCAATGACTAAAATCAAATTATTATATTTTGCATTTTTAAATCATAAGACAAATAGATACTTGAGAGAAAAACCAACCACAACAATTTACTTTAAAGGGCAAACCTAAAAATACATGTACAACCAACAAACACATCAATGAACTTCCCACAAGTCTAGGATCTATTATCTCTGGCATGATTCAAACTAATTATATTCAACCACACTATAATACAGGACTATACTATGTAAAAAATGCTTTATACAATAAGAACAAGGAATACAGGGAGGCCCTATTAGCATAAGATATAACAGCCTTGGGGTAATAAGGTTAGAGCGTACAGAGAGAAAATGACAGTGTCCACTGAAATTAGCTTATTTCCATTTCCACTCCATCATGGAGTCTTGAATGGCTTATTGGTTGGTACACAATGATGAAAACAAAAAGAGAGTATGGAGCTTGGGATGATAGCGACATCACATATTCTCATAAAGTAATAGTTCACAGTTTCACAGAACAGTGATGACTAGCAAGATTCTGCAGAGGTAGCTCTTTCGTGGCCACAGTGGGAATGAGTGTATCCAGTATGGTTTTGCCACATCAACAAAACTCTTAGCTTGAATTGTTAAACTGTATAAACATACTAAGAGAAATAAATAAATACTGGGTAACAAGGTTGCTTTTGGATCCAGAAAATTAATAAATTAAATCCCAACATTGCTACCTGTGAATCAACTTTATTGAGGCATACTAGTAGATTACATACAGTAATCTGCACCTCTTTGATAAGACAATTAGATATGTTTTGGTGACTACATCTCTGAAACCATATGCACAATAAAAATACAAAAAATTCCTAACATTTCCAAAAAGAGAGCATGTTCTTTTTCAGCCCATTCTTAATTCTCTTCTGTCCATGTTCAAAGGCAACAATCAGCCTTTGTTCATTTTTAAACACATTTGTATTTTCTAAAATCGTATGTGCATATATGGAATTATATAGTATTAGAGACCCAGTGTGTGAAAATTCATGCACTGGAGGGGGTGTCTCTCAGCCCGGCCTGCCCCCTCTCACAATCTGGGAGCCCTCAGTGGCGGGAGGTGGCCTGGTGATCAGGGGAAGGTGACGCCCCATCACACTTCTGCTGCTGCCACTGCCAGCAGCACAAGCATCGGCTGGCCCTGGTTACCTGAGCCTCAGGCAGCCCTGGGCAGCTGACCAGCCGCCATCCAAGGCTTGCCTACACCTCGTGCCAGCCCTGGGTGGCTGAGGGGGCTGAGGGGACTGGGGGACTCCGGAAGCAGGCATGTGCAGTGGTCGAGCCTGTCTGGGGGCGGGCCCAGCCCTGCCACACACCTGCCACCCGGCAGGGCTGAGGGGACTGGGTGCCACCATCTTGTGGCTGCGGGTGCCTCCATCTTTGAGAGCAGGACAGTCAATTAGCATATTCCCTCCTTATTGGCTGTGGGTGCTGCCATCTTTGAGGGTGGGGCAGTCAATTAGCATATTCCCTCTTTATTAGATAGAAGGATGGTTCATTTTGTGTCTGACTTCTGTCACACAGCATAGTACGTAAATTCAGACCTATCGTTTAGTCTTTATATTTAGGTCGATATTCCTTTCAAGTTAATTTTTTGTGTTTGATGTAAGATGTGTTAATGTTTCCTTCCCTGGTCTCCCAGGAGTGTGTCCGGTAGTTCCAGCACCATGTGATGGACTTTCAAGTTTACCCACTGAATTGCCTTACACTTTTGTCAAAAATCAATTTACCATATATATGTGGGCTTTTTTCTAGACTCTTTATCCAGTTCGATTGATCTATTTGTCTTTCCTTACACCAATACCTTACACAATGCTGTCTTGAGATTTGTCCTCTGAGTGCTGAAAGAATGTTGTTAAAATCTTTTACTACTTTGTAGAAGTGTCTATATTTTACTTTAATTCATGTGTTTTGAGGCTCTTTTATTAGGCCCATAAACATGTGTAGTTGTTACGTTTTATCATGCATGGTATTGTGTTTTAATTAGCAGAAACAGATCTTTGCCCTACAAGGGATTGTTTTTTTAGAGGTCCTGCTAATTTGTCAAATATAAGTGGGCAAGTTCCTATTTTCCTGGAACAAGAATGCAGTGATATTTTACTTATCTGTCTGTCTGCATATAGGTGTTTGCCAAAGTTATTTCACCTCTTCATATGTAGAGCTGGTGGTGGAGGGGATGTGGACTGACTTGTATCAATTCCCCTGAAAGGGAAGAAACCAGGACATATCCAATCCTTCTTTCTGGAATGCAGCAATGGAGAAATCATTTGCAATGAAATAGAGTGGCCATGCATCAAGGCCCAAATCAGGGAAGATAAAAAATGAAAGTAAATAAATAAAATTATTTGGCCTATTCTAGACCTGAATCAAAAGAAAGGAAAATATGTGATCATGTGACCCATCCTGCTTGGGATTAACTTCATTCTGGGAAGTGACTGAAGTTGTAAATTAGAATAGCCTATTACTAAGCATTGTGATCATTAAGTCCAAGGCCTATTAAATAAGCTAGTTATTCTTGACTGGCTGGTGTGGATCAGTGGTTGTGATTTGCCCCATGAATCAGGAGGTCATGGTTCAATTCCTGGTCAGGGCACATGCCCAGATTGTGGGCTCAATCCCCATTGTGAGGTGTGCAGGAGGCAGCCAATCAATAATTATTTCTCAACACTGATGTTTCTATGCTGCTCTCCCTCTCCCTTCCTCTCTCTAAAATCAATTAAAAAACATTTTTTAAAACAAAGGTTAGTTATTCTTGATCCCAATAGGCAGAGGATGTATTCAAAATACTATAATACTCTCTATTGAAAGTGTTTCATGTCTTAACAGACATATGTGGTTCTGAGACAATCCATCTCTTAAGCCAAAATTCACCCACTTGCAAAGTGTGCATTCAGTTGGAGAGACCCAATGACCACTAAGATCTTGATCTACTTCACTGTATAGGCAGTGTGTTGTCAATGGCAGTATTTTATGGAAATCTGAATCTCTACCATCTTGTATTGACTCAAGACATGTCCTTTGCTGGCCATTTTAGAGAGACCTAACACATTGTGGAGGTGACTGAGTGAGGATATCAAAATTATTTTAACCTAAATCTTTTACCAATATGGCTGAGGTCTCCTTCACTGAGCCTGACACAGACAGAGGGTTTGCTTACCTTCTCACGCTCACTACTTCGGGTGCAACTTCTGCCTAGCACCTGTGATGCTACTGTAGCAAAAATGACCCCATTGCTTGTGTGGTATATGCAGTGCTCGGTGCGGACCAGCAGCCAGCTTGTCATTGCTAGAGGCAGTGACCAGAATAGGCTCATGCAAAAACATATGCTTTGAATTTAAGATATATCTAAATAAGGCAGGGAATTCCTTACATTTTTTAATGGGAAGTGGTTATAGCCCCGTGGTCGGCAAACTGCGGCTCGCGAGCCACATGCGGCTCTTTGGCCCCTTGAGTGTGGCTCTTCCACAAAATACCATGGCCTGGGCAAGTCTATTTTGAAGAAGCGGTATTAGAAGAGGTTTAAGTTTAAAACATTTGGCTCTCAAAAGAAATTTCAATCATTGTACTGTTGATATTTGGCTCTGTTGACTAATGAGTTTGCCGACCAATCTACTTTTACTTATAGATGGGGAGTTTGATCATTACATTCTGGGAACTGATCAGAGCTAATTATGTATATGTTAAATTATGGAGCAGAACACTTCTCTTACATAGATATACAAACACATACACAACTCCTTCCAATTAAGAGATTTATATTACTTAGAAAAAGTAAGAGGATACACAGAATTATCTTTGGAATACTAGGGGGCTATGAGGAAGGTGATAAAATAGAATTAAATATGTGGTTTGAATTATAATAAATAAGTCTTCTAAAGAGCATCTTCTTCCAAAATAAACCAAATTTATGTGCATTAAAAGCCCACTTAAGACAAGTCTTATCCTGAATCTCTTTCTTTAATTGTTCAGGAAATATTGTTTTGCTATCTATCCACCAATCTAGTGATGTGTTTATTCAAACTATACTACTTATAAAAGTTTGTGCACAATACTCACTCACTTGAATTTTAATACTTTATTCATTTACATTTGGTTTCTAAACACCAAAAATGTTAGGTAACCACTACCAGCGAATATAAAGCCATGGTATCTGGCCCTGCTCTTCTCTTCTGGTACTAAGAGGATAGAGTCAAATGGGTTTTCTTTTGCTTCATACCCTTAACAAATCCACTCATGTGCTCTACAAAGGGGAAGTAATAATATTGCTATCCTCTTATATTTAAGTTACTTTAATGAATCAAATATACTCATTGAATAGTTCAACAAATATTTGCTGAGCTCTGTCTATGAGGCAGGCACTGAGCTATGTTTTGGGGATACAGTATTGAATATAGATATGGTCTCACTCTTAAATATGTCTGCGTTTTGGGGATAAATAATATGGCTACCTGACAACCCCCACAACTCTCAACCTAAGAACAAGCCAAGACAAGCAAAAAGGTATCCATCAAGGACAGTCCCTGAAAGGAAGTCTGCAATGTCACATCCATTGCTAATCACATTCTCTCCTTTTGATCATTGTACTCCCCCTTCCCATCCCCCCACAAAATCGGTCTATAGTTTTTTAACATGTCTTGGTAGGCATGGTGTTAAATTCATGTTCTGTGAATTTGGTATAAAGGGTTTGAAAGAAGGTGATAGCAAATAATGTGAGCCAGCCCCCAAAGCATTGTGCCATGCCCTATACAGATGGAGAAACTAAACATTTAAGTTAATTTACCTTAGTTCACACAACTAGCTAGTGTCAAAATTAGAATGTGGCACATGAGTTTCAGATTCCCTAGTTATCTAGTCTAATGGGGAGGCTGACTTTGACACCACTCCAATGTCATGTGTAACACATGCTTTCCATAACAGAGGTACAGAGTGAGCTTCCAGGTGGAAATGACTTCTGACTAGGAGATTTCAAAAGAAAACAACCCACCTCCCCCCTAGCCGGTTTGGCTCAGCATATAGAGCGTTGGCCTGCAGACTGAAGGGTCCTGGTTTCAATTCTGATCAAGGACATATGCCCAGGTTGCCGGCTCAATCCCCAGTTTGGGGCATGCAGGAGGTAGCCAATCAATGATTCTCTCTCATCATTGATGTTTCTATCTCTCTCCCTCCCCCTTTCTCTCTGAAATCAATAAAAACATATTTTAAAAAAAACACACACACCTCAAGTAGATCACTGGTTAACTAGTCACAAAAGGCAGGGGGAAGAAAAGGAGTATTTCAAACTAAGAAAATGGCATGATTAGATTTGTGGAGGCATAAATATCAAAGCAGGTGGAGAACATAGTGACTAAGTAATGAAATTTAGGGTGCCTGATACATTAAAAAGGAACCCAGAAGAATAGACTGAAGTTTGGCAACCAAACTAAAGATTTTATATTTTCTTATTGGACATATGTTTCAAATGTCTGTAAAGATAATTTTGGTAGCATTCTAAAGAATGGCTTGGGGAGATGGATTCTCAAGTAGTAAATTGGGAAACTGTTGTGTAAAGCTTGGGTAGTACTTGACCGAAGGGTTAGATCAAAACAGATTTGAGAGTCATTTTGTTACACCACCTAAAAATAAAATAAAATCAGCAAGCACAAAATCAAAGGCTTAGTGTAACTTTATTCAAGTTTTAACCCTGTTCAAATATTTTTGGAAAGGCAGATGCCCTCTGGAGAAAAGAGGGCTTGAGCTATTTCTCCTAACTGCTTTTGCTAGAAAGTTGTCTACACACCTTCTGGTTTTAAAGGAGGTTCAGGAAATAAGATGCTTTCAACTAGAGAACTAAAGGAAGGTAACAGGATTGATGTTTGATATTCATAACAGAATTCTGAGATCCTTATTTCCAAATGGGTGAGCTCCTTTACTTGGCTGGTCTCTTTTGCTGTTTCTTAACATCCTGCCTAGCACACTAGCACAGGTATTTGGCCTTTTTTTTAGGGTTATATTCCACCAGGAAAGAGTTTCTGTTACTTAACAAGAAGCACTGCATGCTTGGAGATGAGTGGGGGCCATGGAGCTGGCCTGCAGTGTGGATGTAGGCTCTCTGCTGGGCACATTCACAACCTGATGCTCTCTGTCCTCATGTGAGACTCTATTTGCTGCCCTGCAGCTAATCTACCTCTTCCTTATGACAGGGCATCAAATTTTCCTCAGGTATTCACACACACCATCAACCTTGTGTATATTTTGGATGGTTTACCAATTTCCAGGAGAGGACCATTAGTTGTGCACATCACCCTAATCATATCTTTATCCCACATACTTTTTGGCTCAGAGAGAAGAATGTTAATACTCTCTCAGCTTTAGCTGGGAACATGAGAGCCTTCCTCTGATTGACTTTTTATGAGTATGTGAGGCTTACAACTCCTATAACCACATGGGAAATGCCTAGATCTATCCTGTGGAGCCTGAGCAGAGAGCTGAGCCATCTACAGAAAGCTAACAAGAGAAATGGCTGAAATAATTTATATAAATCAATAAATATATATATTTTAAAGGAAGCAAAAAAACAGAGTGTAAGCCCAGGTATCTATCTTCAGAGTCTGTGCTATTATGAACCCTGCGGTGATGCTTTTTCAAGAAAGAGTTGGACTATTTGTCTCATGTCTAGACAGGCAAGGAGACAAAACTTGGAATATATCATAGATCCAGCAAAGAAGGTTTGGAATGTGAAAAGTCACAGCCTGTCTTACCTGAGTTTTCTGTTTATAAGTTTTGCAAGCTTCCAGTAAAAAATCATGTCTCAAAATGTAAAAAAAAAAAATTACTATATGTCACAAACCTCTGAGTAACCTCTACATGCTTGAAGCCTCATATATTAAATCCTAGAGCACTACTCCATTTCACAAGAGATGTAATAACTACATACCTGAGGTCAACCACTGTAGAAACTTTAAAAGCTTCTCTTTTTGACTGCCTTATGATTCTGATTTGAGGATTCCCACATTTTTTAAAAAAGGTTAACTTTTTTTAAATGAAAAAATAAGAATTAATTTAACAAGATAGTTATCAAGTCCTTGGAAAATTAGTGCCCCACTCAATAGTCAGTCATCAAGGGAAGGGATCTCCAAAGAAGAGAGTAGACAGCAGCAGTTTTGAAAAGGATATAAAGAAGTTAGAATAATTAGATGTAGGTGATAGAAGAGAAATCAAGCTCCTGGGACTGACCTAGCCCCCCAAAAGGCCCTGGGAACTTAAAAGTAGGAAAAAAAATATGAGTTCTAAATCCCAAACTACAAGAAAAGTATTTCTACTCCCTTTCCAGTGTTTGCAAAAATCTTAGTGTAGGAAGTTGATAATCTTTTATTGTGTTGATTTACATGTTTATATGTACTGAAGTTGTTCATCATTCAACAGAATCCATAAGGGTTTGTAGGGGAGTGCACATCACCAAAGATCCAAAGTTTATAGTTCTCAATAATGGGAATAACGATTTGCATTTTGAGTTTGGAACTATGTAGTATGTGTATACAAAAGTCCATAAGTGCGCAATGCAATTCATAATGTGCAATCCTATATAATAAAAGGCTAATATGCAAATAGACAAAACAGCGGAACAAGCAGTCACTATGACACACACTGACCACCAGGGGGAAGACACTCAATGCAGAAGCTGCCCCCTGGAGGTCAGTGCGCTCCCACAGGGGGAGAACCTCTCAGCCAGAAGCCAGGCTCACAGCTTGCAAGCATAGCAATGGTGGCGGGAGCCTCTCCTGCCTCCCTAGCAGCACTAAGGATGTCCTACTGATGGCTAGACCTGCTCCCTGGGCCTAAGCCATCAGTTGGACATCTCCCAAGGGCTCCTGGACTGTGAGGGGGCGCAGGCTGGGCTGAGGGACCACCCCCCACCCAAGTGCATGAATTTCATGCACTGGGCCTCTAGTATTATATATAAAACTAAGATAAATTAAAGTGTATTTATTGAAGTCACTGGTAATAAAAAAAAGCAATGTGCTTGTTTATTTAAATGGGATATTTATATATATAATTAGAAATATTAATAAATATATATATATATCATATTGGTTCTGTTTCTCTGGAAAACCCTAATATTAATAAGTAGAGTAATTTTAATTAAAAAAAAACTAAAAATTTTACAACTTTCTTTTCTCTTGTCCCCTTACCAAACTTTTCTTCCTCTCCTTAAGTTAAAAATTGATATACAGAAAGATAAAAAGATTACATATTAAACTTCAAGCTTCAAAAGTATTCTTATATAACTCTTTGTCCCAATGATCCACAATCCTTTTCTTTAGTAAATACTCTAGGCTTTGTGGTCCAATTGGTATCTTTGGCATTACTCAATGCTCTGTTGCAGTTCTGTAAGAGCAGCTATAGACAATACAAAAATGGATGGGTGTGGCTTTGTGCCAACAAAACTTTCTCTTTTTTTTATGCAATCAAAATTTTAATAACAAAGATACTATTTTTAACATGATAAAGTATACTTGGTTAAGTCCAGATTAAAACTTTCTTTAAAACATTTGCAAAAGCTGGGGTAGCAGTACATATATCTGACAAATTAGACCTCAAAGTGAAGGCCATAACAAGAGATAAGGAAGGCCACTTCATAATACTAAAGGGAGCAATTCAACAAGAAGATATAACTCTGGTAAACATATATGCATCCAATACAGAAGCACCCACATACATAAAAAAACTTCTGGAGGATATCAAGAGAGAGATTGACAGCAATACAGTCATAGTAGGGAACTTTAATACCCAACTAAATAAATAGTTGGGACCACTGGATAAATCCTCTAAACAAAAAATCAGCAAACAAACATCAATACTAAATGACTCACTAGATCAGATGGAATTAATTGACATCTTAAGAACATTTCACCCCAAAGCCACAGAATATACATTCTTCTCAAGTGCACATGGGTCATTTTCAAAGATATACCATATATTGGGACACAGGCAAAGCCTCTTCAAATTCAAGAAGATAGAAATCATATCAAGCATCTTCTCAGATCACAATGGCGTAAAATTAGAAATTAACTACAATAAAAACAATGAAAAAAATCAAACACTGGAGGCTAAATAGCATGCTATTAAACAATGATTGGGTTACCAAAGAGATCAAAGAAGAAATAAAAAGCATCATGGCAACAAACGACATTGAAAGCACAGCAATCCAAAATCTATGGGACACAGTAAAAGCAGTCTTGAGAGGGAAGTTCATAGCTCTACAAGCCTACCACAAAAAACAAGAAAAAATGGTAATAAATTATCTAACCCTACAATTCAAAGAGTCAGAAACAGCAACAAGAAAAGCCCAGTGTAAGCAGAAGGAAGGAAATAATAAAGATCAGAGCAGAAATAAATGACATGGAGACCAAAAAAACAATACAAAAGATCAATGAAACCAAGAGCTGGTTCTTTGAAAGGATAAACAAGATTGGTAAATCTCTAGCCAGGATCACCAAGAAACAAAGAGAAAGGACCCAAATAAATAAAATCAGAAATGAAAGAGGTGAAGTAACAACTGATCCCATAGAAATACAAACGATTATGAAAAAATACTATGAACAACTCTATTCCAACAAAATGGACAACCTAGATGAAATGGACATATTCTTAGAAAAATACAATCTCCCAAACTCAATCAGGAAGAATCAAAAACCTGAATAGGCCGATAACTACCGAAGAAATTGAAGCAGTGATCAAAAATCTTCCAGCAAACAAAAGCCCTGGTCCGGACGACTTTACAGGGGAGTTCTACCAAGCATTCAAAGAAGAACTAAAACCTATCCTCAGACTATTCTAAAAAATTCAAGAGGAAGCAACACTTCCAAGCTCTTTCTATGAAGCCACCATTACCCTAATCCCAAAACCAGACAAAGACACCACAAAAAAAAGAGAATACAGGCCAATATCCTTGATGAACACAGATGCTAAAATCCTCAACAAAATTCTAACAAATAGGATTCAGCATTACATTAGAAAGATCACTCACCATGACCAAGTGGGATTTATTTCAAGGATGCAAGTATGGTATAATATCTGCAAATCAATAAATGTGATACATCATATAAACAAACTGAGAGACAAAAATCACATAATCATATCAATAGATGCAGAAAAAACATTTGACAAAATCCAACACCTTCTTGATAAAAACTCTCAGCAAAGTGGGAATAGAGGGATCATACTTCAACATAATAAAAGCCTTATATGACAAACCTACAGCCAACATCATGCTCAATGGGCAAAAACTAAACTCATTTCCCCTGAGAACGGAAACAAGACAGGGATGCCCACTTTCACCACTTTTGTTCGATATAATACTGGAAGTGCTAGCCAGAGTGATTATACAAGAAGAAGAAATAAAAGGCATCCAAATTGGAAAAGAAGAAGTAAAACTGTCGGTATTTGCAGATGATATGATACTATACATAGAAAACCCCAAAGACTCCATAAAAAAACTACTAGACATAATAAATGAATTTGGTAATGTAGCAGGATACAAAATTAACACCCAGAAACCTATGGCCTTTTTATACACCAATAATGAACTCACAGAAAGAAAAATGAAAAAAAAATCCCATTTACCATTGCACCAAAAAAATTAAGATACCTAGGAATAAACTTAACTAAGGATGTTAAAGACCTTTACTCAGAAAACTACAGGACATTGAAAAAAGAAATAGAGGAAACATAAACAAATGGAAGAACATACCATGTTCATGAATTGGTAGAATCAACATCATTAAAATGTCCATACTACCCAAAGCAATCTACAGATTCAATGCAATTCCCATTAAAATACCAACGACATACTTCAAAGATCTAAAACAAACTCCAAAAATTCATCAGGAATAAAAAAATTGATCCTGAATAGCCACAGCTATTCAATCCTGAGAAAGAAGAACAAAGTTGGAGGGATCACAATACCAGATATCAAGCTATATTACCAAACCATGGTTCTCAAAACTACCTGGTACTGGCACAAGAACAGACATATAGACCAATAGAACAGAACAAAGAACCAAGAAATCAACCCAAGCCATTATGCTCAATTAATATTTGACAAAGGAGAAAAGAACATACAATGGCGTCAAGATAGTCTCTTGAATAAATGGTGCTGGGAAATTTGGTCAGATACATGCAAAAAAGTGAAAATAGATCACCAATTTACACCATACACAAAAATAAACTCAAAGTGGATAAAGGACTTATATGTAAGATGGGAAACCATAAAAATCCTACAAGACTCCATAGGCAGCAAAATAACAGACATATGTTGTAGCAATATCTTTACCGACACAGCTCCTAGGTCAATGGAGACTAAGGAGAAAATAAACAAATGTGACTACATCAAAATAAAAAGCTTCTGCAAAGCAAAAGAAACCATCAACAAAACAACAAGAAAGCCCACTGCATGGGAGACCATATTTGCCAATGATATTTCAGATAAGGGTTTAATCTCCAAAATTTACAGAGAACTCATACAACTTAACAAAAGGAAGATAAATGAGCCAATCAAAAAATGGGCAAAGGAACTAAGCAGACACTTTTTGAAAGAGGACATACAGAAGGCCGAGAGACATATTAAAACATGCTCAAAGTCACGAATCATCTGAGAGATGCAAATCAAAACAATAATGAAGTACCAACTCACATCTGTCAATGGCTATCATCAACAAATCAACAAACAACAAGTGCTGGTGAGGATGTGGAGAAAAAGGAACCCTTGTGCACTGCTGTTGGGAATGCAGACTGGTGCAGCCACTGCGGAAGACAGTATGGAGTTTCCTCAAAAAAGTTAAAAGTGGAATTCCTATTTGACAAAGTAATCCCACTTCTAGGACTATATCTCAAGAAACCAGAAACACCAATTAGAAAGGATATATGTACCCCTATGTTCATAGCAGCACAATTTATAATAGCTAAGATTTGGAAACAACCTAAGTGCCCATCAGCAGATGTGTAGATTAAAAAACTGTGGTACATCTACACAATGGAATACTACTCCACTATAAAAAAGAAGGAACTTTTACCATTTACAACAGCATGGATGGAACTGGAGAGTGTTATGCTAAGCAAATTAAGCTAGTCAGAGATAAATATCACATGATCTCACTCTTATGGGGATATAATGATCAACATAATTTGATGAACAAGAATTGATCCAGAGACAAACAGCAGGGGAGGGGGGCGCTTAGAGAGCAACCAAAGGCCTTGTATGCATGCATATTAGCATAACCAATGGACACAGACACTGGGGCGGTGGGGGCTTGCCTGGAGTGGAAATGGCTGGGGGGAGGGGGTCAGGCGGGAAAAAGGAGACATATGTAAAACTAGAGAATAAATAAAATTTATATATTAAATAAAAAACATTTGCATTATACTTTTTACACAAAACACAGAACATTATTTTACTTTGGATTTTGCCCAGCCATTTATATATGTAAATAAATCATTCTTGGCACGAAGTCCTTACAAAACAGGTCGTGAGTCAGGTTTGGTGCCCTAGCTGTCGCTTGCTGGTCACTGATGTAGCCATTACCTTGATTTCCAACTAAGAAAGTATTTCTTATATCTGGTGTTTTTCTGCACAGTGAGAAATTTCTTATAGAAACTAAATTTCAGAGATGAAGAACACAATCCATATGCCTGGAGGACAAAAAGGCTTTTCAAGAATGCTGCTAATTAATGAAAATCTGAGCCATCAACAAGAGGACAGGTGACTTTCATTTTCAACACATTCTTGAGAACATTGCCAACAGTGTTCACTTATGTCAAAGGTTGCACCCACTAGCTATGACCCACCTGCTATGACCAGCTATTACCTTCCCTTTTTGTTTGCTTTGTTTTAAGTGTGTATATTCAGTTGATTTTCTGGACACATAAACTACGGAGATCAATGTAGTGATCAACCATTATTAGCCCCTTCTTTCTTCTTCCTGCCATCTTACAGCTCTCTGCTCTCCTGCAGGAAGGTGTCGGGGCATTTTTATTGTATTGCTATTTACTCTTCAGCTCAATAGTTTTTTCAAAGCAGACACATCATTGACATTTAGCAGCATTAATCTCCACCAGTGCAATATACCTAATTGGTTTTAATGAAATAAGGAAAGAGAACTTTGTGGGGAAATTGGGAAAAAGCTGCAATGAACTGAGATGTCTGTTTTCAGTTATTTTCTAAAGTCAATGGCATTGACCAACCGAAGAAAGAGTGCTGTAAGCAGCATTTAGTCCTCTATAAATTTTCATGATTGTATGTGACTGAAATAGAGTGAACAGTTATTTCCATTTTGAAATTTGTTAATTTGTTTATTTGGAAAGGATTCTGAATATGAAGGCCAACAGGGTAAACATTCTATTAATGCTTTCTCTAATAAAAGCCTCTCACATCAACATAAAGATGACCCAATGCAAAGACAGAAATTCTGTGTGGGCCAAAGATAATCAGACAATAGTCCCAATGAAAATCAGACTATAAAACTTCAAGTCCTGTGCGTGGCATATCTTACCCATCCCTTTTATTTCTTTGTCATGAGATTAGTTTTTGTAGGGAATTATCAAGTTCATATTTAGTAATGTTTATTACATTATTTTAAAAATTTATCTGGTTTTAAAAAAAGTGAAAGCTCAGAATGTGTAAGGCTATGTCCACATAAACCACCTTGATAGCCTTGGTTGGCAGATGTCTAAAATACCTGCAAGACACTAGGACCGATTTAGAATCACCTCAGACGCAACCAAGTGAACCAAGCAATTGAGTATAACTCTGGGGAATCTGTATTCTAATGCTGATTTTTCTATTGCCTCAGTGAGTCTAATTCTGCCCTCTGTGCTTAGGGAGCAGGCTGACATGAAGCACATAATTATATCATCAGAATTGCAAGGGGAAAATGTAATTTTGTAGAGCTTACCTTTCATTATACCCTACATCCTAACCCCTCAGCCATGCAAACAGTATAAAGGCTGCTGCCCACATCCCAAAAATGCTTCAGTTGAGCCTGGAATGATGTGCCAGAGAGGGTGAAAACAGGAACTTGGTTCTTTCACAGATACAGTAAAGTATTTTCCTGTGCAAATATGGTTCTCATACTAACTCAACAAGCTAATAAAACTGTGGATTGAAGGTTCTCATACAAACTCAGCATAGCATAAGAAGACTTAGTCTCTACCATGAGTGAGTCTGATTCAATTAAATGACTGTAATTTGACAGTGCTGCCCCTTATTCCATTATCCTTAGAGTGCAAGTTCAATCTCCACTTCTGCCTATTACACTCTTGCTGGCTCATGGATATCATTATCCTACATAAAGAGCTAAGGCTTCACCGAGAAGTGGCTTGGAAAACCAACAAAATATTACACCACAAAAAAATTGGTTACCTTTAGCCCAGATCAACATGTTAGTAAAATCCACCGCTATAAAAACAAAAACAAAAACAACCAGGTGGTACCTTTAAGTTCTAGATAAAACATCCAACCAGTAACTAGATAAGAAAGAATAAAAGTAAGAATATTACATCAAACTGGTCAGTTTGACTTTTCTAATTATGTGGAAACAATTTCAGTAACTATATCACACTAATTATAATAGTCCTTTATATGTATGTAGCACTTTATAATTAAATTTCTTCACATATATTATCTTATTTGATTTCTACATCTGTTTTTATTGCATTTGTTCCTTTAGGAACAATATCTTCAAACATTATAAAGGATTTAATCATATGGTTAAAATATGCTAAGAATCTCTAATGAAATCTATTGTGAATGTGAATATAAATGCATTTGACAATTGCAAAATCAGTTGGTTCACAAAAATCTAGCTTAAATTTCCCAGGTTTTTTTTGCATCTTAGAATTTTTAATCTCCCAAAAGTTTTATTCTTTCATTAAAATGACCAGAACATTAATGCCAACAACACTTAAATCTACACCTCAATGCCTAAACTAGAAATAAATATGCATTTTGAAAGGAATAAAATGATTAAATGTTTAGTATAAATATGCAAAAATGACTCATTTTTTTCACTTAAGAATTTGATTACTCATTTACTGTCAATTCCAGAATATTTGATGAGCATGTGAGCTGTTGTGTACTAGAATAAAATCATTGGAACTTGAGAGGCCCTAGAGATCCTTCAAGCTAACCACTCATTTAGCAGCAAAAGAAACAGGGAGATCAGGGAACTTGCCCAAACTTATATGGTCATCAAGTGATTGAGTTCAAATTTTAACACAAATCTTATGACTCATAAGATCCCAATCAGCTCCTATGATAAAATTTTCACATGGCACCCAATATAATAACCCAAACTATGCCACAGAACAACTTTCTTTTCCAGGAAAAACAAAACAAAACACAATTAAACCATCTCAGTGGTTATTGTTTATCTATTTACTGGTTGGATGTTGTCCCTAGAACTTAAAGGTGCCACCTGTTCGCTACTTTGCTCTAACTGCTTCAGAAATACAAGCATCCTCTATGAATTATCCATTTTATCTTATTAATAGATAAGTCATTGTGAAAGTTGATTACGTTTTGAAACTTTTTACCAAACAGACACTGTGGAGAAAATAGAGTCAAATAAGACAAGGGTCCAGTCTCAACAAAAACTAACTGATCAGAAGAACTTGAGAAGTTCCATGGAAATTATTCAGATGCTCTAAGGGTAAAGGGAGGAGGGAGGTGTTCCTCCTTCCTTCTCCCATGCCTCTATCCACCAAGCACCTCCACTACATTAACATAAAATATAATAGGAAAATATTTTCATCAGCTCCTACTTTCTTCAGACAGGAGGATAAAGTTAAAAAAAAAAAAAGTCAAATGCCCTTCACTTGGAAACAGAAACAAAAGTAGTCATATAACCTTGGGCAACCAGCCCAAAATGTTTGGAATTATCTTATTTCTGAGGCATAGTACTACATGTTCAAAAATAGACAGAGGCAAAGAAGCATGGAACAGAATGTCAAACAACGGCAGGACTGTAGGGGATGGTTGGGGGATAAGAGATCAACAGAAGTACTTGTATGCATGCATATAAGCACAACCAACAGACGCAAGACACTGGGGGTGGGGGAATGAGGGCAAGTGCTGAAGGGTAGGGGAGGCCAGGAGGAGGTCAGTGGGGAAAAAAAAAGGAGACATGTGTACTACCATTTATAATACCTTAAACAATAAAATTAAATTAAATTTTAAAAAAAAGACAAATGTCATTCACTTGGAAACAGAAACAAAAGTAGTCATATAACCTTGGGCAACCAGCCCAAAATGTTTGGAATTATCTTATTCACGTTCTGTGAACGAGTTCATGTGTCCATGTAACCTCTGATTCGCAGCATTCATCACTTTTCTCAACATGTTAAACCAGTGTCACATTTGGGTTTCTGACTCAGGGCCTGTAATCCCATAAATTCAGTCCTCTGATGGGAGGGCCAGGATCCCTCTGCTGGCTAGACCTAACTCCTACTCTTACCAATTATATTGTTTACTCAGTTGTCAGCTGGGTCCCTCTATGGATGAGCTTACTATCCAGAACAAAAATGGCATAGCCCTCATTTCTTTCTGCCTAAACCTTACCAAATGATTATATTTGTCTTCCCCATACCTAGGTTTACTGTGTCTTTTGGTCATTGTCCATGAGACCATTTGGGTGAAAGTAGTTTATCTGATAGGTGATATCACGAGGCAGGAGAAAAGGAGGAGGTAGACTGGACATGGAAAGAAGAAAAACCTAGATAAGAATGTGCACTGAGGTTACTACCTATCAATGAGATAGGTTGGCTTGACCTTTTCAAACCTTCTTAGAAGCATAAAAAATAAGATATCCAGAATTGTTCCCTTAAAAGATGCCAGCGTAGGTTAAGTAGTTTCATGTTTTGTCAAAGAATTCTGCAAGGCAGATAATGGACAGACACACGGCCAGCTTTAGATGGGTCAGTGTGAGGTGCATCGAGTTGATAAAGAACCATTTACTGTAGTTACAGATGAAATCAGAGCTGGGCTAAGGACCGTGAGGCAGGCTGCAGAGCTGTGGCTGCATCATCATTCCTGGGCCCAGTTTTCTTTTCCTTCCAGCGAATCTGATTGTCAAAGGGTCCACCACACCATACATAGAAGCCCACTTGAAAGAGAAAACATGGCTACTTATTTTATTCCTTAAGTCTGTGAAAAACACAGATCAAGCAGGTGTAATCTAGATGAGAATGACAGGAGATCAAGAATTCTATCTTAGTTAATCAGCAAGCTAACAAGTTCATCAACAGAATGGCCAATGCATTCTCTTTTTCTCAAATAACTGAAGCCATAGGTGACACAGAGAGAAAGAGACAAAAATATTTGTAATAAATACAAGTACAAAACAGTAGCACTCGTCCAAAGTTTTTAAATTATTCCAATATGGAGGAAGGTTGATTTGAAGCATACACCTAGTTAATTTTAAAGATTCCAAGAGGGAATTAGTCTTTATTTGTTAGAGAGAATAAGGTATTGTCAGAGAAAAGGTTTGTTGCTTTATATATTTAATTTAAAAAAAGACAAAGACAATATCATAATACTAAATAGCAATTATTATTACCCTTTACAATTAAGACCATTAAATTTCAGAAAGGTAAAGTGATGCAGGCAGGTGACAGGTCAGAGCCCAGGAAGGGTTTTCTACCCTCTGAGGTGGAAAGTGACAAGGGATGAGCCTTCGGCTAATCTCTTGATAAACATTTCTTATTGACTGTGTGGCAGGATTACAATGTTCGGATTGCTCTAATATTGAAAGTTATTTCCGTCATACTAAGAGAGTGAGATGAAAAATGCTTTCTTCACTTCCTGAAATTTAATTTTAAAATTTACAAAGAAAGTTGAAGTCCTATTCAATTGCTAATGCTTCAGATGGGGTTTGATGAGCCTTTAAGACTATTATAATAGAGAAAAAAAATGAATGTGAGAGTTCCTCTGAAGGAAACCAGAAGGAGAAAGAAGCATTTCTGTAGAGTCAAAGGAGGGTAGGGAAGTTGGGAGGATGGAGGGGGTCTGAAAGGAGACCTGATCCCGGGGAAGTTTCCAGGAAGGAAGAGGGAAATGTTGGGCAGACACTAAGAAGGACATCTGGTTCCCATTAGTCATCTGGAAGCTGACTCACTCAGGGGTGGTCCAGCTTGCCCTTAGGAAATTATTTCACAGGATTCTTATAAATCAAGTAGCAAATATCAAAGTGAAAATGAAAATGTGTTCAAGGAAACACAAGTCAATGTCTTTTTTTAAAAATAGGAAGCTGAAAAGAGGCTGTGGATAGGAGAACAGAGGGCTCTCTCAAGGAGGGATAATTATCACAAAATGCCCAAAATGGAGGAAAATGAGTTCTCTAAATTGTTACGAATTACTTTGTTTGATATGGAATCAGGATACAGGAAACAGCACTAAAACAAAGAAAAACTTGGATATTTACCTCTTATTTGGGGCTTTCTGGAAAGAGGCACAACAGCTTCCTCTAGTTAATGTTTCTATTCTGTTCTAATTAGGGTTGACACCGAATTTTTGGACTGGAACCCGGATTCTTTGTCCGCCGGAATCAAAGAATGAATCCACAGACTTAGAAAGTGGTATAGCAAAGGTGGAGATTTATTGAAGAACAAGTACAGACTCCCACGTGGGGAGAAGGAAGAGTCCCACAGAATGGATTCTCAAGTAGGGAGGGGGAGAAGGGTCCCACAGAACTGACTCCCACATGGGGAGGGGGAAGAGTCCCTGAACTGACTCCCACGTGGGGAGGGGGAAGAGTCCCACTGGGTTCCTCTTCCCAATGGCTTATAAAGGCTGGAGATCCTGGTGCCTTGATATCCCCTCAGATTGATGACTATACCCTTAGACTGGTAACTATGGTAACTCCTGGGCTCAAAGGTCGAACCTCACATGGGACATGTGAGGGTCTCCCCACCTCCTTCCCTATTGTTTCCCTATTCCCTTTGGGGTTTCTTCTTATCCTTCTGAACGAAGGGCTTCCTTCTCATTATTTTGTAAATATAGACCTTTCTTGGCTACTTCCAGTTCCCTTGTCTTATATAAATGCAACTGTTGCTGCTCCCTTGACTTATGGAGATGTAACTGCACCTGGCTTTTTGTGTTATGGAAATGTACCTTCTCCCAGTCTGCAGACCCATGCTTTTCCTGGACCCCAATTCTAAAACATCCCTAGACCTGCCTATGTCCCCCCAAAATTCCTGCTTCAGTGTTAAGGTGGCTCTCCTGAATCCACAACATGTTTTTACAGAGCACAGACTTCCAGGTACTGAGCTCTTCTTTATCCCTTCACTTCTAAAAAGTCTGCGTCCTCCTATGTGATCCTTTAGTGTGACACATAAAATAAATTGTATTTATGGTAAAACCTGAGTAGCAAAAATTGCCACTTTTTAAAAAAATAACATTTTCACCTACAGACATTTCAGATATGTATTTTTGTAAGCATCTGAGATCTGTAAGTCATTTACTCATTTTCTCTGTTTCTACTTGCTCCTAGAAATTACCATGATTCATCTGAGAATGTTCCCATGGGCAATATCTGAGCCTACTTCTCCTTTAGGCTGAGCTGTCATTAACCCACTAGGACTTTTGAGGGAGGGGGTTAGGTGTAATGGGGTTATTAGGCCTAGCAATTTTTCTAAGATTGGTGGTTATTTTTTATCTTAATTATATGGAAATGGTTATATCTTACTTCATTACATATTTTTAAAGCAAATACTGGAAAAGAGCCATTGCTTTTTCCCCTTAATCCCCTAGTCTTAGACATTTCACCACATCATTGAGTCTGCTACTGCTATTTTTACACTTTCATTTAGCACTCAACCTGCTGTTGCCTGTTTTCCAATGCTGATGCTCAGCACTGCCAAACAAAGAGCAGCAAGACAGCAGGAAAAGCATATGTGTGTGTGTGAGCACACAGGAGCGCGCGCGTGTGCACACACACACACACACACACACACACACACACACACACACCAGGAATGCTTGAAGGGTGGCTATGTTAACAATAAACCTGGAAAAGTCAAACAGATGAAAAGCTAAATTTGCAGCATCTGTTCCATCTGCTGGTCAGCCAATAATATCACATTTTCTGAATATTTCTACTGATGGAGACGTCACCATATTTTGTATTTATTTTTTTCTTTTTGGCCCATTAAAAATATTTCTACTTGCACATCAATATCTAAAACCTAATATTTCTATACAGAAATTATTTTCTCATTCCCAATGACAAAACTCTGTTCTTATAACCTTTTCCATTATTAATACTGGTAAAGTGTTTACAGTTTCAAAGGATTAAAACAGTGACTCATTTCAACCTTTCTCACTCATATATTTCATGTACCTATTCATTTCTTGACATCATATATTTGGTTTTCCTCGTAAACACTCTATGATAAACGATTGCGGAAGCTTCTGGACTATAGTCAACTTCTCGCACTACTTATTTATCTACTACAATCCATTTATTCACTCCGAGCCCAGCACTGACTCCTACTTATCTTTCAAACTGAACTGAAGCACCAATCATGGACACTAAGTTGATTTACCCTAACCTCCCTCAAACATACCTTTTGATTTACATATTTTCTATATTAGAATTGTTTCTTTTCCTCCATGTACCTTTGAAGGGGCATCACAATCCTGAGAAAATCAAATTTGGACTCTCATATACAGAGCTCTGCCCTTTCTCTTCCCCGCTAAGTTCTCTTACCTACTTTTACAAAGTCACTTTTTCCCCAAAGCTTTCTCCAATTAATGCTAATTCCTCTGGTTAATCCAAATGTCTAACAAACTGCATTCATTGTAGTGACCAAAATAACTGTTATATATTTGAGCTAAAGACGATGTTTATGCAGAATGAGAGCTTATCTTATCATGAACTGTGAATCATTTTTACACTTTTATTCACAAAACCATTTGGTTAAAGGAGAGCTATGCCAATTATAGACATTGAATGTGTTCATATATACTTGCAAATGTTTAAATTTCATAAATCTTGCCTTTCACATCAGGAGGCCAGGCTCAACAGATGCTTCCATATGCTAACACCTCTTGTTAAGGCTAAAGGTGTTAATTAAACAAATAATTCATATTAAGAATGTATATAATTTTTGAAATCAAACGAATTCATCTGTTGTGTTCTCTGTGTGGTGGCTGCTAACTAGGATGAGGCTTTTAGTCACACCATATACAATAACACATTGTTGTCATATGTGTAAATGTGTACAAATACAATAGCAGATACATATTAACCACTCCCATTCCATTAGAGATAGCAAATTTGGCACAGAGGCAAACCTTTATGGATGTTTGCAATAGGCAACGCTATTCCTAGTTAAGCCCAGATAGCATTGACCTAGAACCTTCTACATGTGTTGCCGAGGTAAAAACTTATGGGACTTTGAGACTTAATAAAAGATAGGCAGGGAAAGGATATGCCTCCAACCCTACTCTGAGGCCCAGTAAGATCACTGAGTGAAAAGACCAAGTTTCTTATTGAAATATCCCTTCCCCTCCATTTCAAGGGTTCTGGCCAAGCTCAGATTCAGATTAGGACTCACAGGAAATAAAACTGGTACAAAAGTGGGGAAGGATGAACTATCACTTTAGGAAATCAAATCGAGAGCCAGTGGAAGTTTTCATGAGCAGCCTGGAATCAAAGGTGGCAGGTCTGCAAAAAATAGTGCAGAGCAAGTGGCTTTATAGCAACTGAGCTAACAGGTAAACAGAGAATGCTTGTTAGGAGTCCCTGAACAAAAGAGAGCAAAGCTTTACTTGTGGTTCTTAACTGTTTACTTAATCCACATCTGTTTTGTACCCTTAATTATGAGCACTGCTTGAACTAACTATTTCACACCATAACACTACCTACCCACCACAATGGCTCCTGGATATACCATGAATGAGCTTCGTTTACTGCACTATATCCAGGTCTAGTGCAATGACAGGTACATAAATACAGGTGAGTATTTATTGACGATGTAAGGAAAGGAAAGTAATGAGAAACATCTTCTATTGGTCTCTCCAAATTTACTCCCCACCATTTTCTACCCTGATTTCTACATGGCACCCTCTGACTATGGGGTCAGTGAATGGAGATCCCTGGAGGGCAATTTGGGAAAGAAAGGAGAGCTATTTCAGAAAATGTATTCTCTTGGTTCTCTCCTGGGAGCTTGCCTCTGGCTGGCTGTGACCCTTGACTGGTCTTCTTAAAGATGATGGGCTCTATACAACTTTCTCTCCTTGGCATTATGGCTTTTTGGAATAGGAAATAATGGTCTAGATTTGATGGTTTGCCATTTATATCAGTAACATCAAGTTCATTTTCTCATAGGTATATAGATATGTAGAAAATTGAACTAAGACTAATGCAATATTATAATCCTGGTTTTGGAAACAAAAATGCTATTATGTTAGACCTCCTTATTATGTGCAAATATAACAGCATGCACATACCAGGATAAAATTTGATTGACACAAATTGTCTATGGAGATGATTTACACAGAGATTTGCTGTATAATGTGTCCCCTAGCATTTAAGGTGAGCATTGGCAGGAGATAACTGATCTGGGGTTTTGGAATTTGTCCATCTTCCTTTCTCAGTAATATAACTAACATCTGGTAAATTTTGGCAGAAATGACATGAGTATATGCACATGGGACAATTGATATTGGCTGTGGGGGTGGAATAAGCTAACAAAGAAACCTCAATCAGCAAGAACAGATGCACTTTCCATTGCCAAAATCCCCTAAGGAGAAAGCAGACTCCCCACATTGGGAGATAGTCTAGTTTGGTTCCTCTAGTTAGTAAGAAACTAGGAGCAATAGGAAAATGGATCAAAGACTGGTAATCAAAGTCTAAATATGAAAGGATGCAAAAAGTTAAACAACTTCCACAAATTTTCAGTGGATGAGATTCAAAATATCTATACTAATAATAGCCTAGGGCCGTCACAACTGGACGAACTACTGAACACCTGGGTCCCGGCAGCAGAGGCGACAGCAGCGGGAGTCAGGCCTGGGTCCATCACCAGTTAGAAGGCATCGCAGGGTGAGGACCATCACCTCAGCCAGAACTCAAGATGGTCATGGGCCTGGCCTGGCCCCTCCTCAGAGGCAGCCCCTTTCCTCCATGTACACTGCAGAGGACAGACAGGGATGCCTAAGAGGCTGGGGCCATGGTGCCCCATCCCTACCCTACTCCCCTGGCCTCCTTCACCTGTGGCCCCCACAGAAGGGTATGTATGAGCTCACTTCCCCTGCTACCTCTCACCACTGTCTCCGGCCATCCCTCAGCACACAGGCATATCAGCTTTCCAACTTGTCCTACTCACTTCCTCTCACCCCCTTCCAGGCCTCTGCTCTGGATGGGGCCTTTGGAATCCAGGGCTCTGGGGTTTTACAACAGAGCTGGGGTGGGAAAGGGTAAACAGCACCAAAGATGGCTGATATGGCCACCCACCTCTGCCTCAGCTTGACCAATTAGTTCAGCCTCAGAATGTGGCACTCAGAGGTGATCCCCACTTCCCCAGCAATGGCTCTAGGGCAGCATGGGCAAACTACGGCCCGCGGGCCGGATCCGGCCCGTTTGGCTGTTCTATCCAGTACGCAGAGCCGAAAGAATGGAGGGTTCTCTTGCTCTCCCCTCCGCTCCTTCACCAGCAGCAGTGTTAACATGGCAACGTTGAGAAACACAGCTGCAGCTCCTTCTTCTGAGTGGGCGGATTTATATCCGCCCATTCAGTAGAAGGAACAACCTCTCAATCTTCCAGAGGCTCCTTGTAATGCCCGCGGACCCGTCTCCCGACATCAACCTGGGAATGCGTAGACACCTTATAGTGGTGATGTAGGGAGACACGCCCCTGGAGAGCACAGTATCAGAGCCTTTCTGAGGTAAGATTAAGAGCTCTACTCATACACAATTTTTTCCTGTTCCCACATTCTGTACATCACAATGACTTGTTAATAAAACAACAAAGACTTTCAGCTTTTAGGGCTTGTATCCACTGCAGTTTTTTTTCCCACTGCGGATGCGTGCAGCAGGGAAAAAGACACACAGAGGACATGTCACACTAGCCATGCTGTGGCTGCATTTTTTTGCTGATACAGATGCGGTATCAGTAACGCTACCGTGGCCACTAACCGCATGTGTTAGCGGCAAAACAAATGCATTTTGCGCTGCATTTGCTTCTCCTCCTTGCACCTGTAAAAATGCGTGCTACAGGGCATTTGTGTTAACATGCACCACTGCACATTAGCATCAACGCAAACATGATGGAAACCTGTGTACCCTGCATTAACCCTAGCTGTGCTGCATTGCAGTACTGCACCACACTGCAACGGCAGCACGGCTAGTGTGAACGAACCCTAATTCAGTGGGTTGAACAAAAAGATTGTATAGAAATGTGATGAACTAAAGATTTTATTACAAAATCGCTTAATTTCAGGGTTTCAGAAGTAATTGGACAAATGAAAAACTGAAAATCAAATGTTCATATCTAATACTTGGATGAAACCCTTTCCTGGTAATGACAGCCTGAAGTCTTGTACTTATGGACATCACCAGATGCTGGGTTTTCTCCTTTGTAATGCTCTGCCAGGCTGTCACAGTAGGGGTATATATATAAATATCCTGCCATTTCCAGCTTTTAATAAGAAAAACTGTTGCAATGGGCATTTAAAAGTGGCACTTGGTTGTTTTTATAGAGTCCAGTGGATGCAATCTGACATTGATAATGGGCTCTTTCACACTATGTGCATGGCGGCTGTTTTTTGCCAGTAATGGAAGTGCTAGTGGTAACTACTGGTTACCCATGTTTTGCACTGCCCTAGCACCTCCCATACAAGTGTGTCTGGAAGACACAGCAATGTGCAGCTATGTGTGTTACCATAAACAAAGGGCCTGTGTGAAAGATACACAGGTTTCCTATGGAGGAAAGGGGTTGTTCTCTATGGTCAGGGTGTGCCTCTGTCCCATGTCTGAACTTTTTCAGATGATTTTGTTATATATATATTTTTTAGAAGACCAAAAATGTTATAGTAGAGCAAATTTAATCACTTGTTTTTATACTTTACTGTCTTATTTTAGTAAAGAATTTAATAAGAGAATGGTACTGTTGGTTTTGGCCCAATATTAAACATGAGTGGACCAAAGAAAAGGAAAGTGGACAGTGAATGCCGAGTGTTTAAGAGGGAGTGGACAACAAAATATTTTTTCACCGAAGTCTGATCAATGCCGGTATGTCTGATATGCCAGGAAACACTTGCAGTCTTCAAAGAGTACAATCTTAGCCGTCACTTTGACACAAAGCATGGCAACTATGCTAGCAAGCAGTCACCTCAAGAACGGGAGGCTACTGCACAGAGGTTGATGGCTAAATTACAGGCTCAGCAAAATGTCTTTCACAGACAAACTGCAATTCAAGAGACAACTACCAAAGCAAGTTTTATGCTAGCATTCAAATTAGCAAAAGCTAGCAAACCTCTCTCTGTAGGCGAGTTTTTGAAAGAATGTATGATAAAGACAGCAGGTCTCTTGTGTCCAGAGAGCAAAGGCAAGTTTGAAAAACTCAGCTTATCGCGCAGGACAGTGACTCGTCGAGTGGAACTGATTGATGAAGACTTGGCCAGCAAGTTAAATAGTAAGGCAGAGTTCTTTAAGTTTTATTCACTAGCATTGGATGAAAGTAATGACGTAAAGGACACTGCTCAGCTCTTAATTTTTATCCGAGGGATTAGTGACAATTTTGAAATTACGGAGGAGTTTTTAGCCATGGAGCCACTGAAAGGAAAAACACGGGGAGAGGACTTGTATGACCGGGTGTCTACTGTCATCGAGAAAATGAAGCTACCATGGAGTAAACTTGCTAATGTCACAACAGATGGATCTCCAAATTTAACTGAAAAAAATGTTGGACTGCTAAAAAGAATTCAGGATAAAGTGAAAGAGGAGAACCCTAACCAAGATGTTATTTTTCTTCACTGTATTATTCACTAGGAATCATTGTGCAAGTCTATATTACAACTTAATCATGTTGTTAATCCAGTCGTAAAGCTTGTTAATTTCATTCGAGCAAAGGGACTTCAGTACCGTCAGTTTACTAAGTTTCTGGAGGAAACTGATGCGGATCACCACGACTTACTTTACCACTCTCGTGTCCGCTGGTTGAGTTTGGGCAAAGTTTTCCAACGAGTGTGGGAGCTCAAAGAAGAGATCGGTGCATTTTTGAAATTAAAGGGGAAGTCAGACGAATTTACTGAGCTGAGTGACAAGAATTGGCTGTGTGACTTTGCATTTGCTGTAGATATATTTTCACATTTGAATGAGCTAAATGTGAAGCTACAGGGAAAAGATCAGTATGTACATGACATGTACACTAATGTGAAAGCCTTTAAATCGAAGCTGATTTTCTTTTCCAGACAAATTTCAGACAAAGTCTTCACTCATTTTGCCACACTAGCCACATAGAAGGAGACCATCCAAAACGTGAAGAAATACAGCAAATCACTGGATGACCTGCATGCAGAATTCTGTCGTCGGTTTTCTGATGTTGAAAAAATTGACCAGTCACTTCAACTGGTGGCCTGTCCTTTGTCACAAAACCCTGAAACAGCACCAGAAGAGGTGCAACTGGAACTCATCGATCTTCAGTCTGACTTTGTCCTAAAGGAGAAATTCAGCTCTCTTGAACTAAGAGACTTTTATGCTTCACTTAATGAAGCCACTTTTCCAAACATCCGGAGGATGGCACAGAAGATACTGGTGCTGTTTGGGTCAACCTATGTTTGTGAGCAGACATTTAGCGTCATGAACATCAACAAAGCCCCTCACAGATCCAGCTTAATTGACGAACACCTCAGGTCTATCCTGAGAATAGCCACAGCAAACCTACTCCAGACTTTGATGCATTCGCTAAAAAAGGAGACCAACAACACTGTTCCCACTGAAGTTGATGTTTTAAAGACCAAAAACCTTTCTACCCAGTCTACATTGCCATCTACATCTACGTCCCAGGCATAATTTGGAAGTTGCACTAAAGAAAATGTTTAATTTACCGTTTACACATTTTGTTCTTTTCTATTTGTTTTAGTTTTAAATTATTTTATTATATTTAAGTTTAATTTGAAAGGCTATTGTACCTTTCCTTTGTTAGGCAATTTTATTTTGCCTTTGCCATCTTCAATATAAGGTATGTTATTGTGCTATGATTCCTCCATTTTTTGAAGTTTCAAATTATAATAATTAGTGTTTACATTATTCTTGTTAAAATGTTTGAAATGAATAAAACTATTGAAATAAAAAAAAGACCGTACCCTTTTATGTAATGATGTTTACTTTGAATTTATATTAGTTCACACAAACACTCCATCCATGCTTTTGTTCCGGCCCTCCGGTCCAGTTTAAGAACCCATTGTGGCCCTCGAGTCAAAAAGTTTGCCCACCCCTGCTCTAGGGCCTCAGCCCCCGTACCAACCTCCTTTCCCCCTTGGCCCTCTCCACAGCTGGTGCTTGCTGCAGCTCTGTGTGCCTTACATAACCACCCCATTCTTCCCTATTCCTACAAAGGCGGCTGCATCTTTGTATGTTATATTCATATGAACTTTGTAACATTTTGGAAAAAAAACACACAAGAAATCAAAACGATGACCAAGAGAATGCTACAGTCAACGTCTGGAGTCCAGCTCGGGAAAATGGAGAGAAGGGGGAATTCCATAAGTTGGCTGATGCCAAGATATTTCTGAGTGTCTGTCTGGCGTGTGACAGTTGTGTGACCGCAGAGGAAGGAGTCCAAGTTTCTCAGCAGAACACCAAGGACTTCTTCCATGTTCTGAACCTTTGCTTTGGTTTTCAGACTTCCCAGCTCCCCATCTGTTGGCTCCCTCCCTCTGAGGGGCACTGACATCATCACATGGGTGCAACTGGAATATTGTATCTCGAGAGGATTGCCCCAATGTATGTATCCTTTTACCTGACGATGAAAAAATTCCAAAGAATGGAGACAGATTAGGCTTTAAAAAAAACCTGGGGAGTGTCCTGCCAAGAGCTGAGACTTGGTTCTGTCCACGTGCCTCAGAGAGATTGGATGAGGAAATGGCCCGGTTTGGCCCTGACTTTACCCACTTATGTTACCGTTGAAGGTGTCTTTGCCACAATGTGAATAAACTTCCACCTTTTGGAATAGGGGCTCATACGAAAGTCTGCATTCCCAACTTTTCTTGAAACAGATCTATGTTCTGCAGCTATGGCCACCGTCCTGAGACCAGGTCCTGTCGCTGGGAATCAGGGGGCACTGGAGTGGAGGACCCCCGCCCCCCTGACCCTGCCGTGCCCTTTTACATTCAGGGATTGAGCTGAACTCACTTTGGGGGAGGCCTGGCAAGGGTGACAGATAGAAGGATGGAGAATGGAGAGGCAGACACCCTGTTCCCTTGGTGGGGTCAGGCAGATGATGGCCGGCCAGCCTGCCCCACAACTGGGTGAGATAGCATCCTCTGTGTCCACTTCTCACCCCGTGGGCCCAACTCAGCTCTGGGCAACCCTCTGCATTCCACGACAGCACGCTCTGCCCTCACATGCTGCTCGCCCTAAATGAGAAGGAAGAGAGCAGTTGGCCCACCGACAACTACACAGAAAGATAGGGCTCACGGCTGTGAGCGCAGTGGTGGTGGCGGGAGCCTCTCCTGCCTCTGTGGCAGCACTAAGGAGCAGCAAGCTGAGTGGTAAGAAGCAGCGAGCAGGCGGGCGGTAAGGAGCGAAGGGTCTTGGACTGTGAGAGGGATTTCCAACTGTTGGCCAGCAGGCGGACATCCCCTGAGGGGTCTCGGACTGCAAGAGGGTGCAGGCCAGGCTAAGGAAGCCCCCAGCCCCCGCCAGTGCACAAATTTTGTGCATCAGGCCTCTAGTACTACTAATAATAAAAATTGAGTTATTTTTTTTGGGTAAATACACTCTACTAATGAAGATAACAAAATTCCTTCTTGGGGAGGGAAAACATTTTGATTAATTAGAATTCTAAGTGAGTTCTCTGTCACCATGGTGGAAACATGGTGTTATCTCCTACAAAGTTTTCCTTGCTTTCCTGAAACTTCATGCTGGGAATATACTAGGATGTGTTTCTTGCCTCTCTCTTATTTGAACTTACATTCCCCTCACAGTGTTGGTGACTTTTCATACAGGAAAGTTGGTTATAACACAGGCTCTCTGTTATAACTCTCTAAGTTTCATTTCCAGCTGAACTACTCATTGGCTCTCTTACCTGTGATTACTTACTTAATGTCTCAAAGTTTCAATTTTCTCACCTAAAAATGAGTTATGGTACCAACCTCACAGAGTTGTTCTAAAGATTAAATGAGCTAATAAATGCCAAGATTTAGAAGAATGCATGGCATATTATAAAGTATTCCATATGAATGCCATTTTTCTCCTGATATTTTTCAACCATATAAAAATATAAAACCATTCTTAGCTCTGGGTCCATATAGAAACAGCCACAGGGCCAGGTTCAGCCCACAAGCAACAGTTTGCCGACACCTTCTCCAAGTGCTATTTCACTCCACCTGTCTTATTTCATGCCACCTGTCTTACTCTCTACTTGTTAGACATAGAGGCCTGTCTAACTTTCATCCTTCCAGTGCAATTGAGATTCAACAGCAGGATATACATATTACCTCTTCAACCACATGGAGGCTGTGTCAGTTTTTTCATCAGAATAATTTTAATCTAAATTCTGTTCAGAGAAACTTTGAAATAAAAATTATGTTTCTCCTTTCATTCATTGTCATTCGCCAAGTATAACCATCCTTTATCTTTCCTCTCTATCACTTTCATCCTCACATTAGTCCATACATCTAGGCCCCTAGCTTATTTTCCCATCTCGATGTGAACACTTCTCCTAATATTAAATAAATTAATATTAAATAAATATTAAATAAATTCCACAAGGCCAATAACCACCTCCATTCTACTAGCAGCCCAAGTCATTGCACCACACTGGTCCTCAAAAATCATTCTTTTCTCAATGTCCTTGCAATCAGCATATGCAACTCTCCATTGAATTCCTTCACATGCATTACTGACATTGATGCCTGGGGTACCATATTGTTTAACATTCCAATGCTTGCTGTTATCTTGAAGTCATTTACTTTTCTTGTATCTAACACAGATACAAGAACATATTAACATATTAACCCCAGATCCTTTATCTCTTAAATATTACTTATTATCCTTCTCCCTATTCAACTTTATCACTTCACCTATGACCATCCCAAGTCTAAAACATTACACTCCAATTTCATACTCTTGCATTATTCCTTATGAAGAGTATTTATGCAATAATACAATCGCAAAATAATTTAAAGCATTATGGAAACTTATTACTAGGGTCTTACCCTAGTCTGGAGAAAATACCTGAGTTGACTTGAGAAATTTGAATAAGAGTTACTCATGTTAAGAGGTAAGAAAAAAATTTCAGGAAGGAAGATAGAAAAATATATTGATTTGCTGAAGCAAGAAAAAGAGGACAGTATAGTTGAGTCACAGAAGTTGTATGTACGTAGGAGGTAGTAAATGGTCTGAGATTTGGCTTGAGATAATGGCAGAGACCAAAGTCAAATAGCCAATGTTAAGGATTTTGGATACACCTATTGAGTTTCAGCAAGATCACTTAGCTTCTATATGAACTGGAGAGCAAGAGAGAAGAAAGGTAATATTGGGGAAACAAAAATCTATTTCAGTAGAATAGGGAAAGAATTTTGGTAGCTTAGATTTCTAACAGAAAGTGGTGGTAGGAAGTTGTGGCAGTGGGAATAAAGAGGTAAGATCTGAGAAAATATTTATAGGGAAAATCAATGGGACTGGGTTATTTATTGGATACAAGGAGTGAAGGAAAATGAGATATAAGCCTTCCAAGCAGTTTTATGGCTTGAACCATAAATAAATGATGATGTTATATGTTGAGGTAAGGTAAAGTTAAAGGGGAGCATCTCTGGGAGCAAGAGAGCAATTGGTCATGATGAGTTTAAACTAAATATTAGAAACCAAAAAGGAGAATTTAGTCAGATCATCTGGGGAAATATATTAGGTGGTTTCAGAATATAAATGATAATTGAAGCAAATGTGAGATTCAGCCAGACATAATCCTAAATACTTTTTCCTATCCTCTTTACATTTTCTATTCTACCAGTTATTAAATCCAATCAATTCCATTCCCTAAATATCACTTTAATCCATCCTCTTACCTTCATCAGACTTCAGGTGCGCTGGTGTGGACATTTATCATCTCCCTTCTGGGCAATGAGAGTCACACCTCACTCCTTAGTCTCACCCCTGTTCAACCTACTTATCTACACTGCTATCAGAGAGATTGATCACAAAATTAAATTCACCATATTCCTCATCTGCTCAAAATCTTCCATTGCCTCTCATTCTCATGAAGGATGAAGTTTACATTTCTTTGCACAGCACTGCTCTAATGATCTAGACCTCACAATTTACCCAAACATCCCAAGCTCCTTCAAATCTCTATAATTGCATGATTGCTACCCACATTGCCTCTTCTGCTTGGAAGATACTGGTACATTCCCAGTCCTCAAATCTCCCAAACATTTTCTGGCTAACCACAGGTACTTCTCTTAGGGTCTCAATGCCCTTTACTCTTCTTGCTTGTGCTTACGTTTGCTTTCCAGCGCACCCACTATATAAGTAATTTAAAGGGCAAGGCCTATCTATTTGCATTTGGGCATCCACAATGCCTAATATAACATATAAGTAGGCATTCAAAAAATTGCTTTTGAATAAATGAATATTCACATTTTAGCATGGATATATATATTTTTAATTGCACAGCAATACCTGATAGCATAACAAGTTATAATGTCAGCATCTCCATTTCTGGAAAATTATCATAATCTCTATATAACATTTTATTTGTAAGAGTTAAAACATAATGATGTAATTTACATTAAAACTGTTAATTCTATAAGATCTTTTTTATGGATTAACTTCAGATGACATACATTCTATTAAAATAAAATACTGTGCCATTTCTTTAAATTGCTGAAATACATAGTGTATCTGAAAAGAGAAAATGGTATATTAAAATGCCACATATGAACACACTATGGAGAGATTTCAAAAGCAAACCATAGTTGAGTGAAGATATTTCATATCACACTGGTGTGAATAGGTTTCATAGTCTACCATTGTTGTTATATTGTGCACTTTACTAATAGCTCACTCCCCAAAGGGCCTCCTAGGAATCACCTCACAGATTTCATTGAGCCCTAAGTGAATTTTAATGGGGTGAAAAGACAGTGAAGCCACAGTACTACCTATCTGGAGGTAAGGTACAGAATGAGAATATAATATCCTCCTCTAATGGTCATTGGACACACTCTTGATATGGTACCCTGACAAGTAAGTAATTCAATCCCCTGCCTCTCTCCTTCTTCACAATCAGTGTGCACTTTTAAATTGAACAAGTTTAAAGAAACGCTTGGCACACGGATAAAGCTTGTACTAGTATTGGTTCTCTTCCCTGAGTTTTCAGGAAGACTGTATTAAGGACATACATATGTGCTAGTCATTCTTTCATAAAAAAAAAAAAAAAGTCTGTTTGAACCTTGATCTTTATATTCAGAGAAAATAATATTAAAACTGATTTGAGCCCTATCAGGTTTGGCTCAGTGGATTGAGCATCAGCCTGTGGACTGAAGAGCCTGGGTTCGATTTCTGTCAAGGGCACATACCCTGGTTGTGGACTCGATCCCCAGTAGGGGGTGTGCAGGAGGCAGCCAATCAATGATTCTCTCTCATCATTGATATTTCTCTCTCTCCCTTCTTCTCTGAAATCAATAAAAATATATTTTAAAAAGCAGATTTGAAATTCGCTTTTATCAGAAGGAAACAATTCAATCATATGAAATTGCCAGTTGTTGAACATTTTTGGATTCTGCAATGGTAATTTCATATCATTTAACCTGAGAGTTTCTAGAGAAAATATACAATAAGAGTAATCTCATTGGTCTGCCTGGTCTGTCAACTTATATTCAGAAAAATATTTATGAATCATGTTACTAAAATTGCATAAAAATAAGTACAAACCCTAACTAGAGAAAACAACATTTTTGAGGAACATTAAATATTTCCAATTTTTCAAATATAGTTTAAAGGTAAATTATACTTCATTCATTAAAAACTGTGATTAATATGTTTTGCTGAATTTCAAATACTATACTCCTGAGCCTCAATATATTTAAGTGACAAAGACCAGGAACTATATGTTTCAGGGAACTTTAGAGAACCTGAGATACAAATACTTCTTCCTGCAGCATTTGGATAAACAGCATCCTATATAATAAAAGAGTAATATGCAAATTAACCACCACTCTGCTACACCCACAAGCCACGCCCACCAGCCAATCAGGAGCGAATATGCAAATAAACCCAACCAAGATGGCTATGGCCACAGAGAGCAGGAGGGAGGCTTGGGTTTCCCTGGCAATGGAGGAAGCCAAGCTTTCCGCCTGCCCTTGCCAGCCAGGCCTCCACTCAAGGCTACAAAGTTTCAATTATAGCAGATACATAAACCCAAACAGAAATGGCGGCAGCCACGGAGCTGGAAAGAGCAGGAGGCTAGGGTTGCCCCCGGTGATGGAGGAAGCCAAGCTTTCTGCACACCCTGGCCGGCCCAGGACTCCACTTAAGGCTACAAAGTTTCAATTGTAGAAGATACATAAATCCAAAAAAAAAATGGCTGCCACCATGGAGCAAGCAGAAGACTTGGCTCCGCTCCAGGCTACAAAGATTCAATTGTAGAAGATAAATAAACCCCTTATCAGGGCCTCTGCTTGCCTTGCCAGGGGGCGTGGCTGGCCTGCAAACCACCACAGGCCCCTCGCCAGGCCGCCCCACGCCTCAAGGGAACCCCCACCCTGATCTGGGACACCCTTCAGGGCAAACCAGCTGGCCCCCACCCATGCACCGGGCCTCTATCCTATCTAATAAAAGAGTAATATGCAGATTGACCATCATTCCAACACACAAGATGGCTGCCCCTATGTGGTCAAAGATCCTGCCCCTATGTGGACATAAGATGGCCACCACAAGATGGCCAGCGGGGGAGGGCAGTTGAGAGGGACCAGGCCTGCAAGGGAGGGCAGTTGAGGGGGACCCAGGCTTGCAGGGGAGAGCAGTTGGCGGGGACCAGGCCTACAGGGGAGGGAAGATATGGGGGACCCAGGCCTGCAGGGGAGAGCAGTTGGGGGAGACCAGGTCTGCAGGGGAGGGCAGTTAGGGGCGATCAAGCCTGCAGGGGAGTGCAGTTAGGGGTGACCAAGCCGGCAGAGGAGGGAAATTGGGGGCGACCAGGCCTGCAGGGAAAGGCAGTTGGGAGGGACCCAGGCCTGCAGGGGAGAGCAGTTGGGGGGGACCAGGCCTGCAGGGGAGGGCAGTTGAGGGGGACCCAGGCTTGCAGGGGAGAGCGGTTGGGGGGGACCAGGCCTGCAGGGGAGGGCAGTTAGGGGTGACCAGGCCTGCAGGGGAGGGCACTTAGGGGCAAACAGGCTGGCAGGGGAACAGTTAGGCATCAATCAGGCTGGCAGGGGAGTGGTTAGGGGGTGATTAGGCTGGAAGGAGAAGTGGTTAGGGGCAATCAGGAAGGCAGGCAGGCGAGCAGTTAGGAGCCAACAGTCCTGGATTGTGAGAGGGATGTCCAACTGCCCTTTTAGGCCCTCGGACATCCCTCGAGGGGTCCCATATTGGAGAGGGTGCAGGCTGGGCTGAGGGACACCCCCCTCCCCCGTGCACGAATTTCGTGCACCAGGTCTCTTGAGTGAAAATAAAAGCATTATGCTTGGCATCTTGTCTGGGTCTTAGAGGTAAGATTAACTAGAAATGAGATAAAACATTTTCTCCTTCTTGGTTGTCATTTCAAAGGGGAAAAAAAGGTCAATTTCAATCAACTGGCCACTTATAATCCTATATATTTCCACTTCAATCACTTTAAATACTGCAGGTTATTTTTTCTTAAATAAATAAATACTGCAGGTTAGAAGAGTTTTTCAGTAGACCGAATTATTAGAATGGAATATTTTCCTAAATTTAATTTTTAGCATGCTGTTATTGTGATTTGTCAATATTATTGTGACCTGTCCATTTTTTGGTAAAGTACATGTGAAGCATTGGGGGTAGTTGTACAGAGAAAATCGGGGGGGCTTCCTGAAACAGAATTGATTCTTCTACGTTTATGTCATAGAACATTTGAATTATATATCTACTAATAGCTATGCATGTGTTTTCTATTGTAATAACAGGATGTGTGTGGGGGGTTGGACTTCAGCTTGATTGTAGGGTAAGAAACTTTTGTTTTCTTTTCAAATAAATAGTGGAATCAAGAGCATGTGAATTCTTACAGGAGAAGTTTCGTGTATGTACTGCCTTGAAAGCTGTATCAGCCCATCCAACCACTCAGATTGCTGACCCCATGATGCAGGGCCCACTTCTTACTCATCAGCAACCTTTCCTCCCCGTCCTGAACAAAGGCAGAGCTCCAAATAATAATCATGCATAAATAAAAGGAAAGGAAAAACCCCGTAAAAATAAATTCTAAAATCAAAGGCTCCTACTGCTTCAGCATCGCTGCTTAGGTGGGATTTGGGAAGGGTAGTTGAGGGCTGTTTTTTCCTTCCTGCCTTTACAGTTCTGCAACCACAATGGCCCTCTAGTGGGATGCTAAATTAAGAGGCATTTTGTTTGTATTGTTAGCAGCTAGATCGAAACAGTCACAGAGAAATGTTTTATTATGGTGCAGAAAGGACTCTTTTAATAAGGCTCTTAGGAGACTGGGTTTTAATGACGCTTAACACAATGTTTTAAACCACACACTACATCTACATGTTATTTCTTGTTAAATGCTGGTTATTAAACAGCAGGCTGGCTCCAGATTGCCTGCAGAGGGTAGTTAGGGTTGGCTGATACATCTCTGACAATTTGAATAGTTGATGGAGTGACAAGTGCTGTTTGCATTTAAAGGATTTTACACTTTAGCATGTGCACATTGCAACAGTATATATTATTACCCAGTGTACTTCTACACAATATGCTGAAGGGTTAAAGCCAATTAAGCACAAATGTAAGTTTCAATTTCTTTTAGAATTCTGTGCCCTCATCCAAACTTAGCTTGCTTAAGCCACAATGATTTTCTTCACTAATTAACCCAGGGATCTCTGCAGTGAATTGCTGTTCAAAACTGCAGACCAGAGAACAAGTCAGGGAGATGAAGAACAGAATGTGCCCCAAGGAAAGATGTAAGCAATAAAGCAATACATGTTTATAACTAGGTTTTTTTTTTAACCGTGTAAAGGCTTAGCTTTTTAAAAATTAAAAAACAGGGAGAACATTGTTTTGTGCTGCATTTATTTTTCTCACTATTAATCTCACAGCTTTCTTGCTCCCATCTTCTCCCACCTCAAAAACAAGTCACCCTCTGGGTCAAGCACACTGTCTGATGCCAAGGAATCAAGGTGTACAGTCTTTAGATGTCAACTTTCAGCAATAAATGTGCTTTTCTCTAGATAGCCCACTTTCTCTTTACATCTTTTATTTTTGTATCCTGCTTCAAAGTGATCAGTTCTCTTTTAAATTGCTTATTTGCCTGTAACAGGTGTGAAAAGAGAGCAGGACTGCCTGTCACATGGGAGAGATTCTTAACGTGAGGGTGCTTCTAGCTGGGGTCAGTAAGTGGTCACCCCTTCTGTGTGTGTGTGTGTATATATATATATATATATATATATATATATATATATATATATGTTCTATTATCTACACTCTTGAGGTTATTTCAATCCCATCTTTATAGTAGAAATACTATATAAATGGTGTGCCTCTGTGTACCTCTTCCCAACTTTGTGTTCAGTGAGGACATATTGGTACCTATATATTAATCAAGGGAGAATTTATCCACAGAAATCAGAAAATTATACATTCAAATCCTGTCCTATAAAACATATTAAACTTAAAGTTTGCCTTCTCCCTAGCTGTTGAACTGTGGTTAAACTTAAACGTATGTCTGTGTCTACAGCTATTACATTCTGAATAACTCAAAAATTTGAGCAATATATTTCTAATGTTCGAAATCCATTATCCAATTCAGCATTCATGTCATTGATGAAAGAACAAAGACTTAGGGCTTTGTTGTTTTATTTTCATCTTACTCATTAGAGTAAACCAGCGTATCAGCCAACTTTCATGTCAGAACTATCCTTATAGAGCTCCATTGTTCAGCATTTACCAGCAGGCTACAGAACAATGAATTATGTGTTCCACAAACTCCATGTCCCACAATGCAGAAGACATATAGTAAAAATGGAAAATGTTCATAAAGAGACATAAAAAACATCAGAAGGACATAAAAAGTAAAATAAATGTACTTATGATGTCTTAGCCTACAAAAGATAAGACTCAAAACGTATATTACAAACTTTATACTTCCATGGCCCTAGTAGGTGGTCTCATCCATGGAAATGGACTAAAAAGGCATTCACCTTTCAACTTAGCCCAAGGAAGAATTTAAAAGTCTCTGGTGATTTCCCATTGACATTAAGATAAAACTCAAGATATTGTATATCGGTGCAGATTGTATGGTTTATATTGAGAGTTAATGCATTTTTAATTCCTGGAAGTGCTCAGATATGTTTCATGAGCATGTAATATGAAGCATCTAACCTCAAAAAGTTTTCTAAACTAGGTGAGTCTTTCAGGAATATTTCGATACTATGGCCATGTGAGTCCAATATTTAAGATATTTATAAACATTTATTTAGTATCATATCAAATTTTATCAATTCATTATATATATATAATGCATACATATATGTGTATATGTACAGTATATACACATACATATACACTGAGTGGCCAGATTATTATGATCTTTGAACGCATAATAATCTGGCCACTCATTGTATTTGTATCTCAAATGTGTACTAAAAGTATTCTAGACTTTTGCTGGAGATCAACCACCTATTTTCCCTGAGCTTTCTATCAGCCAGTGCAAAGGGGAAAACTGATCAGGTGCACGATTTATAGTATCTTTGATATTAAATAAATGAGGTCTCAAGAGAAGTACACTGAGTGGCCAGATTATTATGCGTTCAGAGATCATAATAATCTGGCCACTCAGTGTATATTGTATGAGACACAGTTCTAGGAACTGGTGTGAAAATCAATAACAAAACAGATACAACCCCTGGCCTAATAAAGCTGAAAATGAAAAAGGAATAAACATATGAACAAGGAAATAAGATAATTTTTAATAGTGATAGGTAATAAAAATAAAAATTTAATAATATAGGGGATGGAGAGCATTAGGGTGGAGGGGAGGAGAGTTTACTTTGGCTAAGAATGTAAGGAATGAAGGTCTTACACCATCTCTGTGGAGATATTCCAAGAAAGAACTGAATGATCAAAAACAGTGAGCAACTATAACAGTCTAGAATATGAACAGAACAGAGAATAGCAACTGTAAAGGTCCTGTAATAGGGTTGAGTGGTGAGTATTTAAAGGAAGGCCACTGAGACAAGAAAGCTAATGGTCACATCAAGGTTGGAGAGAAGGGCTGTAAGGCAATAGATGCTGCAGTTTTGTAGTCCATGTGAAGACACTTGTTTTAATTATTTTTATTGCTTTGAGAGAGGGAGGGAGAGGGGGAGAAGGGAGAGAGGGGGGGGGGGGACATCAATGGTGAGAGAGAATCATTGATCGGCTGCCTCTTGCATGCCCCAGACTGGGGATCGAGCCACAAGCTGGGCGTGTGCCCTGACTGCAATTGAATGGTGACCTCCTGGCCTCATAAGGTCAACACTAAGCACTGAGCCACACTGAAAAAGCAGGAGTTTCATTCTAATGTAATGGGAAACCACTAGAGACTTTTAGCAGGAGGTTGATGTGACTTAAATGGCCTATGTTCCGAAATAATTTGGAAACAGATTTGAGAGTCAGATGTAGGTAAAAATGGACAAATGAAGCAAGAGATGCATAAATGTGTTTATATTTGAAACCAAATCAGTAGTATGCTCCTTTGTCTTCACCTCTAGATCCTGGATACACATGACCAGAGAATCTAATAGCTCAAGCTCTCTAAGCTTTAGTGCTATAAGAGGAATAAGGAATAACACCTACCTATTAGCCTTTGTGAAGTAAAATAAGATGTAAAATCCCTCGTATGTTCTATGCTCAATGTGTTAGCTAATTTTATGCAGAGTAAACTACATATATTTTACATTTCATTCTCTGGAGATAGTGTCTCAACAAATTATTTTATTTATTTTGTAGACTTCTGAGTGAGACAAACATAGTAGACATTTTATAGCCAAATATCAGGCACACCAGAAAAGAATATTCCAACACCTCACTCATTCCTTCTCTATATCTATAAATAAAAATGTAAATGTTCGTTTGTTCAAAATATTAAATCTCCGAAAGTTCTTCACCGATTGCTTTAAAATTTTGACACAATGTTGCATTCGAATACGCGCGTGTTTTTATGTACCTTATACCTACTATTATATAGATGTCACACCTGTGACAGGTAAAAACATGCTTTTTTTAAAAAAACAGCACCATCTGTTGGACGTAAGAGCAACACACGCTATACTAAATATTCAACGATTCCATTTCAATGTTTCTGATTGCATTGTTAAATTGAATTTTCATAGATTTCGATTTATTTTCATTTAGATTTAATTATTTCGTGTGACATTGCATTGGAATTGAGCTGTGTCGTTTACCATATCGTTCATTTCGTGAGTATAGTTCGATCTGCTTTAGTTCATCCAAATAATGCCTCACAGAAGATCAAACCTAGGTCGTCATACTCGCTGAGCAGAAGCAGTGTGACGAGTAATTGAAAATCAAAATGAGGAAGAACGGGCATCAGCAAACGAGCGAAACAGACAAAGAATGGCTCAAACATGTGCCGAGGAAGCAGCAGACTTGCGGATGCACAGTTGGGAGCATGGCGATCGCGATCTGCAGCTTCAGATCTGCTTCGTTCTCAACAGAATGAATGCGACAGGCTGAGAGTGGCTGAAAGACGTCAACGAGAAACAGCAGATCAGCGTCAAACACGACTGCGTGCTCAGCAATCACGCGATTACAATCGCCTTGCATTCCGGTACAACCCAGCTGATGATTATAGCTTGAGCCGGCATGTTCTCATCGGCACTATGACTGCAGTGTGTCCTTATTGCAAGGCTCTGAAATTTAATGGAGAAACAAAAGGAATGTGTTGCGCCACCAGAAAAATTAAACTGCCTCAACTTGGAGAATCGCCAGAGCCATTAAAAACTTTGCTTGCGGGATATACCGCTGAATCAAAGCATTTCCTATCTAACATCAGGAAATACACATCAATTTCTGGAAATTGGGAACGGAAAGGTGCCGGTTGATCTGACCTCAGGACGAATTTAATTGCCTCATAACTTCTGCAATTTAGTGACGTCAAAAGAAGAATTGGTTGAAAAGTATTTCCCAATATTCAAACCAATTATAAGAATCACGATTGGCTGAGTGAACGAGCTATTCTTGCAGCCAAGAACAAAGACCTCTACGAACTTAACAATATTATTCAGTCTAACATTCAAAGCGAGGCAGTCACATACAAGTCCGTCGACACTGTTGTGGAAGCAGATGAAGCAGTTAATTATCCAACAGAATTTTTGAATTCACTCGATCTGCCAGGGATGCCACCGCACGTACTGCAATTGAAAATCGGCGTGCCAATTATCATGTTGCGAAATATCAACCAGCCAAAGCTTTGCAACGGCACGCGGCTTGCAGTAAAAAAATTAATGAGCAAAGTCGTAGAAGCAACAATCTTGACAGGACCTTTCAAAGGTGAAGATGTCCTCATTCCTCGCATTCCTATGATTCCAACGGATATGCCATTTCAATTTAAGAGATTGCAATTCCCAATTCGATTGGTGTTTGCAATCACCATCAACAAAGCTCAGGGCCAATCTTTAGAATTGTGTGGTTTAGATCTAGACACGGATTGCTTCTCACATGGACAATTACATGTTGCGTGTTCTAGAATTGGCAAATCAGACAATCTCTATATCTGCACAGACAATGGACCAACAAAAAATATTGTATACCCACAAGCATTGTGAAATTAAACATATTAGAAACGTGCTCTTTCTCTTTTCTTTCTTTTCCATTTAACCAGACTGAGCCACAGCAATGCGTGGCTGGGCACAGCTAGTGCTAAATAAGATGGTTAAATAAGGATATTTAGAGACTTTATTTGTATTCAATTAACCAAAACTTATTTAGAATGTTTAATATTATATATTTTTAATTGCTTGTATAAAACATGCAATTAATTTACACATGCACACACAGAGAAAGAAAGTGAAAACATTGTCCATGATCCTGTCTTATGCAAATACTCACTGTGAACATGTGGTTCTATATTAACTTTCTTTAAGGCAACTAATTACCCAAATGCTCTATAAGACTTCTCTATTATGGCAACACACTTGATTGTATAAGTATATTAAAGAACTTTCTCAAATTTAACTGGGAATGTTTTTATAAGAAGAGGATAAATATTGTCTACCACAAAGAGAAAATATTTAAAAGTATGACATCCGCCCTAGCTGGTTTGGCTCAGTGGATAGAGCGTCGGCCTGCGGACTGAAGGGTCCCGGGTTCGATTCCAGTCAAGGGCATGTACCTTGGTTGTGGGCACATCCCCAGTGGGGAGTGTGCAGGAGGCAGCTGATCGATGTTTCTCTCTCATCGATGTTTCTTTCTCTCTGTCCCTTTCCCTTCCTCTCTGTGGAAAATCAATAAAATATATTTAAAAAAATAAATAAATAAAAGTATGACATCCAAAATATAATGTAAAAATATAGGTATCAGTCACCTTAGTTGATGTGAAGAAGGGCAGAGTAAAATAACCAACTCAATAGTTATGGCATTTCAAATAGTTTCACTACCATGAAGCCCACCCAGTCATTTGTCCAAATTAATGTTGTGTCCATACCTAGTGGAGTCAGGTTAATAGGAGACTAGTCGATAACATAAGAGAGTTGTTATAAAATTTGCCTCTCTTAGTATTGACAAAACTTTATCCTAGTGTGAAGAATATACACTGAGTGGCCAGATTATTATGATCTCTGAACACATAATAATCTGGCCACTCAGTGTATATCCTATATAATAAAAGGCTAATATGCAAATTGTCCCCTGGAACAGGAGTTCAACCAGCAGGCAGGCTGGCCAACTGCCCATGTCCCCTCCCCCTGGCCAGGCTGGACGGACCCCATCCATGTACAAATTCATGCACCAGGCCTCTAATATATACTGAGTGGCCAGATTATTATGCATTCAGAGATCATAGTAATCTGGCCACTCATTGTGTGTGTGTGTGTGTGTGTGTGTGTGTGTGTGTGTGTGTGTGTATATATATATATATATATATATATATATATATCCTATCTAATAAAGAGGGAATATGCTAATTGACCATCACTCCATCACAAAGATGGCTGCACCCAAAGCTGCGGCCAAGTTCCCTTAAGGAGCCTTAACGAGCAATCAGCAGGGACCTGAGGCTACGCCCTCCCCCGCCCCCTGGGGCTTGACAGGGGACCTCAGGCCATGTCCTCCACCCCACAGGGCTTGACAGGGGACCTCAGGCTATATCCCCCACCCGGCAGGGCTTGACAAGGGACCTCAAGGTGCGCTTCCCATCCTGGTGCTGGGCTAGGGGACCTCAGGCCACACCCCACACCAGGTGGGGCTTGACAGGGGACCTCAGGCCACACCCCTCACCCCAGCACTGAGCCAGGGGACCTGAGGCTGAGCCCCCCTGCCTGGCAGGGCTTGACAGGGGACCTCAAGGTGCACCTTCAGTGCTGGGTCGGGGGAACTCAGGCTGCACCCCCCACCCAGGGGGGACCTGAGGCTGCACCCCCCTGCCGATGGGGCTTGACAGCGGACCTGAGGCTGAGCCCCCCCCAACCTGTCGGGGTTTGACGGGGGTCCTCAGGCCATGCCCCCCACCCAGCGGGGCTTGATAGGGGATCTCAGGCCATCTCCCACACCTGGTGGGGCTTGACGGGGGACCTCAAGGCATGCCCCCCCACCCCGGTCTGGGCTGGGGGACCTCAGGCCACACCCCCTGCCCAGCAGGGCTTGACAAGGTTGGGACTAGCCAGGTCTGGATCTATGCCAGTGAGAGGTGGGGGCGGCTGGGTCTGGGTCTCATGCAATTTTGAGGCACATGTGGGTGGGCAGGGACTTGACTCTGGGTCCCGTGGTGCACCCCAGACTCTGACAGGAGGAAGGTTTTCATATACATTTTACTAATTTTCTTTCATCTCTGACACTTCTATTATAGAGAAAGGGCAAATAGCAATATTAAATTATTTCCTCTAATTAATCCCTTTTTAATGTGCACGAATTTTGTGCACCAGGCCACTAGTATATATAACTGACATATATATATGTCAGTTATTTGCAAACGCCCTATTTTGATCGGACAATAAGACCTGCTTGTTCATTTATTCCACCCTCCTACATGCTAATATACATTAGCACATCACATTTATCCCAATAGTTATTAAAATTTCTTTTTTTAGATAAAAAAATCTGAGTTTCAAAACAGTTAAATGGTTTACTCAACGTCACAGAATAAGTTGCAGATCTTGAAGCCAATCTTTGCTTTTTCCATGACACTATAACATGCTCTAATGTCTTGTTGTATGAGACACAAGGAACATAAAGGTCATGCCTTCCTTTAGAGTAAAGACTGTGTTCTCCTTGCAACCATTTTGCTGGACCAGCACTTAGTTGTGTCCCTCCCCATCTAACCCTCTCCCCTGAATCCAGATTTGAGAAAACACGTCTATGCCTCTGTAATGCAAAAGTGGCCCTTCTTACTAAAAAATTAATATGCCAGGTCAGAGTTCAGAAAGCATTCAATATTTTCACATTCTGCCATATTTACATTGTCTAATGTTAGTTACACACATATCCTCCACTCAGGTGCAGGAACCATCTTGTTTATTCTTTCTTTCTGAATATTTCTCTGATTTTCTCCTGACTTCTGACCTCAGTTAAGTTTCTCTCTATCTGTGGATTTACTGACCTTACCTGGATGGGTGGAATAACTGGTCAGCCCAGTAAAGCAGGAGCAGAATGTAGGTAGGACCAAAGGATTAAAGATTAGAAGCCTTTTCAAAATAAAGCACTCAAATTAAGCAAAAGGATAAGTTCAAAATGTGTCATCAGAGTCGTACAGAGCCAGTATATCATTTTAGAGTAGATATTTGGAGCTGGGATTTGTGATAGAGCAGGAATCAAAGAGAATGGAAGTGGGAATTGCCTTGATCAATTTTAGACACTAGTCCAATAACTCTCAAAGGATTTAAACATTGCTTTAAGTGTTTGTTTCCTTGGGTAGATTGGTATAATTTTTAAAAAGCCTCAAGATAATAAATTGGCATTGAATAAATGTTTAAAAAGTATGTCATGGGAAACCATGCATGATCTGCTCTTCACAGCCAGATATTTCATCATTGAACATGAAAAGGCTCACTGATTTTTCTTCCACCTTTTAAATGATGGAACTTTTGCCTTCTCCAGAATTTTTCTAACATTATATTCCTCTGCTCTTTTAGTGTTTCATGTCCCTCACCAATCACCTATTAACTCCCACCCCCACTTTCTTTAAGCCATTGAATCCCTACCGGGTACTTCTTCTGAATATTTCTATTGAGCTCCCATCAACCCACAATCCTTCCTCCCCTGGTCTTTCTGGTCTTTCCCTAGCTCCCTCCCTCATATATTATGTTTTTTACCTTCCTGGTTCCTTCAAGCAAAGAATAAAATTCATCTGTTTACACTTGAAAGCAACATGGCCTCTCAATGTGACCATGTTTTCAAAATCATTTAAGCCTCCAGGACACTGGTCAGTTTAATAAAATTTTAAGGTTTTTTTTTTTAAAACCATTACTATGAAAATCTTTTTCATGTCCTTTTTGTGTGTGAATAGTTTCCTGTCACTTTTGAATATTAGTCAAAAGATAAAATAAAGATTGTTTTTGCTTTACTTAGAGTTAAAGAATAGTTTTAAAGCCATTTTATATTATAAAAACTATATATTCTAGCAGATCATTTTTCTTTTCTTTAATGGTTCTGTTGTCTTAAATCAAGCAGCAGTATCACAACTGATTAAAATAAAAAACTTTTAACCACAAAACAGTCTCCTAAGCTGTTTTCCACTCCCCTTTTCAAACCTCATTTCACAAATTCCCCTTCCTATCACCATCAAAATTGTTTTTTCTAAAAGATAATTTGATCGTGCCAAGCTTCTGTTTGTAACAGGTTAGCATTTCCACCCTTCCTATGCCGTATGCAGGCTCCTTAGGGTGGCATCAGAGCCTTTCATCATAAGACCCCTCTCATATACTTCATCTCAGTCATGCTGGTAACTGTTTTTTATCAGTATCTAAAAGTGTGTTCTGGCCCTAGCCAGTTTGGTTCAGTGGATAGAGCCTCTGCCTACGGACTGAAGGGTCCAGGGTTTGATTCTCTACTCCTTCCTTCTACTCTCTCTAAAAATCAATGAAAAAATATCCTCTGGTGAGGAATGACCAAAACAAAAATAAATAAACAAACAAACAAATAAATAAAATTGTGTTCTGTTTCTGTGCCTTTGATCATTTTTTATATTTGAGCCATAGCACTGTCTCAAATGCTGCCACTCTCTTCTCCATCTACCAAAACTTCACCATGATTCACAACTTAGTAGAAGCTTCATCACTTCCACAAAGGCTTTCCTATTTCCCCAAACATATTGTCTATTGCTTCCTTTGTGTTCCTAGTCTACTATGCACAACATAGTTTTACTATAATGTTATTTATATTACAATTTTTTACTACCATGTCAGTTTCCCTTAGATAATAAACTTCTTTTTTAAAGCTTTGTAAAATTGATTTTTAGTGAGAGAGAGAAATATAGATGTGAGAGCAGAACATTGATTGGCTGCCTCCTACACAGCCCCTACTAGGAATCAAACTGGCAACCCTTCAGTACACAGGACTATGCGCGGCTGAGAAACACCACCCAAGGTCAGACAATAAACCTCTTGAGTTCAGGACGTATATCAGATGTACAGTTATAATATAGTATTAATTATTGTACTTAAAGCATTTAATAAACTTAGGAGTTTTCAGTGTGAAGGTAGCACAGGTGAAAAATAAATTTTAATTTAAAAATGCATATGGGAATTAAGTAAACATTTAAGAGTGTCACCAATCAACAGAGGGAGATTTACTATGAAACTCATTTTCATTCCCCCTTGCATAGCCTTTGAGAATGGTGAGACTTGCTGGAATTGTCAGGTATTCTAGAAGGGCAAGAACGGCAGAGTGTAATTGGCAAGCTCTGATGTGAGAATTTATGGTAGATTGCTGAAGAGACCAGAAGCTCCAAAGCTGCAATAATTTTCTGTAATTTACTTTCTGTGTTAAATAGATACTCATTTTTAAACTGATTTTACACTCATAAATTTATGTACTTTTTCTTAAGAACAATCACCCAACTTTATAAGCTTCTGACTCCACAAAAACTCCATCCACTCCTGCCAATCAGGTAAACATGGAAATAGTACTAAGATGGGCAATATTCAAATTATTTAACAATTATTTAGAGAAATTAAAACTTTAAAACTATATTCTCTAAATAATATTAAACAATATTAGCCAATACAGTCAAGGTGATTATGTATATATAAACATATATATATATATTTTTTAATGCTGATTTTTCATTGAATTATTCTAATGATTGTCCAAAAATTTGTTAATTTTAAAAATTGTTAGTACTAGATTTGTTTGAAATGACTGTCAGCATCATGGTTTGACGTAAGGGAAAAATATGAAAATTTCCAATACTTTCTCATTAAATTGATAGACACTAGGTGATTTATATTCTTGATTTCTCTTAATATCAACAATATTATTCATGATTCCAAAGCTTCTTTTGTTTTTGGTGTGTGTGTGTGTGTGTGTGTGTGTGTAACAAATGGCAATTTTATTAATGGTTTTTATAGCTCTTAGAATATCTGATATTTTAATATATTTAATATATCTCTTATTGAAGGTATTTGTCAGATATTGTTTCAATAATATTGCAAACGTAGGACTCGCAAACTCAATATCCTACAAAAATAAGCATTTACTCCTTTGTTACTGGGTCTGCAGATCCACTGTGGTTTTGGATGATATGGGTACCTCTGTTTTAGTTGCACCTGAATGTTACACAGTATTGGGACTTGGTTCCAAGATGAAGGCTGGGTTCAGATCTGCTACATATATTTGACATCAGTCTGGAGAGAGCACTCACCCAGGAAATCTCATTTCAATGACGGAAACACAGAAGAGTGGCAAGCAGAAATGCCTAATGCTTTTTAAGACCTCTTTTGTAACCATAACACTGCCACTTTCACTTACATTTCACTGGCCAAAGCAAGTCACATGGGCATGTGTAACATTAATGGGGTGAAAACATATATTCCACTCTCTCTACCGGAAGCTACTGAAATGTCACATATTGAAAATAAGAGTTGTTTAATTCTGTAATAGGGAGGAATGAAGACCTCAGAATAATGCAGCATACTACATAAACTAAGTCTCAAATATGTATTGTTCCTTCAATGTTCAATTTCATCGAAATGTCAGTTTTCGTGGAGGTAAAGCAATTTGCCTCAGTAAGATGAGAGGAGATATATTGTGAAGATGTAGTATGTTAGAAGTGTGGATTTTGTTACTCAATTTGCTGGGAACAAATCCTTGTGTTGCCACTTAAGCTTTAGATAATATCTCGATGCCTTGGTTTCTTCATCTATAAAATAAGGATGATAACAGTAAATCTAGTACTCAAATTAGTACAGATATACTTTGAACAGGCCCTTCCCAGATTGTCTTATCATATGTACCTGCTCTCTTTTGAACCATGTTAATGAAATGACCAGCAGACATTTGGTTAATTTTAATGACCTCCTCCCACATTAAGTAAAGGTAAATCTCAAACAAGATGGTGGAAAATGGAACCCACATCCTGGGAATACCAGGTCCCTAATCACACATCGAAGTCCCATTATTCTTCCCAAATCCCAGAAGTATCAGCCATGCTGGTGTGGTTAAGCACTAGATCAGAGCCTGATGTGTCCCCATTGTTGCCTGCCTATCTTCTCTACAGGCTTTTCTCTGGAATTCTGGGTCTAAATGCTACAAAAGCTATAGTTCCTTCAGGTATTCACAGAAAGGCAGCTGAAAGGAAGGGAGGAGGAAATAGAGGTCCCCCACGCAATGGGAGGCAGTCACTGATGGTCAAGAAACAGTGGTCCTCTTAGAGGCAGCGCTGCTACTAGAGCTGTGGTCTGTGCAGTTCTGGCCAGAGTGCTGTGTACACAAGCTGTGAGGTCCTCCTGTTGGCCCAAGAATACCCATGATGGGGTTTAGGCAAGGCACTGGTTAGCCCTGTAAGTTGTAACACTGCCTGACTAAGGTGGCCAGGAGACAAGATTTGCAAAAGGGGAATTAACTGTTTTTCTGAATGAATAGAATCTGGTTTCTGATTTGAAGCAGGGTCATGGGAGCCACCTGAGCCAGGTATTGAACTTTAGTTGCTAAGTCACAGTAGAGGTAGTCCCAGAGAGCAACCCACAAAGAGAAAAGGGGGGAAATCAATAAACAAACCTTGTAACACTTTAATAATGGATACAGGAGTCCTGGGACATCCCAGTAAGATTTCAGCTCTGTTTAAATCCCTGGTATCCAGAGAGTGCCTGGTGCACTGAGGTGTTCAGTGACTGCCTATTAAGTTGCTGTTAGTTAGAAAAATATAATAAAATTCCTCGAACCACAATTATCTGCTCATTTTAAAAGTATAAATAATAATATCTACCTTTTATATTTAACAGAGTTGTGAGTAAAAATCTCATGGACACTAATGAGAGTCATAGGAAATAAAGTAAGGTACACGTGTACTTTTAAGTGAGAGAGAAAGAGGGAGAATAATATAAAGAAGAGAGGTTGTTGTTGTTGTTGTTGTTGTTGGTGGTGGTGGTGGTGTGTGTGTGTGTGTGTGTGTGTGTGTGTGTGTGAGAGAGAGAGAGAGAGAGAGAGAGAGAGAGAGAGAGAGAGAGAGAGAGATATTAGAGTTGTGGGCCTATGATCAAGTTCCTCCCTTCAGCAGTTACTTTCTTTCTTTCAGAGAAGAAAAAAAGACAGGTGATCTTGTTTATTCTTCCTGTCAACTAAACCTCTAGAATGACATTTTCTAGAAGGAATGGTTCTTTTATATAGAAAGCCATTAGCAGAAAATTCCAGTTTGAGAGTTGTTTTTAGTAAATGAACCCAGGATATATGGATGTATCAGGCCCGACTCCTGGAGAATGTCATGTAAGCTACACAACAGAGGTATAGAATGGAAATGTTCATAATTTGATCACTCTTGCTCCTATGTGAGGTAGTAACTCACAAAGTCTCTCTTGGAAATCCTCTTTGTTATTCTAGGCCAGTGGTTCTCAACCTTTCTAATGCCGTGACCCTTTTAATACAGTTCCTCATATTGTGGTGACCCCCAACCATAAAATTATTTTCATTGCTACTTCATAACTGTAATTTTGCTACTGTTAATGAATTGTAATGTAAATATCTGTATTTTCCGATGGTCTTTGGTGACCCTACTAGCGGTTCTCAACCTTTGGGTCGTGACCCACAGATTGAGAACCACTGCTGTAGAGCCTAAGACCATTGGAAAACACAGATATTTACATTACGATTCATAACAGTAGCAAAATTACAGTTATGAAGTAGCAATGAAAATAATTTTATGGTTGGGGATCCCCACAACATGAGGAAATGTATTAAAGGGTCGCAGCATTAGAAAGGTTGAGAACCACTGTCCTAGGCCAAAAACACATGTCTGATGGGAGAAGAAAGGACCTAGGGAACCACCCTCAAGGTCCCAGAGCCTTCTTTACTTCATCTGAGCCTCTTAGTTGTCATAGCCTTCACATCATTAGTAAAGCTTAATACTGAGTGAGACACTGGATTCACTTGAGCCTGCCTAGCTTCTTAATCCAATCTTGGAACCATATGTAACTAAAAATGCCCTTCCTTCTTTCTCCCTTTATTCACAGAGACATATGGGTAGGAAAATAAATATGGAAACTCGTCTCTGCCGGTTCCTCTGAGCCTATGGGGATGAATTTAGGAAGAGTGTTTCAGGGTTAACAATGTCCATGAAGAAATCTTTAGATATGAAAGAGTACACTTATGAAAAAGTAAAGGTTGAGAAAACAATTTCTCTGCAATACAAAATGAAAAATTATGTTTTCTGGAATGGAGGTATAAGGAGAGGGATGGAAAAGCATAGGGAGGGCTGCCTTGCTTGTATAAAATCTTTACCACATCAAGTCTTCATTAGAGTCTGAAGTACATTAAATGTTTTCCAGGAGTAATTTCAATTTGAAATAATGATAATAATAAAAACTATATCTCACGTTAGTCTGAAATATATTCTGAAGAGGCTGGTAACATGACCTATTGTGGATCTAATTCAGTGACATTAGATTAGAGATCAATATATAGAGAAAGGAAAAGAACAGAAGGAGGGGAAAGTGGATGAGAAGCTGCCATTCTTCATCCCTAGAAACTCTATGTAGATGTGCGGGGACTTAGGGATCTACCTGTCTATGTGATGGTTTTGAATCTGTAAGTATTGAGACTCTCAGCTGACAGCGATGACAAATTTACAACAGAGTCAATTCACAAGGAACCTTGTACATTTGTGAAATCCAAAGGTTTGGGGCAGTAGTTTTGGATATGGGACCTTAAAGATAATATAAATAACTCACCTATCAGGATGGTGAAAAAACACAAACACTTTGATACACTTACCTCATGGTATCATCTCTATAATTACATCAGGTTAGGGTTTCCTCACTGAATGATCCACTCTGACATACAATTTTATAATGTCCTTTTCTTCAGGTATCATATCACTTTTTGAATTCACTAATCTTGAATTGAATAATACTAATTCTCAAAGTTTAATTCTAAAGGTACAAAATTCATCATATCTATCAGCTTTGTTCTTCATTACTTTACAAAATATCCCAAAGCTTAGAACAACCACTTAATTGAATTTTAATTTATAGTACTTTTTAACTTTTATGGACTATCAGTTGATGCAGAGCCTTCCTGGGCAATTATTTGGCTCCACATGATATCACCATGGGTTACTTGGTAGTACACAGTTATAGCTAGAGTTGCCCAGTGGGTCCAAGACCGCTTCACTGACACTTGGTCAGGCTGAATTCAACTGAGCTTCTCTCTCTCTCCATGCTCTCTCAAGGTCTCTCCACCACATAGCCTTTTTAGGAGAATAGCTGGATTTACACTGCAATTTAGAGCTCTAACAGTGAGAATTCCAGAAGATAGGAAATGGAAACTACCTCAGGTCTTTGCCCAGAAATTGGCACATCACTTCTGCCATAGCCCACTGATATCACACTTACTGAGCCCACCAAGATTCAAGTGGAGGAGACCTAGAACCCTCCTCTCACTGAGAGAAGTGTCAGAGAATTTATGGCCATTCTAACCTACTTCATTATTCTATCTAAAATTGTAGTACTCCAGCCCATTTAATTAATAATTATTAGTTTTCTCTTTATAATCTACCTATATAAAAGGCTAATGTCTAATATGCTAAGTGTCCTTCCCACCTTCCAACGGTCACTATGACGTGCACAAACCACCAGGGGGCAGACACTCAATCCTGGAGCTGCTGTGACACACACAGAGAAACGGCACTGCCGACCTGGTGCCCAAAAAGCAACACTCAGCTTCCCCCAAGTGGAACACAGGACCTGCCACCACCCCAGAGCAACAGCCCACCAAATCACAGCCAATGCTGCCAAGACCCCAGGGCCAGTCCCAAAACAGTCACTGTGGGCACCGGGTAATGACGTCAATGTAGCAATGCCCAGCTTCCTCTCCCTAGCAATGACTAGCCTCCTTGCAGTTTCTTCAGCTCAGGAACACCCAGCTGGAAACATTTTGCACTGTAACCAAATGTCTGTGAAGCGTTTTCCCATGCCTCATTTTATTTGATCCTCACAGAAGTACTGGAATAGGTAGATAGGAGACTTGGTGGGATCCTATTTTCTTTTCATTAGCTGGGAAATGGAGATTTAGAAAGCTTAGAAACTTGACCCAACTGAAAAGAAGAAATGGTGGACCTTGAAAATGACTTCAGGTTTTCTCACTGCGCAGAATATAGTCAAACACTGCTGCAGTTAAATATTTTACCCTTTGTTCTCCCTGCATGATCTACAATAATAATCTGCTTCATGTTAATATTTACTGTTGTGTTGCTGAAAATTATCTGAAAGAGAAGTTGGGGTGCTTCACTGGGCTGGAAAAAGTTTAGCTACATCAGAAAGCAGGTCTAATTAAGCAAGTTTATTCTCTCTATAAAAAAGGCTAAGTTGACTCACACATGTGCAATACATATAAAGCTCTAGCTGGTGCCAGTCGCACACATGTTTCCATCTGTCATTGTCTATCATGAATTTGGTTGACACTTCTATTATAGAGAAAGGGGAAATAGTGATATTAAAATATTTCTTCTAATTAATTTCCTTTCAATGTTCATGAATTCGTGCACCAGGCCACTAGTATTTTAATATTTTTTATTATTCCATCCTACAATAATTGGTTAAAGGAGGCCAGCTTATCCATAACAACAAATTAGTTCTTTGGTAACTGCTTACTGATAGATCCTCCCTTCCACCAACTGGTGGGCGGAGTATGACATAACCTGCATCTGCCGCCGGGATGTTCCCGAGACATTGAACCACCAATCAGTGCATGCCAAGTGCCCTGGGCCCCACCCCTTCCTGTTCCTCCCCTCAAAAGGTGTGTTCACCTTTGCACGTGTTGCTGTTCTCCCCAGTCTGCGAGACAGCCCGGCTGGGTCCTCCTCCTCCTCCTCCTCCTCCTCCTCCTCCTCCTCCTCCTCCTCCTCCTCCTCTAATCCTGGTTTTTCTACCCTCCTTCGAAATGAATCTCGCTTGTTAGTGCGGAATAAACTTTCTCTTTTCACTTTCCTGGGTCCCCGACTCTGCTTCCTTCGCCTTGAACCTTACATTTGGTTCCATGAAACCTGGGAGGGGCGAGCACTCCATTTGACCGTTCATGGTCCGGGGTGCCCCCATCTCCTCTCTCTAGGATCTTCCTGCCTCTACCCCTGGCTCGGCAGTGTCAGCAGTAAGTCCCAGCCTGTGCTGATTTCTGGAGGTGGTTTTTCCCGCATCTCTGTCCGTAAACTGCAGCCTGCGCCAGAGATTGCCTTCCAGGCATAGCTCTCCGGGCCCCTCCAGGAGGGGTTCCGAACCTGGGGAGGCAGCGGAGATGTTCCTGTTGCCCCTCAGTTCTTCAGCCTTTTGGCCTCTGTCCGGATCCCAGGAGGTAGGGAAGACGTCCCTGCTGTCCCTTGGGTTCCCCGTCCATAGTGTTGGCTCAACAACTGGGATGCTGGTTCTTAGCCTCAGCTACTGACTCCAGGTTTTAGTATGGGTAATCAAAAATCTAAACCGGATCCTAGCACACCTCTAGGGTGTCTCCTCACCAATCTGGCTAAGCTAGGTCTGTCCCAGGATCTGCATCCTAAATGCCTCATTTACTTCTGTAACGTGGCATGGCCTCAGTATAAATTGGAATTGGTCCAGATGGCCCAAAAACAGGACTTTTGATTTTAACATCCTCACTAACCTCAGTAATTTCTGCAGACAAACCAGGAAGTGGCCCTTCACTCCCGCCCCTCGCTTTACTCCTCATGTTCCACTCATCAGATCCTCCTCGCAAAGTCTTCTTCACCCCCTCCAACTGGTCCTCAGCCCCTTTCTCTGTCTTCTGACTCTTTCGACCCAGCCGAACTTTCATCTCCACCTCTCCCGCCCCTGCCGCCCCGCCTTCTGCTCCCTCTCTTCCTCCTCCTCTTTCTTCACTGCTGCTGCCCCTTTCCCGGCTGGCAGCCGCTGCTGCAGGAGCCACCATCACTGCCTCGGGCCATGAGCCAAGCAGAGGCTGCCGCGCAGCGCCAGAGCTACCGCCTGCCACCCTGCCAGCCACTCCAAACAGCTAAGTGAGATTTCTGTTTGTCTGTAGAAATTTTGGTTTGCTCTTCCCTGGTGTATTGTGAGCAGCTGCCATGTTGGCCGCATGGCTTGCCGTTCCCATGGGGGTTGCCATCTTGAAACAGCAAGGCCCGCCCCTCTCTGGCCACATGGCTTGCCATTCCCATGGGGGCCGCCATCTTGAAATAGCAAGTCCAAACCCTCTCTTTGAATAAAGTTACTGAGACCTCCCACAGCCAGCCCCCGCGGGCCTGGCCTGGTGTGGCTGCCCGCCGCCGTGCTCCTCCTCCTCCTCTGGCCCATGGCCTGCCACCTGCTTTGCCACCCCCTCCCCTAACGCCTTCTCAGACCCAGGTCCAAGATCCAGTGAATACGGCATTTAAGGTTTTAATGCCCATGAGGAACAGGCAGAGTAAGCCTGCCTTCGACACAAGGTGAACCTGCAAACCCAAGCCTTGGTTGCAGCTTTGAGGCCGACGGCAGCCACGCACGGTCCCAAGGGGACCATGCATGGTGGGGGTGCACCGAGAGGACAAACACCACCTGGAGGGTGCTTCAAGTGCGGAAATGAAGGCCACTGGGCAAAGCAGTGCCCCTGCCCCCGGCTCCAACCAAGCCCTGCCCAGTGTGTAGTAAAAGTGACTGCCCCTGGAAAAGTGACGGGCCCTCTGTGTCTCAGTGTAGAGGGGCCACCTTTCCAGGTCATGACCCACCGCTGGCCATGCTGGGACTGGCCGAAGACTGAAGATGCCCGGACTCGATGACCCCCATCACCCTCGCCGAGCCCAGGGTAATGCTCAAGGTAGCGGGCAAGCCGGTCTTCTTTCTGGTCGATACAGGGGCTACCTTCTCTGTCCTGCCCTCCTTTTCAGGGTCATTTTTCCCTTCCACGATCTCGGTCATGGGTATTGATGGCAAATCACCCTTTAATGCTCTGAAAACTGCTCTGGCCTCAGTGACTTCTCACACCGCCTCCTCCCCCACTCCACCTTTCCTAGAGAACAACTTTCTTGACTGCTCAGGCTTATCAGAAACTTATATCTTTATCTCTCGAAAAAAAAAGTGGCAGTTTTAAAATTCAAGCAGCTAGATGCCTGGAAACAGATTGCAGGGCCTGCTCCCTCCTCCCCCTGCCTTTTCTAAATATTTTAAATAGCGTACAATACAGAAACATTAATTGCTAGACATGTTTAGAAATATTTAATGGAAGGTATGTTGAAAGAAAGAAAGAAGTTCTAAAGTTAACTGTTGACAAGAATTGTAAAAGGACCCATTCACCTGGACGGTCCTGCCCCAGGGGTTCAGAGACAGTCCTCATCTGTTTGGCCAGGCCTTACCCAGAGACCTCTGACAATGCTCGTTAGAACCCAGCACTCTTCTCCAGTATGTAGATGACCTCCTTCTCTGCAACCCCTCCCTGGACATGTCTCAGAAGTATACATCTGGCCTCCTGAACTTTCTAGGGGACAAAGGATACTGTGTGTCCCCTGCCAAGGCACAACTGTCAGCCCCCACAGTCACTTACTTGGGGATCTGTCTGACGCCCAATTCCCGAGGACTGACAGTTGACCAAACTCAAGGAATACGAGACCTACAGCCTCCCACTTCTGCGGAACAGATCTTGTCCTTTCTAGGGCTGGTAGGATTCTTCTGCCATTGGGTCCCAAACTTTGCTCTCCTAGCTAAGCCCTTTACCAGGCCGCTAAAGAAACACCAGTCGGCCCCCTCTCCTCACCCTCATTCGCCAGGCTTTTTCTAAGCTCTGGGATACCCTTCTGGCATCTCCCTCTCTCTCTCTCCCTGACATCTCTAGGCCTTTCCAATATTTACTGAGGAAAGACAGGGAATAACTATAGGGGTCCTCACCCAGCCTCTAGGGCCAGCCTTCACCCCCGTAGCCTACCTGTCCAGACAGCTTGATCCCATGGTTCGGGGATGGCAGCCCTGCCTCCGGGCTCTGGCTGCAGCCACCGTCTCACCAAGGAGGCCCAGAAGATCTGCCTCCAGCAACCCTAATAGGTCTTCTCCACCCATAGACCACAGGATCTTCTGTCACACTGATCCTTAGCTCTCCTTGCCCCCTCTCGCATGCAGGAACTCCATCTCCTATTCCTTGAGAGTCTTGACATCTCCCTAACTCAGTCCCCAGCCCTGAACCCGGCCACTCTCCTTCCTGCCCCCTCCACCCAACCTGAGGCAACACACTCCTGCCCGGAGGTTGTCAAGGCCCTCACTCAACCTCGGCGGGACTCTCAGATTTTCCTCTCTCTAATCCTGACTTAACTAAACTGCACATACCCTACCAGCCACAATCATTGGGTAAGATCGAGAGGATCAACGGCCTCCTTAAAGACCATCTAACTAAACTCTCTCTAGGAATTCGCAGCTCCTGGCCAGACCTCCTGCCCATGGCCCTGACCAGAATCCGGGCTACACCAAGGAGCCCCACCTTCTTAAGCCCTTTTGCACTCCTATATGGGAGACCCTTCTTGCTCAACCATCGTCTCCCTACTGACCCTCCTCTCCTGGCTACTTATCTTCCATACCTGCCCTTACTCAGGCAACTGCTCCGGGAACACGCTGACAGGTTTCTGGCCAGGCCAGAACCAGCCGACCAAGACTCCCGAGGACCAGCCCTCCAGCCGGGGGACTCAGTCCTCCTCAAGAACCTTACCCCCAGGTTATATTTCAGCTTCAGGCCCAGAAAAGCAGCAAAACCAGACAAGTGACACTGTGGCAGCCTCAGGACCAGCTTTTACCTCCCAAGTGACTCAACAGGATCGTTCTCGAGCCTTCACCAACCAGTCCCTTGGGGAAATCATGCTGCTGGGGAAATCATGCACCCCTTGTCCAGCACGGAAAACACTCCCTGGTTTTTGCTCACTTATCCCATGGCTCCTCCCATCATTAGGCCTACTGATATCTATTCCTTTAATTTTGCTCTTTGGCCCCTGTCTCATGCGCTGTTTCACAAGTTTTTTGCAGAACAGAATGCAGGCGTTCACCAACCAGAAGGTGGGAGAGATCTATCTGGCCTTGAATTCAGAACATAGAGACACCTATGTCACCAGAATCCTTGAGACCCTGATGACGCCCCCTCTCAGCAGGAAGTAGCTATGGAAAACGAACCTTCACCCCCTGACCTTGCCTGGACTCTCAATTTTTTTAATATCACCAAAAGCCTGGAATGATAGATCCTCCCTTCCCCCAACTGGTGGGTGGAGTATGACGTAACCTGCATCTGCAGCTGGGACATTCCCGAGACATTGAACCACCAATCAGCGCGTGCGGAGTGCCCTGGGCCCCACCCCTTCCTGTTCCTCCCCAGAGCGTGTTCACCTCTGCACGTGTTGCTGTTCTCCCCAGTCTGTGAGACAGCCCAGCTGGGTCCTCCTCCTCCTCCTCTTCCTCTAATCCTGGTTTTTCTACCCTCCTTTGTAATGAATCTCGCTTGTTAGTGTGGAATAAACTTCCTCTTTTAACTTGCCTGGGTTCCCGACTCCTCTTCCTGCACCTCGAACCTTACACTTACATCTACCTTAGGCAATCCATAATCTTTTTAAATTTGTCTTCTTTTTCTTAAAAAAAAAACAAAACAAAAAAAAAAAAACCTAAGCACTTATGTGTGATGAAAGTTAACATGACTACAACTCTTGTTTGGATATGGAGTTGCACAGAGACAAACTAAGTCCAATTTATTTTGTCAGGTAAAAGCTGCAGAATATGAATTATGTTGATTTATAATAGACATGTCATTTCTAACCTTCCAGTCTTCGCAGTCTGCAAAACAAATTCGGCTAGTCATAAGCATCCTCTTCACTGTGCACACGCTCCACCTTAACCTTGTATCCCCTGCAGGAGATTCTCTGTGCTCACTTGTTCTGGGCTGACATCACCTTTGTGTGCTGGGATTTAAGTTAACCTTTTATACTTTTATAGCAGATGCCACATACACTCCAGTCAGGGATTTGGTTAATTGCTTCTCTGATGGAGAGACCATTCTCAGTTGTAAGGGATTTAAAAAGATTCAGAAAATCAACAACAGGTAAATTAGGAGAGGATCATAGACTTCCCCACAGGAAAAAAAAATGTAAATGTTAAAAGCTTGATCTAATCCTTGGGCTCATGAATATTTCTGAAATAGGATTTGTCAACTATAAATGCAAAATAGCTTCAATTTGATATTAGTGACTTTGTTTCATAGGCTGAAACCCTAAAGCAGCAAAACTGACTGCCAAGGATTGATGTAAAAGTATTGACAAAACAGAAGGCTGCGCAGTAAGGACATACTCTTATAAGGCTCCACACAGTGACTCTGTAATTACAGCTGCAGTCTCTGCATGCCACATCTCTGGGCCACTGGCCTGCTAAACTTCACTTCACCCTTCACCCCTCCTAATAATTAAACAGAAAAAGGACAAAGAGCTAATTAATAACTGTAGGTAGGAATACTTTATCTGAAACAAATAATCTTTGTGGGATAAGGGAGGAGGAAGAGCCATCATAAAAGGTTGGCTAAGGTCCTTCTGAGCCTTAGAAATAACTAATGGCCCCTGTTATATCATTCATTAAATCCCACTTCAGTGGTATATACAGCTCTACTATGACATCTTAAAACATAACATGCTGCGGGTGAACTGACTTCACAATACGATGTGAGGTGAGAAAGTCATGTCCCTTAGTTAATTGTGAAGTCTGTGAGACCAGAACAAAGGCTGAGCACAGCAGAGGGAAATCTTTTGGAGTTTTACGGTAACTTTCCAAGATGTTGTGCCCTTCTGATGACTGACAGGCAAACATCTTCCCTACCCCACCCCGACTTATACTGTGCATGTGCCCATCTCCCCCTTTGTTCAGTCCCGTTCCCACAGTGATATGCAAGGAATTGACTGGTGGTTACCTGAGGCATGAAGCTGTAGCTTCCTGGTGGAGTTGACCAGGTGACTATGCTTATAATGGCTGGCCTCCCCTTTGCTCTCTTGCTATTATTGATATTAATAAACCAGCTAATTATGACTATAACACATTCACCCACCATTCCCTTCCCACATATTAAGAGGCTAGTGTTCCATTTCCTTTTACCAGCTCCTGTAAAGCATGTGCTTGGGTTATCATCTCATTATTATTACTGGCAAAACATACATGTGAACCCTACAGCAAGGCAAATGAACAGTGACAGACTCTAACATGGTCTTTAGCAAAGTATAATAGAAAACCCAAATGGAGACTATAAGACATGTTGCAATGGAACCAGAGGATGGAGATCTAAGCAAGGGACACTTTTATAGTCTTAATCACGAAGACACTGTTGTCTGCTAAAGCAAGGAAGAATATATAATTGACCCCTAAATGTTAGATATGGCACTGTCATAGTGACAAAGCTGCAATTAGTTAATTTATTATTGTGATAATTTATTTTCCTTATTGAAGATAGCTAAGTGACTGACTGACGTTCATTGTTTCTACTCCCAATGTTTATGTCCCTTTACATAAAGACATTTTACATAGTAGAGTTGAAATAAGTATCCAAATATTGCATAAGTAGAATCTTCTTGATGTGCACTTATTTGGGAGGGGTTTAATTATCAAATTTAAGCCATAAGTATTGATCATATTCACCCAAAGCTACTTATATTTTATCTTCTGTAATTGTATTGTTGAATACAGCCTATGTATCATCTTCAAGTGTCCACATTTTAATATCCAAGGATGGCCCAGCATGACAAGTGACTGGGTACAAGGAGCTGAGAAAGACTGCAGATAGGTGGTGGAGGAAGTAGAGATTTCCTCCTGTCAGTTAGGTCTACCTGCCTCAGAAACATATTTAGCCTCTTCAGTCATGATACTAATAAAAGATGACTACAACAATATGTTCATTCTCAATGGCATAGATTGAGAACTATTCTAATGGCATAAGTCTGCCTTTACAGTGTACCTTGATAAGAAAGAACACAGGTTCTGGAGATAAACTGTGGGCTTTGCTAGCTTTGTGGCATAATCAAGTTGTTTAACTTCTCTGTAAAGTTCTTGTGAGGGTTAAGCTAATCCATATAAGTAAAATACTTAGAACAATTCAATGTTCAAAAATTATTTGCTTTTTATTCCAACTTATAATAAAGAGGTCACTATTTACAGGAAATTTCTGTTGAGAAGCTCAAGAAAAGCTACCAGGACCCTGATTAGGCACACTGACAACAGTGTGGATAATTCCAAATTAACATTATGCTACCAGAATATTAAATTTAGATAATAAGTTGTGCATAGGCTGATAAGCATTCCCAAAATAATCTCAATATATTTTAAGAGACTAGAAAATAACACTTCAAAATTAAGTTTACATTTTAATAAATCACTCAATAAAAAGTCTTGAAATTCTGTACTGTGACTATGCTATTTCTATGCCTACCTCACGGAAACCAAGATGATTCAGCATCAACATCATGAATAGAATATAGACAGACCAAGGTATGCTATAAAGTTATTAATATAGTCTCCTTTTAACATAAAATTAAATACTGTATAAAGTATAGAAGAAAGGAACCCAAGAAAAATGGTCAATTTATTTTGCACATGTCCCAAAGAGAAGAGTTCCCAGAGCAGGAGGCAAGAATATCCCAGACTCTTGGAGATTATATCCCTACTAGAGGCCCAGTGCATGAAATTTGTGTACTTGCAGGGGTCCCTCAGCCTAGCCTGCGCCCTCTCACAGTCTGGGAGCCCTCGAGGGATGTCCAACTGATGGATTAGACCCGCTCCCCTTGGAGAGCGGGCCTAAGCCATCAGTTGGACATCTTTAGCACTGCCACGGAGGCAAGAGAGGCTGCCACCACCACCACTGTGCTCACCAGCAGTGAGCCCGGCTTCTGGCTGAGCAGTGCTCCCCATGTAGAAGCACACTGATCACAAGTGGGCAGCTCCTGCATTGAGCGTCTGCCCCCTGGTGGTCAGTGCACATCATAGTGACCAGTCTTTCTGCTGTTTGGTCGATTTGCATATTAGCCTTTTATTATATAGGATTTTCATGATTATGATCATTCAACTGTCTTTACTCTGTCTAATCATAAATACACACTAAGAAGACCATTTAGGAGATTATTAAATATTCTTTTAAAATATAAATCTAATCTTGACATTTTCCCTCTTAAACTGTCTTCTGTATCCCTATATCAATGACTTAAAAAAAAAAAAAAAGGTGAGGATTACACATTCCTCAGAGACAAGAAAAGAGAAGGAAAAAAAGAGAGGGTGGATAAGAGAAAAGATAAAGGGTGAATCCATGATGAGCCTGAGACACTATAATATTTGGAGGTCAGACAAGACAAGACCAGTAAAGGAGATGAAGAAGGAACTGGTGATGTAAAAGAAATACAGGAGAATCTGTCTTTGTAGCCAAAAGACAAGAATATTATAGATAAAGGAACAGGCAAAAGAGTCTAATTCTGCTTAGAGTTTGAATAACATGAGAATGGACATGTGACCATTGGCTTTGACACATGGAGATTGTTATGATATCATCAAGAGTAGAGTGCAGAGTGAAGTGGAAAGATTTCAAGTAAATGGGGAAAGAATGAGAAACTAGGCGATAGAAATTCTGTAGAAAGACTAGTAACTTTGAAAGAGAAATGGGAAGGTAACTTGGTACATGGATCAGAAAAGGTATTTTTAAAAAATGGATTCTAAGCCTCTGATGGTCAATAACTTCATTTTGTTCATTACTCAATATTCAGTGCCTAGTACTGTTACCTGCACACAGTTGATACTCAAAGGATTTCTTAGTTGAATGAATAAGTAGATATATGGTATAAACTAGAACTCAGCTACACGATGATGGATAGGATTTAATGTAGAGAAGTTTATGGTTAGAAGAACAGCCATACCTGCTTTCATGCTTGAATCTCACCTTCATTTGTTACCATGTCCTCCCATAGGAACACTGATTTTCTTCCATTAGTGAACTTCTCCTTTTTATTTCACCTTGTTTCACCTCTCATGGAGGCCCTTCCAGATCCCTACTTGAATTCTGAAGCTCCTCCTCTTCATAGGGCTATCATTGTTTTTACTTGGCTTTCATTTAACTAGTCAATAAGTTCCTTAATGGTGGACGCTATGACCTATTTGAATTTTCATCTCAGTGTCTAGCAATAAGTCTGGTAAAACTCAGACATCAATACATATTTGATGAATAAATAATAAATGGCAGTCCTACTGGAAATGCAACATGTTTTTCACTCAGCACATCTTCCAGTCATCTTGGTATTTCTATTTTATTTCTGATTATATAATATCCATAACTGCATATTAATATTTTGGTTTGTTAGTTTCTTGTGGGTTGGTGAGCTTGACCCAATTCCTTACAATTGAAAGGAACAGGTAAATTCTTTTTCTGGATTATCTAAATTAAGAAAGTAGAACCCTAATTTCAAAAGGCACAGTCCCAGCCACCCTCATTTTGCACCAATTTAGCCAGCAAAGGTATAAAAGTAATAATTTATGATGTCATCTCACAAGTTTTGAATACAAATATTTCCCTGTTTTCTTAAGAATGACTTAAAACCTTAAAAGTAAAACTTTAAATTATATTTTATTAGATTTCATATGGTCATGTAGTCTTCCTTTTAGCAGTCGTATATTACCATACAATAAGACAACAGACATTATGAAAATATAGGGCAATTTTTTTGCACTATCTTTTTAGTAAATGTCTAGGTTAGATTTTTTCTAATTATAATAGTCCTTCAATCATAAATATCTCTAGTCTGTTATAGAAATTGTCTCTAAATGAATTAACTATAAGTTCATTTAACATCTACTCTTATATCCCCTGGCTTAAAGAATCTACCCTGTTTTGAAATATTGTATTTTTTCAGTATCTATATTCCTCTGGTATTTCATTTCTATTAATATTCAACATGAAATATGATGCCTTTAAATATAAATAACTGTCCCAGTTCATCCATAATTCATAAATTCATTTTTAACATATAATCCATAGGTATTGGTATTGTCTATTGATTCTGGAATTAAAATGAGATAGAACAGTGGCAAGCAGAAGTGGAAAATAACTGTCAGTTTCTGTAATCTTATAAAAAACAACTGGTTAGATGCAGTTCATATTAGCTCCATGTCAAGGAGAAAAAGCTATTAGAGGCACCCCATGGGTCCAAATTCCATTGTATTTATTTTATTTACATTTTAACCATGTTTGATAAGTTGAAGTTCTTAAGAAATACTGTATCATTTGCAATATGGGTTGCTGAATCTTAAGAAGGAACTAGTCCTCACCATGACAGATGCCATTTTCAGCAATGAATTTTAAAAATATTTACAGCTGCCAGTCTAAAAATACGGTTGTGTTAATAGAAACGTGATCACATTCAAAAGTGGGAAACAATGCATGGGTGAAATTATACGCCTTTCTCAAATTAATAAAAGAGCAGTTCTGAAGATAACAGAGAGTTATCCCTTTAAGGGCTAAGATATTTTCATAAAGCTTTATTTAATTCTCCTAATACTGAATGAAGCCTGAATTTAATGTAGGTAAAAATATTTCATTTCTAGAGATGCCTCAAGAAATTTAACACACAGTATTCCATATTACACAATACAATGTTAACAATGGCTAACTATATTTCAAATACATACAAGTGAAGAAATGCTTTTTTAATCAGGACAATATCACATTATATTCTATGAGATGTCAATTAACTGAATTATGTAAATGTTAGGACTAAATATGATATTTAGTCTCACATTTCTTAAGATGCTTTGTATTTATACTAAACTAGAGGCCCAGTGCACAGATTCATGCACCGGTGGGGTCCCTCGGCCTGGCCTGCACCCTCTCACAATCTAGTACCCCTCGGGGGATGTCAGATAGCTGTTTTTGGCCTGATCCCTAGAGGCCCAATCCCTGCAGGCCCGATCCAGACAGGAGGGAGCCTGATCCTGTACATTGAGCATCTGTCCCCTGGTGGTCAGGGTGCAGCATAGCAAGTGGTTGACCAGTCATCCAGTCACTTAGGCTTTTATATATGGAGACGCATTAGAAGAATATCTAATACAGTGCTCTTGTGTTTTATCCCAGTGGGAGAGTGACAGACATGTACAGACTACTCTCTTCACTCTTTCTCACTCAGTCTACTCCAGTCACTTATAGCTGTACCTTCCAGGATTTGAACAAGGAAGCAGAACCACTATGATTACCACCAAATAAGGGATTAATTTGACTTTAAATAATTGTGAGAGATGCTCATGTTCATCCTTACGTAACCGTGCTCATCTCCACCACAGCACCTTTGCTCTACTCTTTCTGCATCTTCTTTTCCCAAGCCTGCTCAAGTCTAGTTCAGGAATTCATCCAAGTCTCAGCTGGAATCTCCTCAGACTGCCTAACCACCCTACCCAGCAAGGCATCCTCCGTAACTCAATATCCCTGGACCACAATTTACTTTATTCACAGGTCTTATCACTTCTTGACATAATAAGATACATTTAACAGATGAATTGTGTATTAATTTTCTACAAGCTTAATGGAGGCTGTTTTGTTGCTCTTGTTTGTGATTTGTTCCCTATAGCCTAGAATAGTACTTGGCACATCAAAAGCATTAAAAATATAGTGGTTGAATGAGAGAATAAATGAATGACCAGGACAGTAGTAATGGTAACAGAAAAAATAAGGGAGAAAAAAGGAAATTATCACAAATCATGTTAAAACAGATTTTATTAAATCAACAGAAGATGGAAGACATAAAAGGAAAAATTAAAGATGACACAGAGAATTTTCAGACAAAGTGACAAAATGAATTTTGTTTTTTGTGGAATGCTAGGCCCCTCATGGTCTGGTCCCACCTCCTCTCTTAGCTTTGGTGAGAATGACCTCATGCTCTGTGCTCCAGCTATAATGCAGTAATTACAGTTCTTGAAAACATCAAGCTGCTTTTCCTCATGCTGTTCCCTGCATGTGGGAGATCATTATTTACCATTGGCCACATTGTTATTGACAACCTATGTTCTCAACATTGTGCCTACCCTTCTCACAATGACAACCACTTCTCAACAGACAACATGTCAGCCTTCAACTTTGAACTCCAGCATCACCTCCTTTTGAGAAGTTTACCTCCCTATTCTTTTCTTCCCCCAAAGAGAGCTATCCAGCCCCTCCTCTGCCTACCTACTGTAATCTATTCAAATTTTATCATGGTGTCTTCACCAGCACCTCATCCTAAACTTGTTTACATTTCTATCTTGGCCAGCCAATTGGGGATTTCTTAGTAGCAAGGATGCCTTTCACTCATTGAATTAGGAAGATTTGAACAAGAATATAAATTTTTTTTAAATTAAAGAATGAGTCTTGATTAATCTGGTTGATTTTGAGAACAAATTTTAAAAAATGATAGAAACAATCAATTCAGTAAAAATGTGCTGATTTATCTTCAAGCTACTATGCTGAGTATCAAGGATATAGTGATGCATAAATGAGGTTCCTGTTCTCAAGAAGTTCAAAATCTATAAGGAGAAACATATCTGAAAAGTAAAATTCCAACATAGTTATATACATGATAAAAAGTTATATCCAAGTGTCATAGATTAAAATATATAGATTTAAGTTTTATAAATACAAAAGGAAGAGCTGACTTTATGATAGAATCATAGAAACAGGTATACCTGGGAAATCCCAAACTAACCTTAAGGTTTCCACTGGAATTTACAAAATGCAATATTTCCTTAGATTCTGCCACCTAGGTATCAGTAACACATAATTCAGTGATTAAACGATCAAAATATAAATTACTAAAAATGGATGACTTGCAAAACTGACTGAAAATAATAGAAAAAAATTCAACCAATGACTCAACTAAAGGTCTATATGTATGCTTTGTCCTCCAATAAAAAATACACAAATGTTTTTAATATTTTGGCATTGTTCTCTTCTACCTTCCTTCCTACCCTGTGCTGTAATGCATATTCAGGTTAGCTCAGCTCATCAATACTAAAATCCTGGAATATAATTTTGAAGTAATGTTTATCCAGCAAAAATTTTGTGGTTGGGTAGAGGGCATTAAAAGGATAATAAGAACATATTTATATCATGAAGAGGAAGAGAGCCACAATTAAGTAATTGAGAGTGGAGAGAGTAAAATAAATGTTGATACTTGCCCTTTAGAAATGTGGTACAAATATGAAAGAACCTTAGCAATCTAAGATGTCACTTGTCACACACACATACACTGAAATTGAATCAAAATGGTTTTCAAGAGCATGTGAATAAGTTTAAAGTAGTCTGAGGAAGGTCAAATGACTACCCACCAAGAAACCTCACATAGTGACATTAATTAGGTAATTTCACCATGTTCAGTTCAGATGTTGGTCTTGAGTTTTGCTGAAACTAGATCTGCCAAGTGTCTTAAAGGTGAGAATGCCTCCTGAAAATACTTATAACTGATAGAAGGTAAAAGCTAGGACAACAGCTAACCAGCTGACCTCAACTCTCTCTTTCTCTCTCTCCCTCTCTCTCTCTCTCTCTCTTCCAGAATTACTTATATCAGCACTTTTTCCTCTCTGATTAATCCATTCAGTCAGGATTCTCTTCAATATGAGAACCATTCTGTCTCTGCTCTTATCCAACCTGAGTTTTCTATTTCTAAAGTTCTTGGAGGAAAGGGGTAGATGTGGAATTTAGCATCACACATGTACCACCTACAAATTCTAGATTCAAATCTAGAATGGCACAAACTATTAAGTCAAGCCACTTTCAGATTTATGATTGGTGTTGTTACACATACTGTATTTTCCGTGTATAAGACGCTATTTTTTTTTCTAAAATCATTAGCCTGAAAATCAAGGGACGTCTTATACATGGAAGTCATCCTAAGAGGGAGCTGCCTGGGTGCATAGCTACCTATACCTTGTTAACAGGCTTCCTCCAATCACGAGCCTCATTGTTACTGATGTCAGCTGATGCTGTAATTGGAGGTGGAGGTGGAGAGTATGCAGATGCGTTCTGAGCCAATAAAGATGTCAAAAAATAAAAAGATAAATACCGGTAAATGGTTGTCTTACTCTGCAAAATTCACACTGAATGTAACCAGCTATGCAAAAGAGCATGGAAATAGAGCTGCAAAGAGACCATTTAGACCTCCTCCCACTAAGTGTATGATCAGACAGTGGAGAAAACAGGAAGAACAACTCCTCAAGATGCCGAAAAAGAAGAAGGCCTTAAGAGGAAAACCAGCAAAATGGGCAAACTTGGAGCAGAGGCTTAAGACTTGGATTATGAAACAGCACCAGATTGGCTTATGTGTGTCAACCAAGTTTATTCAATGTCAGGCAAGAATGTTTGCAAACAAAATGAACATTATTGATTTTACAGGAAAGGCAAAATGGTGCTTCAATTCCATGAGGAGAGATGGTTGGCCATGAGAACAAGAACAAAGTTAGCTCCGAAAATGCCACCAGTTTATGAGGATGATCTCACATATAGAGACAGTGACTTAGAAGACAGCAGTAATACAATAGAAGTTGAAGAAATTGATATGTCTGGACCTAATAGTGATGAAGAAGAGAGCAGTGATGCAACAGAGACTAAATAACGTGATATGCTGCATAATATCATAGTACTGGCATATAAACATTACCTGCGGTAATCCTATATAATAAAGATGTAATATGCAAATGGTTGTTATGCTGTGAAGTGTAATGACCGACCGTGTAATGACCGGATCAGCAGGAGGGTGGGGCAGCGAGCTACAAGTGGATGGCAGAGAGCTACAGGAGGGGGCAGGGCAGCAAGCTATGAGGGGGGGCGGGGGCAGCTACAGGAGGGTGGGGCAGCGGGCAGAGAGCTACTGGAGGGTGGCAGCAAGCTACTGGCGCACAGATTCGTGTGCAGGGCTACTAGTTATTAAATAAAAATGTGTTCTGTTTTATGTTTAAAATATTGATTTCTTAATTTTGGGTTGGAAAAGTGGGGGATGTCTTATACATAGGGGCATCTTATACACAGAAAAATATGGTAAGTAGATGGAAGTTTTTCAAGCTCTTTTATAGCCTTTTGAGAACCTCTACATTCCTACTTGTAATGCTAAAGACACTCTCTGAACATATTTATGTGTGACATTGATAGGATTAGTCCCTGTATTTGGAATGTGTATTAAACCAATAAGGAAAAGTGAAATAAATATACTTTTATTGATTTCAGAGAGGAAGGCAGAGGGAGAAATAGATAGAAACATTAATGATGAGAGAATCATTAATTGGCTGCCTCCTGCATGCCCCATACTTGGGGATTGAGCCCACAGCCCAGGCCTATGCCCTAACAGGGAATCAAACCATGACCTTCTGGTTCATACGTCGAAGCTCAATCACAGAGCCACACAAGCTGGGTTAGAGCAATTTTCTATATATCACTGTCAATACTAATGTCACTTGCCTCCCTTCATCAGAAAGAAAAGTTATTTAAAAATGTGTTGTATATATGTCCACATAGGGAAAAAAAGTGGATTCATCATTCTTCTCTTTAACCCTGTTTCCAATATATAATGCTCAAACTTCTTCTAATGGTATCTTCTAATCATGAAATAACCAGCAATGAACCCCCACTGGACTAGTAATAAAGTAAAAAGGAAGATATTTCAATGGTTATATTATGTGTGTATTATACTAAGACCCAAGTTAGCAGCCGAATAAAAACCCCAAGTAGATGAAAAATGAGTACATCTACAATGAAACCCATGTTCTGAGCTCAGTTCTATATTTTCAAAATTGGCTGAGAGTCTCAATGAGACTCACTCTTCACTACAAAATGTCTTATTATCTGTTGCTTTAGACCTAGGCTTGGAGTATCAAAAGTAAATAATGGCCTCATACTTTTCATGAAGCTTTGGTAATGCTCCCCCAAAGGCTACTGGTAATGACATCTTGTCAAAAAGAATAGAGGAAACATTTTTTCAATTCCTCTGGAAATAGTTCTACACTGATTTCAGAGATGTGGTCATGCACCTGGCCAAGCTGGCGAGTGGACACAATGCCCTCCAGCTCTATGAGGCCAATCAGACCCTACGTGACAGCAGCAGCCCCAACACTCCTGTACCCTTCAGATTGTCTAGTATCACAACTGCAGTGATGTAATTGATTTCATTGTTACAGATTTGGTGTGTTATGCTCAAAGTATACATGCCAGAAAACATGTATATCTTTACATTAAGATATCTTGACATTAAGATGCCTAATAATATGTGAAAATGTATACTAGTATGTATTTGAATTTAGGTTTTCTGTCACTAATTTGTTTTCCTCACAGAAAAGACATTCTTTGTCTACAGAAAATTTTTATTCCAACAATCTATAATGCCAAATGAGATAATTTTAGAGCTTCTGAAGTTTTCATTCAGTTGGTAAAAAATGGATTTGTGTAAACCTAGATCCAGATTCTGGCCACTCTGCTTGCATGCTATGGGAATTAAGGAGCATTACTTCATATCTCCAGGTCCCAGCATGTTTATCTGCAAAATGGAAATGATAGCACTCATTTTGTAGATTTATTAAAGAATATAACCCACATAAACCACTTAGAGTGTCAGGCATGCAGGATATAGCAAGTACATATTAGCTTTTATCTTTAGTTTTATTACTGATAAATATCTTAAGTATGTTTCAGCAATTATGATTTCTAAGAGAATCTTATCTCCCCTATTACAGGTTTTGGTTTCTGCTGTTTCTTGATTTTGGGGGGTTTTCTTAATATACGTATTTCAGATAATAAATTTCCATTTAAATTCCTTTGAAATGGCATAAACTCTTAAAATAATAATAATAAAATCTTTACCATATGTGTTTACCCTTTAAAATTAAAATAAATGTAAGTGGCTCAAAACTATTAGTGTCTTTGCAGTAAGATAAATAATTTATATTTGCTAGCATAAAAACAAACATTTTGAAACATCATAAAGTAATACCTATAATATCAACAGTAAGTTTCTCTCCTCTAACCATAGCTTCCCTGTGACACACTGGGTTTTCAGTTAAGATAATGACTACTGCTCACTTGGGTGGCTAAAAATATTCTCCTCACCTAGGCTACCACTACTTCTGAATGAGCTTTTGGAATGACTGTTAGTTTGCTGAAGTCTTCCCAGTCAGTTTGTCCCCCATGCTGAGATGATAGGCAGTGAAGTCTGGAACTACTTCTTTGTGCAGCCCCCTGGGAAGTGTGGGTGGGAGTGGCTGTCCTATGTCCTATAGTTAAAGAGAGAAAGATCCTTCCCATGGTCTGCACATGTGATGGCTACATGTTTCTATTGATTTAAATGAAATAAAATTTGAAATGCATTTCCTCAGTTGCAATAGCCACATTTCATGAGATCAACAGCCACAGATAGCTAGTGGCTGCCATTTTGGACAGCACACCTGGAGAACATTTCCAATATCTCAGAAAGCTCTAAAGCAAAGCCTAAAGGCAAATGCTACACACCGTCCCCAGCATACAAGAGGGGTAGTCAACATTGACTTCTCATCTTGTTTTTACAACTGTTGATATAATTTCCTTCCAAAATTTGTCCTGATTTCTTATTTACTGATTTGTTGTTTATAACTTTATGAATGTGATTTCCACTTGAGGAGGAATGATAGAAGCATGCTCTACATATGGATTGTTATCCAGAGAAATATATTTGTTTATTTTATTTATATTTTTTATCATGTTGATAGTTAAACTCTTTCTCATCCCTACTATGTATTTCGATACACTGTGGTTTCTCAAAACTCCACTGACCAAATTTTATTCCATTTAGAAGTAATTGAAGATAATTTTACAATATTAAACTGCCTAGTTAAAATTTCAGAACATTTCCCTGAAACATCCTCTTATAAGTTCATAAGATTTCATTCACAATGCTTTTAATATTAATATCTTGTCCTTTCCAAGTCTCTTATTATTATAGTTATCAAGAGAATCCTTGGGCTGTAAGACTTTAGAGAATAGTACCTTTGAAACATGCCAAGAAACTGTCCCTCCCTAAATTCTGATGATAAAAGGCTCCTAGAGGAAGGGCTGCATTAAATGTTCAGATGAATCGGCTTGCCAAAGAGCGCCAGCTGTTTATATTTGGCGGCAGACTGCAACAGAATTCATCTCATTTGCAAATCTTGGGATATGGAGATGCAGATAAATGTTAGCACTATAAAGCAGCAAATGTAGAATGAGCTGTATTCTTAGTATTTGGAGAAAGACTTCATATTTCATATTGTGCATATGGAGCTTTGAAACCTTATTCATAAACATGCTATCTGAGCAACATGGCACAGGAGACATTTTTAATATGGCCAAAGCTGTATCCAGATACTTTCTTACATAGCATTATATACACAAATATTTTAACATTGCACTTGTATAAAATGTGAATAAAAATGATGTTTAGCAATGGAAACAAAAATATAGCTGCTGTGTTGTCTTAATAGAATGAGTGTTGTCTATCAATCAAATGTCACAGATAAAAACATTACTCTCTCTTAGAGATGAAAAGGTCCCCAATCAATAGATAGGGACACATTAGGGTTTCTTGGGGATTTTTGTAAGTTCACTTGATTCACACATTCACATCTTAGCCTTCACAAAAGAGTAAGTTCAGTTCTAAAGAGAAAAAGTATACTCATAAGAAATTTATTTATGGGTCTGAAAACAAATGCCAGGAATTCAAAGGATTGGGTGATAACACATTTTTTAAAAATATGAGATTCTATTTTAACCCAAGCAACTTTTTATCCTACTTGGAAAAAGAAAAGCCTTCATTATAGTAAAAAATAATTATTACTTGTCCTTGAATGGAAAGAAATTTATCCATTATCCTATAAAATAAAAGCCTAATATGCTAAGTGCCTGGTCTTCTGTTCAATCAATCAAAGTGTAATATGCTAATGATATGCTAAGGCTGCTCAACTGCTATGATGTGCACTGACCACCAGGGGGAAGACACTCTGACTGGTAGGTTAACTTGCTGTTGGGGTCTGGCCCATTGGGACTGAGATGAGCCGGACATGCCCTGGAGCCCTCCCGCGGTCCCTCCCTGGCTGGCCAACCTCCCACATTCCTCCCCGGCCCCGATCGTGCACCAGTGGGGTCCCTCGGCCTGGCCTGTACACTCTTGCAATCCAGGATCCCTTGGGGGATGTCAGAGAGCCGGTTTCAGCCTGATCCCACAGGCCAGGCCGAGGGACCCTACTGGTACACGAATTCGTGCACCAGGCCTCTAGTTACTAATAATTAAGCAAGGCAAAAATCTGTTCTTTTACTTTCAGTTGAAGAGAACTCATTCTGATCTGTTAATCAATTCATTCTCCCTACAGCCAGAAGGCTCTTTTAAAAATACAAATCTGATCACATGGAATTATTAATTAAGACAGTACAATGGCTTTTGTTATCCACAGGAAAAACATCCAAACCTTTAACCTTTAACATGATCTACAAAGTACTGCTTGATTGATCTTTCCTGTCTCTACCACTGCCATGACACCCAGAGCCTCAGAGGGGCCATCCAGTGAGGCACCATATGAATATTGAATGAATGGATAAACAGTACAATTTTCTTTTTCTCAGATAAAAAGCATCCGGAGAAAAGAGATGACTAGGATATGTACATTTGTCTCACCACCCCAGGTAAAATAGGAACACCTTTGTCCCCTCATTCTCCATCTCCTAATCATGTTTGATTTTTCATACCATAAGTATTACCTGTCATATATTGGTGTTTATACATTAACTTCATAGGGAATGATGATGTCTGGTGTGTCCACTGCTTTATCTCCTAAGGACTTACCACGAATTTGCCAGATAGCAGAAACATGATAACTTTCTGTTGGATTAACCAATGAAAGAATAGTGCTGCTCTTTAATCACTCAGCGGGGTCAGCACTTAAATGGTCAGACAGCACTTTCCAAGGCCACTTTGCCTTCAGTCATTATCTTTCCCTCCATCTACCACTCTCCAAGTTCTCTTGTGAGGGACTCATTTACTTATTCATTGCAAAGATCCTTTTGTTCTTCCCTCACTTTAAAGAGCTTCATTGGCAATCCTGGTCTTCGCTATAAAGTTTAAAATACTTAGCATAGCCGCACAGTGTGGCCCCTGCTAAAACTGCCAGATGAACTCACACTTTCACCGTCACCTTTCGTGTCACATCCAGGCCACCATCTGGCAGTTCTGGCCCACCATGGTCTCCCTCACTCACTGCTGTGTCTTTGCACAAATCGGTTCCTGTGGCTAACTAAGCCCTTTTTCCTGGATAAATTCTTACTTTTCTTGCAGGTTTGTGCTTTGGAAGTAACTTCCTCTGAGAAGGCTTCTCCAGACCTCAAATTTTGGGGAAAATCCCCTGCTTTGTGTTTCTCTAGTGCTTTCTACTTTCCATATCATAGTACTTACCCTCCTATCACTTAATTGCTTGCATGTCTGTATTTCCCCTAGACGGCGAGACCTTTGACGGCAGGCGTGATCATTATTGCACATGGTTGCACATAGATACAGTATTTGCTAAATGAAGACATGGAAGCAAATATCACATGATTCTAACTCAGTGTTTACAGGCAGTTCCTTTTAAGATCGGGACTGGATATTTTTTTTTTCCTTTGGACCTAAAACAATACTGGGAATGTGATAAGGTATTACAGGTTAGCAGAGACAGAGAGAGAATCATGGCTGATCTCTCATTTACCTGTATTGACCAATGTGTAAAAATACTTGTAGGACAGACCAACACTGATCAGACAGAAAGTGAGGACAAACCAACTTCTAGGACAAACCAACACTGATCAGACAGGAACTGAGCTCACTATCAGCCATTTGCTTTACAAAGTGGACTCTTTCTTACCCTAAAATCACACACCCAACTCTGCGGGATATTCCATCCAATCTCAACATCTTTTGTCTTACACCTGCAAAAGCTGCCAAAGCTGCTTTAGAAGCAAACAAATGTAGGGGAAACCCAGAAAAACATAGTATGAGAATTTGTGGCATTCATTTACTGATCAGTCTCTGATTTTCTCCATAGCACTACCTTGGGGACAAGCTCTTAGATTTCACCATAAATCCCATTATATTAACATATAATATTGCTTCCAAGATGGTAACATTATATTCCTAGCAGCATCAGAATGAGTAAGAATGGAATATTCGCACATCAAAATTTGTTCGTAAGCAGCACAAAACACAGGAAAATTCTGCCTCCTCTTTTAAGATTACAGAGACAACCTGACACAGCATTGAGGGAGTGGCACACATTTTCTTTGCCACAGCAGCAGTGGGAAGACAGGTCTCCTCCTCGAATCTGACAATACAAACTTATTATCATAAATCAGGAACTGCCTTAGAAAGCAACTTGAAGTGTTGAATAATTACTGGGAGAAAGAATAGTTCAGTATCAATGGAGGCAAAACTCAAATACCCATCATGAGAGAGATGTACAGGCATTTCCTTATAATCACATAATTCTTTAGCACATTTTAGTTTTGGGAGAGTCGCTTGACTCTCTTAACCTCAATTTCCTCATGGAAATGAGTGTAATAATGTCTGCATCACTTTCTTTTTGTGGAAATTTAATTAGATAGGAAACATAAAATACTTAGCAGAGTATTGGCACACAGCATCTCAGCAATAATTGGTTGATATTCTGTGTAGGCTATTTTTATGGTTTCCCAATCAAGCATGCTAATGTCTTTCAAAATTAACCCTTGATTTTTGTGTGTGTCCTTGCTGTATGGATAGAAAGGAAGAGGAGGAAGCAGTCAGGAAGGAATGAGAATATGCAACATGACAATGGAGAAATTGTGAGGAACCCACAATGACTGTTCTGCAGTTAACATATTCCACTGACCTAATGAACTTGAAATAGCAAATGTCTTCCTTTAAGCAGGTCACTGTAGAACAGGAAACCTTTTAAATAACTAATTTGCCACTGACTAAGCCAAAAGACTATATGAAGAGCTTGCTGTTCTTAAAATGTGTCAATTTCTGTGAGTTATCCAAAGAACCAGCTCTACTTGATTAATGCAGTACCTTCTAGCATTTGTAGTGAAGATTAAATTAGATATTATGTAAAGCTTCTGTGTCTCCAAAGGTGGTTCCGTATCAGACCTCTGGTGCTCATGCCCTTAGGGAGTCCCATCCCTTTGACTCTAGGCTGACTGTGACTCACTCCTGACCAACAGAATGCAGAGGAGGCAAAACTCTGGTCATAGTGACCAGAAGCTGGGTCTGAAGAAGCCTTGCAGCTTCAGAGGGAGCCTCCTGGCACATTCACACTTAGGATGCTCCCTCTTAGAAAACTAGATCCATTCAATGAAACCCAAGCCACATGAAGAGGCCAATGAAGGCACCCAAACTGAAATTCCCCCACAGAGTTTTAAGCCAATAGCCAGCATTCATTGCCAATCTTCTGAATGAGCAATTTTGGAAGTTCAGCTAAATTCAGCCTTATTTTGACTGCAACTTAAGCCAGCATTTGACTGGAAAGGCATGAGACGTCCAAAGTAAGAATTACTTAGCTGAGCCCACACATGTCACAGAAACAAGTAAAATAATCATAAATCATTACTTAAACAGCCTAAATTTGGGGATGGTTTCCCTATGCAGCAAAAAATAACAGGAACAAATTCATATCAAAACTCTTGTCACAAAGTATAAAGTAAAAGTAAAATAAGACTGATTGAATCAAAGATTGACTAAAGAGTTTGATTTTGAATTGACTGCTACTTTGCTGAAGTAATAAGCTTGGTAGAGATAAGTGATATGGTATTACAACAATGCCAAGACTAACACATTTTAACTTCTCTAAAATTAAGATGTATCTTACAATCAATGAGATTATATAATTGACTTTTTTTTCTTATGGTACTGTAAGATGCATCTAAAAATTGATGGCATATTAGATATTGAAGTATACTGTATTCAAGGGATAGTCTAAAATACTCTCACTTGGTAAATATTTTTCCCATACAGTGGGATCTGTTTTCATTTTGTTAATGGTTGCTTTTGCTGTGCAGAAGCTTTTTATTTTGATTTAGTCACATTTGTTTATTTTCTCCTTAGTTTCCCTTGCTTTAGGAGATGTATCCATAAGCATAATGCTGCTAGAGATGTCTGAGATTTTACTGCCTATGGTTTCTTCTGGGATTTTTATGCTTTCACAACTTAGATTTAAATATTTTATTCATTTTGAGTTTGTTCTTATGTATGGTGTAAGTTGGTGGTCTAGTTTCATTTTTTGCATGTATCTGTCCATTTTTCCCCAACACTATATATTGAAGAGACTATCTTGACTCCATTGTATTCTCTTGCCTCCTTTGTCAAATATTAATTGAGCATAATGGCTTGGTTCAATTTCTGGGTTTCTGTTCTGTTTTATTGATCTATATGCCTGTCCTTGTGCCAGTACCAGGCTGTTTTGATTACAATGGCTTTGTAGCATAATTTGATATCCAGTATTTTATCCTTCCTACTTTGTTTTTCTTTCTCAAGCTTGCTGTGGCTATTCAGGGTCTTTTGGCATTCCATATAATTTTTTGGAGTATTGGTTCTACCTCTGTTCCATTGGTATTTTAACAGGGATTGCACTGAATTTATAGGTTGCCTTGGGTAGAATGGACATTTTAATGATGTCAATTCTTCCAGTCCATGAACATGGTTTATTCTTCCATTTGTTTATATCTTCTTCTACTTCTTTTTTCAGTGTCCTGTATTTTTCTGAGTACAGGTGTTTTACCTCCTTAGTATCTTCCAAGGTATCTTATTCTTTTTTGTTCTGTTGCAATGGTAAAATGGGATTTTTTTAGGGGTTAATTTCCAAAATATATAAAGAACCCATTAAACTTAACAAAAGGAAGACAAACAACCCAATTAAAAATGGGCAAAGGACATAAATAGACATTTCTCCAAAGAGCACATACAGATGGCCAAGAGATATATGAAAAAAATGCTAAAAGTCACTAATCACCAGAGACATGCAAATTAAAGCAACAATGAAGTATCACCTCACACCTGGAATGGCTACCATCAATCAACAAATAAGTGCTGCCTAGAATGTGGAGAAAAGGAAACCCTAGTATACTGCTGATGGGAATACAGACTGGTGAAGCCATTATGGAAAACAGTATGGAGTTTCCTCAAAAAATTAAAAATGGAAAGTTGCCATTTGACTCAATGACCCCACTTTTAGGAATATATCCTAAGAATCCCGAAACATCAGTCAGAAAGAATATATGCACCCCTATGTTCATAGCAGTGCTTTTTACAATAGCTAATATCTGAAAACAGTCAAAGTGTCCATTAGTAGAAGAGTGGGTAAAAAACATATGGTGCATTTACACAATGGAATGCTATGCAGCTATAAAAAGAAGGATCTCTTACTTTGAGACAGCATGGATAGAACTGAAGAGTATTTTTTAAAATATATTTTATTGATATTTTACAGAGAGGAAGGAAGAGGGATAGAGAGCTAGAAACATCGATGAGAGGGAAACATCAATCAGCTGCCTCCTGCACACCTCACACTGGGGATGTGCCCGCAACCAAGGTACATGCCCTTGACTGGAATCAAACCCGGGACCCTTCAGTCTGGAGGCCGACGCTCTATCCACTGAGCCAAACCGGTTTCGGCAGAACTGAAGAGTATTATGCTAAGTGAAGTAAGCCAGTCAGAGAAAGACAAGTATCACATGATCTCACTTATATGTGGAATCTAATGAATAAAATAAACTGATGAACAAAATAGATCCAGAGACATGGAAGCATACAACAGACTGAAAAATCTCAGAAAAAAAGGGAGAGAGGGGCTGAAAGAGATTAACTAAAGAATTTATATGCATACTAGAGGCCTGGTGCATGAAATTAGTGCATGGGGGGTTGTCCCTCAGCCCAGCCTGCACCCTCTACAATCTGGGACCCCTTGAGGGATGTCTGACTGCCCGTTTAGTTAACAGGCAGTTGGACATCCCTCTCACAATCCAGGACTGCTGGCTCCCAACCGCTCGCCTGCCTCTACCTGATTGCCCCTAACCACTTCTGCCTGCCAGCCTGATCCCTCCCTGACCACTCCACTGCTAGCCTGATCGACGCCTAACTGCTCCCTGGCCAGCCCAATTGCCCCTAACTGCCCTCCCCCTGCCAGCCTGGTCACTCCTAACTGCCCTCCCCTGCCAGTCTGGTCACCCCCAACTGCCCACAACTGCCTTCCCCTGACAGCCATCTTGTGGCAGCCATCTTTGACCATATGGGGGCGGCCATCTTGTGTCTTGGAGTGATGGTCAATTTGCATATTACTCTTTTATCAGATAGGATATGCATAACCCATGGACACACATACAATAGTGCAATGAAGTCTTGGGGAGGAGGCAGGAGCAGGATTGAAGGGGGCCAATGGGGAAAGGTAAGGGGATATCTGTAATACTTTCAACAATAAAGATAAATTAAAATAAATAAAAAATAAAAGACTTTCACTGTGGTCAACTTCCTCAGAATTTCTTCAAGAGTCCATTTAAGCAGGTTTCTGGTCTTCACTAGCAATAACTTTTGGGACTGGATCCAGGCATTTGCTTCTAAACAAACTTTCTAAGTTATTCTTATCTACACTAATAAAAGAGAAGCATGCAAATTGACTGTACCTCCACTATGCCCACAAGCCATGCACACCAGCCAATCAGGAGTGAGTATGCAAATTAACCCAACCAAGATGGCGGCAGCCATGGAACTGGAGTGAGCAGGAGGCTTGGGTTGCCCCGGCAATGGAGGAAGCCAAGCTTCCCACCGGCCCAGCTGGCCCTGGCCTCTGCTCAAGGAGGTGCTGAAAAAAATAAAAAAGAAAAAAAGGCGGGGCTGGGAGCTTGGGTCACTGGGGGGTGATCAGGCCAGGATGGGATGGCAGTTGTGGGTGATCAGGCTGGTGGGGGGTGGGGCCATTGGGGGTAAGCAGACCAGAAGGGGGGCCAGTTGGGAATGAGCAGGCCATCAGTGGGGGTCAGTTGGAGGTGATCAGGACAGCGGGGGCGGGTGCAGTTTGGAGTGAGCAGGCCAGCAGGGGGGAAGTTGAGGGTGAGCAGGCAGGCAGGCAGAGTGGTTAGGGGCAATCAGGCAGGCAGGCAGGCAGGTGATCAGCTGGAGCCAGCCGTCCCGGATTGTGAGAGGGATGTCTGACTGCCGGTTTAGGCCCAATCCCTGTAAACTGGCAGTAGGACATCCTTTGAGAGGTCCTAGATTGGAGAGGGTGCAGGCCAGGCTGAGGAACAGGAACAGCCCCCCCCATCCCGGCCCCCCGTGCACGAATTTCATGCATCGGGCCACTAGTACATAATAATGTCTGAAAAAAACACTGATCCAGGTAGCAAAATATCTGGACTACATTAGAAAATTAACCTTGATCAGTGTGGTTCAGAGGTTAAAGTGTCAAGCCATGTACCAATGGATTGCAGATTCTATTCTCAGTCAAGGGCCCATACCTGGCCCAGGTCAGGATGCGTGCAGGAGGCAACCAATTGATGTGTCTCTCTCACTTCCATGTTTCTCTCTCTCCCCTTCCCTCCCTTCTTTCCACTCTCACTGAAAAACAATGGAAAAAATATCCTCACATGAGGATTAGCAATTAGGTTAGCTCCCCATTGACATATGTTCATTAAGTTGTAATTGGCATTAGACTTTTGGCATTGTAGAGTCTTAAATTGAGTGATTTATTAGACATAAACACACTCTTACATTTTAAAAACTCCATAAAATTTCATTATATTCCTTGATTTTCATTATATTCCTTGATGACAAACATGTCTTGAAATCACAGTAATGAATCTCTTCCTCACCACATAGTCTTTTATCTGTTATTGTTATTTCAACTATCCAACTGCCTATATGTTATCTATTCTAAGCTATCTCAAATATGTATGTTGCATTAAATTTCAACATTTTCTTCAATTCAAAAAATATTTAGATATTATAATTACAAATTCTATATTTTAAATATTTATATCCAAGGAAAGAATCTAACAATATTTCTTAAATTGATATATACAATCTTCTAAAAATTGATATAAATCTATACAAACATGCTTTCTAAATATATAAAATTTTCTTCAATGTTTAAATTGCATAGGAAAGTATACTTGTTTTGCAAACATGAAACAGATTATTTCCAAGCATATAAAATTCCCTGTTGCTTAGCTCTTTAATTCTCTTTCCCTAGACATGCAGACATTGTTGAGTCAATTGTGAAATTTATTTTAACACTTCACACCCTGATAGCCATGTTGCTGGTTATTTATGACTTCTTTTTGAGCACTAAAGTGCAGCTGGGAGGCAAATGCACCAAAAAGGTGCCACAGCCTTCAGCAAACTTGGTAGTCAAACCTTCCATTTTAATAAAGCCACATCAATCCCTTTACAGAATTGCAGTCATCTCTTACCATCACATGGAAAATATGTTTCCCAAAATTTTATTTTTGGAATGGTTTGTTTAATTTCTAACTTTCAGAACATGAGACCAAATTAATATATATATATATATATATATATATATATATATATATATATAATTTTAGCTTCCATATGGCAAAGGAACAAAGAACAGATTGTGTAACAATCATTTTTACCTTACAGCATTGTACACAGAAGTGAATTTTGTATAGCAAATCAAATTTAATAGTTATTCAACAAATGTATCTTCAGTACGTTCTGTAAATAGAATAAAATTCTATGTACGTATGGATATGATGCAATGAAATCAGCTTACAGCAGTAATATATTAGAAGTTGAAAAACTGCAATTTTATTTTTAACTAGAGGCCTGGTGCACGAAATTCGTGCACGGGGGTGGGGGGTGTCCTCAGCCCAGCCTGCACCCTCTCCAATCTGGGACCCCTTAAGGGATGTCCAACTGCCTTCTCACAATCCAGGACTGCTGGCTCCCAACTGCTGGCCTGCCTGCCTTCCTGATTGCCCCTAACCGCTTCTGCCTGCCAGCCTGATCACCCCCTAACCACTCCCCTGCCAGCCTGATTGATGCCTAACTGCTGCCCTGCCAGCCTGTTTTCCCCTAACTGCCCTCCCCTGCAGGCCTGGTCACCCCTAACTGCCCTCCCCTGCAGGCCTGGGTCCCTCCCAACTGCCTTTCTCTGCAGGCCTGGTTGCCTCCAACTTCCCTCCTCTGCCGGCTTGGTGACCCCCAACTGCCCTCCCCTGCAGGCTTGATCGCCCCCAACTGCCCTCCCTTGCAGGCTTGGTCCCTCCTAACTGCCCTCCCCTGCCGGCCATCTTGTGTCCACATGGGGGCAGGATCTTTGACCACATGGGGGCAGCCATCTTGTGTGTTGGGGTGATGGTCAATCTGCATATTATTCTTTTATTAGATAGGATAGAGGCCTGGTGCACGGGTGGGGGCCAGCTGGTTTGCCCTGAAGGGTGTCCTGGATCAGGGTGGGGGTTCCCTTGGGGCGTGGGGAGGCCTGGGCGAGGGGCCTGTGGTGGTTTGCAGGCTGGCCATGCCCCCTGGTGACCCAAGCGGAGGCCCTAGTATCTGGGGTTTATTTATCTTCTACAATTGAAACTTTGTAGCCTTAAGCGGAGGCCTGGGCCAGCCAGGGTGTGCGGAAAGCTTGGCTTCCTCCATCGCCGGGGGCAACCCTAGCCTCCTGCTCTTTCCAGCTCTGTGGCTGCCACCATTTCTGTTTGGATTTATGTATCTTCTATCATTGAAACTTGGTAGCTTTGAGTGGAGGCCTGGGCTGGCAAGGGCAGGCGGAAAGCTTGGCTTCCTCCATTGCCATGGAAACCCAAGCCTCCTTCCTGCTCTCTGTGGCCGTAGCCATCTTGGTTGGGTTTATTTGCATATTTGCTCCTGATTGGCTTGTGGGCGTGGCTTGTGGGCATGGCTTATGGGTGTAGCGGAGTGATGGTTAATTTGTATATTACTCTTTTATTAGATAGGATTGCAATTTCAACAAGAAACAATGGGAGAAAGTTCACATTAGACACTGGATATATCCAGAAATCAAAGTTTATTTGTAATTACACACTCAAATATTCAAGAATATTTGTGCTTTTTGACAATTAACATTATATTTATTGCAAACATCCACTGTATTTTTCTGTTAATTTGAATGCTATTGCTCTTTCCAAATGTAGTTATTTTTAAGCAGGTGAAATTTTCCCATTTAAGCAAATTTGGGTAAAATAAAAATTTTCCACATTAATTCACATTGTAAGAATGATACTGTCAACTAAACTAATGACATTCCAAATGACAGGATTTTTTTCCTTTTATGGTGACCAAAAGTAACTGCTAACTATTTGACTGTCACAGCCGAGGAAAAACTTATCTACCAGGAGTACTGAGCTGGGACAATAAAAATGCTCTAAAAAGTGCTCTAAATGACTAACAATATAAAAGAGCATTTTAATATTTTGAGACATAAAATATTAATAAAACAGAAGGTACAACTAAATAATCCCTCCCACCATTAAACTATCAATGTTCTTCAATGATCATTTGCATTTCTGTGTTTTATTCTTTCTCTTTCCTCTAGTCGTGGTAGTAGTGGATAGAGTATTAGTGGTAATAGTAGTGATAGTAATGGCACTGATAATAATAGCAGTAGTAAGAACTATCATTTATTGAATATTTGCTATATGCTTATCATAGGCTTAAGTACATTATTACTCCACTAGAGGCCTGATGCATGAAAATCCGTGCAAGAATGGGCCTTCCTTCCCCTGGCTGCTGGCACCGCCTTCACTCCGGCCAGAGCCACCTTTCCACCTTTCCTCTGTCCCTGAGCCGCCTTTCTGCCTTAGCTCTGGCCCAGAGCCACCTTTTCACTTTCCCACACTGCCCAGAGGCCCAGAGCGGCTGGGGCTGTGTGGGCCTGCATCGTCACCATGTGTCCCACCCCCAGCTGCTTGGCACCTGTGTATACAAATTAACTCACCATATTTGTTGAGGTAATTTGCATACACACTACTGATTGGCTGGTGGGCATCGCGAAGGTACGGTCAATTTGCATCTTTCTCTTTTATTAGTATAGATGTGAAAGGTTATGACATTTGCTTAAAATGCTGCAGCTATTAAATGAGAGAGTGGGGCTATGCACTCCCAGTCTCTCTGACTCCAAAATTTTACCTTTTTGAAAATAAGTACCATATAAGTAATGACTTTGTATATAAATTTTGTTTTAAATAAGTTCACACACACACACACACACACACACACAGTTTTATTAAAATATAACCAGAATAATATGTCTAGTTAACACAGAAAAATATATTTTTGATATATTAGTAATTATTTAGTCAGTAATTTTAATAGTGATCCATTATTTCACATGATTGTATTCCCCATATTTTACCTATTAAGGTTTCAGTCTTTAGTATTGTTAGACAACATGAATCAGGCTACTGTAGGAATTAGTATATGCATAGGATGAAAATTAATGAGCAGAGTAGATCAAACTAGGAAGAAGATGAGAAACTGTGATTCACGGTAAAATGAATCAGGAACACAGTAGTTAGAATCAGGGTTCCAAGAAAGAAACTAGATTATTTAGGGAAATAATCTTAAATATTGCTAATCAGTGATAACATTGGCAAATATGTTCTCCCATGCACTGGGCTTTCTTGGTGTTTTGTTGATGGTTTCTTTTGCTGTGGAAAAGCTTTTTATTTTGATGTAGTCCCATTTGTTTATTTTCTCTTCAGCTTCCATTGCCCTAGGAGTGGTATCAGTGAAGAAATTGCTTCGGCATATGTCTGAGATTTCTCTGCCTGTGGATTCCTCTAGTATTTTTATGGTTTCCATCTTACGTTTAAGTCCTTTATCCATTTTGAGTTTATTTTTCTGTATGGTGTAGGTTGGTGGTCTATTTTCATTTTTTTTTTGCATGTATCTGTCCAATTTTCCCAACACCATTTATTGAAGATACTGTCTTGACTCCATTGTATGTTCATGCCTTTGTCAAATATTAATTGAGCATGGTGGTTTGGGTAGATTTCTGTGTTCTCTATTCTTTTCCATTGATCTATATGTCTGTTCTTGTGCCAGTACCAGGCTGTTTTGAGAACAGTGGCTTTGTAATACAGCTTGATATCTGGTTTGAGATCCCACCTACTTTGTTCTTCTTTCTCAGGATTGCTGCAGCTATTCAGGATCTTTTTTTATTCCAGATTAATTTTTGGAAAGTTCATTCTAGGTCTATGAAATATGCCGTTGGTATTTTAATGGGGAGTGCATTGAATCTATAGATTGCTTTGGGTAGTATGTACATTTTAATGATGTTGATTCTCCCATTCCATGAACATGGTATGTTCTTCCATCTGTTTACGTCTTCCTCTATCTCTTTTTTCAGTGTCCTATAGTTTTCCGCGTATAGGTCTTTTACCTCCTTAGTTAAGTTTATTCCTAGGTATCTTAATTTTTTTGGTGCAATGGTAAATAGGATTGCTTTTTTAGTCTCTCTTTCTGTAAGTTCACTATTGGTGTATATAACTGCCATAGATTTCTTGATGTTAATTTTGTATCCTGCTTGCCAAATTCATTTATTAAGTGTAATAATTTTTTGATGAAGTCTTAACATTTTCTATGTACAGTATCATGTCATCTACTTTATAAAATTTAACAACTTAACAAAAGGAAGATAAACAACCAAATCAAAAAATGGTCAATGGACCTAAATAGATACTTTTCGAAAGAAGACAGAAGGAAGGCCAAGAGACATAAAAACATGTTCAAAGTCACTAATTATCCAAGAGATGCAAATCAAAATGACAATATGGTACCATCTCACACCTGTCAGAATGGCTATCATCAACAAATTAATAAATGACAAGTGTTGGCGAGGATGCGGAGAAAAAGGAACCCTCGTGCACTGCTGGTGGGAATGCAGACTGGTGCAGCCACTGTGGAGAACAGTATGGAGTTTGCTCAAAAAAACAAAAATGGAACTCCCATTTGACCCAGTGATCCCCTTCTAGGAATATATCCCAAGAAACTAGAAACACCAATCAGAAAGGATATATGCACCCCTATGTTCATAGCGGCACAATTCATCATAGCCAAGATTTGGAAACAGCCTAAATGTCCATCAGCAGATGAGTGGATTAAAAAACTGTGGTACATCTACACAATGGAATACTATGCTGCAATAAAAACAAAGGAATTCTTACCATTTGCAACAGCATGGATGGAACTGGAGAGCATTATGCTAAGTGAAATAAATAAACATAAACTGATGAACAAAAAACAGATCCAGAGACAGAGAAACATCGATCAGACCATCAAACCTCAGAGGGAAGGTAGGGGAGTGGGGGTAAGGGGGAGAGATCAACCAAAGGACTTGTATGCATGCATATAAACCTAACCAATGGACACAGACACCAGGGGCGTGAGGGCATGAGTGGGGGGGGGTAGGGGTCAATGGGGGGATAAGGACACATATGTAATACCTTAATCAATAAAGAAATTAAAAAAATAAAACACAGAACTTGAAAAATAAAAAATAAAACAAAACAAACAAACAAAAATATTGCTAATCAAACTGGATGCTCAGCCAGTTTACCAAAAAATAATATACACTTTGGTTAATTGAGCAGATATCTAATAGACAAATGCATTCCACATACATTTTACCTAACACAGATCTACCATCTATTCAAGAATAGCATGAGAAGCCAAATGAAATCAAAAGAGGGTCAACTGAAGCAGAGAATCAACAGGAAGACTTTCTGCAAGTGCTTAACTGACTCTCAAGATAATGTATATTTTCAATTCAAAAAGCATGATTCAGTAAGATGTGTCCAAACAAGCTAAATTATTGAAGAGAACTGCCAAGTCTGCATACGGAAAGATGCACATGAACCTTGAAAATGCTTTTGTTGCATTATTTAGAAAACTTATAAATGTCAGGTTACTGTCAGTGCTACTGCTCTTAAGAGTGGCATTTGCAAAATAATATTTGCCAAAGTTCATGGGACTATTTCTGTGAAAACTGTAGGCAAACTTCCTTTTACCCACAATGATGCTGTAACTGCTACTAGTTACCTACAGCTTTTGTCATTCTCACATGAAAAGCTTGAATTAGCATATGCCTAGGTTACCTTTAATACATATTTCAGATTTTTTAATGAGCAACATGATTGCCCCACAAGGAAATTACTTTAATTAAAATTGTTTGACAAACTACCAAAGTCATCGGAAGTGCTCATGGAGCATTCCATTCAACATTCACAGTGGCCATTTGTTCAAAGTATTTTAATCTTGTTTTCATATTAAAAATTGCTTGAGGTGCGTTTAATATATTATACTTTCCTTTTACTAGTATTCATGGGCGAAATCATTTTAATGGCTCATAGATTATATCTGCTATTATTATTTTGTAGTCTGTATTATAATTAAGGAACTTCAAAAAATATATTCAAGAGAAGCATATACTTAACATAATTTAGTTTTGAAAAATAATAATGAGGAATAATAATACTGCATGATAAAGTTAATGTCTATTGTAGGAAGGAATGGGAATGGTGAAATAATATTTAACAGACTAATGGGTGAGTTCAATAGGCAGAAAATAGTAGTGCCATATTCAAATGTTCATTACTAATGGATATGCTTAAACAGAGACAAATCTATACATGTATTTGCAAAAACTAGTATTTTCACCACTCATAAAAATTGAGTGCATTTAGAAGAGATACTATATACTTTGTTAATGTGAATTTAGTTTTTATAAAATTCAAATGTTTTGATTTTGATGTAACTGTAAATCCCCATGCAGTTCTAAGGAATAACACAGAGAGATTCCACTTACCTTTATTCATTTACCCTCAATGCTATCATCTTACAAAATTGTAGTACAATGTCATAACCAGGGTGTTGACATTGAAACAGTCAAGACACAGGGTATCTCTCCTGTTGCTCTTTTATAGTCACACCCATTTCTTTCTCATCAAGCACACCTCACCCCTGCCCACAGCCTCATCCCCCCCGCCACACCCCTGTCTCATTAACTCCTGGCAACCACTAAAGTGTTCTCTATTTCTATAATTTTGTAATTCTCAAGAGTTATATAGATATAATCATTATATAACCTTTAGGAATTAGCTTATTTCATTCAGCAAACTTCTCTGAAGATTCACTGATGTTGCAATCTATTGATAGCTCCTTTCTGTTTGTTGATGACAAATATTCCAGGTATGCCTGGTCCAATTAACTATTCACCCACTGGAGGACATTTGAGTTGTTTCTAGTTTGGAGTTATTATGAATAAAGTTACCCTGATCATTTTTTCAGAGGTTTGTGTCAGACAGTAAGTTTTTATTATCTGGGATAAATGCCCAGAAATGAAATTGCTGGATTATATACATGGAAGTTATATACTTAGTTTTAAAAAAAACAAAACAAAACAAACAAACAAACAAAAACACAACAGCTTAGCCCTAGCTGGTTTGGCTCAGTGGATAGAGCATTGGCCTGTGGACTGGAGGGTCCCAGGTTCAATTCCAGCCAAGGGCACACGTTCGGGTAGCGCATTCCATACCCAGTAGGGGGCATGCAGGAGGCAACTGATCAATGATCCTCTCTCATCATTGATGTTTCTATCTCTATCTCCCTCTCCTTTCCTCTCTGAAATCAATAAAAATATATTTTTTAAAAAGATTAAAAAAAAAAAAAACAGCTTAGCTGTTTTCCAGCATGGCTATTTCACTTTACTTTCTCACTAGTAAGGTTGAGTGATGATCCACTTGCTTACCAATACTTAATATTGTCATCATTTATTTTCCTTTTAGCCATTCTGATATGTGATTTTAAATTCAATTTCCCTAATAGCTAATGATGTTGAAAATCTTACCTTGTGTTAATTTAAACTGTATGTCCTCTTCAGTGAAATGTTTATCTCTGCCCATTTTCTAATTAGGTTGTTTGATTTTTAACTATTGAGTTTTGAGAGTTCTTGATATAGTCTGGATACCAGTCCTTTGTTGAATATGTGGTTTGCAAATATTCTCTCACAGTCCATAGCTTGTCTTTTCATTGTCTTTCCTGCTCATACTATGGTCTTTTTACAGATAAAAAGTTTTTAGTTTTGAAGTGAAATTTACTATGTTTCCTTTTATGAATCATGTTTTTGATAACAAGTGCCTAGATCCCAAAGATTTTTCTCGTGTTTTTTTTTTTTTTTTAAGTTTTACAATTTCACATTTTATATTTTAAGTTCATGATCAATTTTGAGTTAATTTTTTATATAAGATGTAAGATTTTGTTATTTTTTTATCTATAGATGTCCATTCTTTATACCGTGTTTTCAAAGAGATAACTTTCCTCTATTAAATTGCTTTTGCACCTTTGTCAAAAATCAGTTATGACATTTGTACAGATTTATTTAGGTTCTCTATTGGCTGGCATTGACCTACATTTCTATCTCTCTGCCAATAGCAATAGTATTGATTAGTTGTGAAATCAGCAAGACAGATTTCTCCCATTTTTTAATTCTTTCTCAAAACTTTTTTAACTATTCTTGTTCCTTATGACTACCATGTAAATTTTTAAATAAACTTGTCTATATGTACAAAATATCTTGCTGAAATTTTCATAGGAATTATATTAAAACAATATATCATTTTTGGGAGAATTGATATCTTTGCTATATTGAGTATTCTGATCCATAAATACAATGTATCTCTTCATTTATTTACATTGTTTTTATTGAATTTATTGGGGTGACATTGGTTAATAAAATTATATAGGTCTTAAATGTATAATTCTACAGCACATCATGTGTATATTGTTTTGTGTGTTTACCACCCCAAGTGGTCTCTTTCCGTCAGCATTTATACCCCCTTTACCCTCTTCCACCTCCCCCCACTGCCCCCTTTACCTCTTGTAATCATCATACTGTTGTTTGTGTGTATTGTGTATAAGGTATAAAGTTTTTTGTTGGTTTTTTTGTTTGTTTTGTATTTTTGTTTAATTCATTCACTTTTTCCACTCAGGCCCCTAACAGTTGTCAGTCTGTTCTCTGTATCTAGTATGTTTTCATTTTGTTTATTAGTTTATTTTGTTCATTAGATTCCACATATAAGTGAAATTATGTGATAGTTGTCTTTCAATGACTGGCTTATTTCACTTAGCATAATATTCTCCAGGTCCAAACATGCTGTTACAAAAGCTTTCCTCCTCCTCCTCCTCCTTCTTCTTCTTCTTCTTCTTTTTTTTTTTTACAGTCAAGTAGTATTCCATTGTGTAACTGTACCACAGATTTTTTATCCACTCATCTACTGGTGGGCACTAGGGCTGCTTCCACTTGCCTATTGTATATAATGCTGCAATAAACATAGAGGTGCATATATTCTTCTGAATTAATGTTTCAGGTTTCTTCAGATATATCCCCAGAAGTACAATTGCTGTGTCCCAAGGCAGATCCATTTTTAATTTTTTGACTAAATTCCACAGAGTTTTCCACAGTGGCTGCACCAATCTGCATTCCTACCAACAGTGAACGAGGTTCCCTTTACTCCACATCCTCGCCAACATTTGTTATTTGTTGATTTATTGATGATAACCATTGTGACAGGTGTGAGGTGATATCTCATTGTGGTTTTCATTTGCATCTTTCTGATGATTCATGATGTTGAACATCTTTTCATATGTCTCTTGACCATCTGTATGTCCTCTTTGAAGAAGTGTCTATTCAGGCCCTTTGTCCATTTTTTAATTTGATTATTTGTGTTCCTTTGGTGTTCACTTGTAAAAGTTCTTTATAAATTTTGGATATTAATACCTTATCAGATGTATCATTAGCAAATACATTCTCCCATCCAGTGGGGCGTCTTTTCATTCTGTTGATGGTTTCCTTTGCTCTGCTCTCTGGGGCCTTTCTTTCCTCTATTGCAGTCTCTATAGGTGGCATGACTTTTCTTCTTTGCTAATGTAGGCATCTTGTACAGGTATCCTGTCTTTCTTTATTTTTATTTTTATTTTTTTTAATTGTTTGAAGTATTACAAATAGTAGTACATATGTCTCCTTTTTTTTTTCCCCATTGACCTCCCCCTGGCCTCCCCTTCCCCCCAGTACATGCCTTTACCTGCCCCCCACCCCGTGTCTTTTATCCATTGGTTATGCTTATATGCATGCGTACAAGTCCTTCGGTTGATCTCTTACAGCCCCCACCCCCAACCTCCTCTGCCTTCCCGCTGTAGTTTGACAGTCTGTTCAATGCTTCTTTGCCTCTGTACCCTGTCTTTCAAAAGTTTGTGTTACATCATTTGCTCTTAAGAAAGACCACAATAGTACCTATTTTCACTAACCAAAAGAAATCCGAAAAGGATTTTTGCTTTTACAATAAAAGGTAAATGCGAAAATAGCCTTCAGCCTTTGCTTTATAGCAAGCTTATGAAGCAGCGCACACCCAGACAGTCAGAAGGCCCTCCCCAGAAAACCACACTCAGTATCTATGAGTGCGCATCAGGTCACCAGAGCTTTGAACTGTGTCTGTGAGCATCTGTGTTTTATTTCAATGTATTTTGTTCTTCTATTAGCAAGATGTGTCCTAAGGTTTCAGAAAAGCCTAGGAACATTGATCAGGGCACGTTACATTTATCATAAAAGTGTATGTGATTGTTTTGATCATGATGAATAAAATAAAGATATTGTGCATGTATTAAATTCTGGGTCTGAGATACTCAAAAATTTTCCATAGAAATTAGTGTCAGTTGTGTCATTGCTTTATGCCCTTTAGCCTTACAAAGACTTCATAAGAATGCTCCATTTCTGAGTAGTGGGGGAAACCTGTACTGTTAACTTCCCTCTTAACACTTATAGTTGTATTTTGATATGTTAGGTTATCATTCACTTCAATGTGTTTTTTGTAATTTTTTGACAAAAATTTTCTTCAGACATCCTCTTTAAATCATGGTGTTGCTTAGTTTAAAAGTATATGAAAATGTTCCTCTTAATCTATGTAATTGATTGCTAGTTTGATTTCATTGTAGTTAGAAGAAGACCTTCAGTATGTTTTCAATACTATTAAATAATTGAGGCTTGTTTTGTGCCCCCTGGGATATGGTCTATTTTTAATATATGTTCCATGGGAAAAAATGTATATTCTGCTGCTGTTGGATGGAGTGGTTTAAAAATGTTGATTAGATTCTCCTGGTTACTAGTTTTGATTTCTTCTTCTATGTACTTGCTGTCTGATTGTCTAGTTGTTCTATCAATTGTTCAGAGTTCCCAGAAAGATATTAGGATGAAACACAAGCTGTCTAGGGTTAGGACTCATCCAAAAGTCAGTGTGCTGCTAGACATAATTATTCTAAGGCATATAGATGTTTAGGTCCTTCATGTATTCCATAGCCTACTTTGCCCCACCTTGTGGATTAAGAGAGTATTTACAAGATAGTGGTTGACTGCGAGGGCTAGTTAGGCAAGTTTGAAATCTGGGCCATGCTATCAGGAAGAGTAGGATGGAACTCTCTGGTATGAGGTGAAGCCACTTTCTTTTTCCAAAGTGCATTTATTACTTTATGATTAAAAACTAGGTTACGATAAATAAATAAAATATGTATATGCTTTGACACAGCAATTTTGTTTCTAGTAATTTATCCTAAAAGAAATGATTAAGGATGTGCATAAAGATTTATGTTTATAATGCTCATTGTAGCATTGTTTATTGTAATAAAATAGAAAATAGCCAATCTGCAATATATGAATGTGGCTAAATAAATTATAGTACATCCATTTTATGAATATCATGTACTCATTATGATGATGCTGTGGAAGTTTATTCCTAACATGATATATCACCCTTTATTAACAAGTTTGATAAAAAGGGAGTGGTTCCAAAATTGTATGTATAGTAGGCTCATATTTTGATTAAATATATACACATTCTTAATGGATGTCTATTCAAAATTTAACTGATTGCCTCTGTTTAGCTCATTTGTGATCTTTTTTTTTTTGCTCTCCTTTGTGCATTTATGTAATTTTAAAAATTTCTGCAAAAATGTTCATTACTTTTAGAGACATAAAATATGTTCAATTAACATCCTATTTATGAATATGAAAAATGTTCCTGCATGAGAAAATAACAAGCTAACAAATATTATGTACAAATATTATGTCCCTGACCTAGATTTTTATTAGTAACACCGAAAAAGGATATTTTACTACCCTGAAACAGAGGAGAAAGAAAGCAAGTAAAACAACTATCAAGAGAAAGTTGGATAAAATCAGGTTCACTGGACAAAAACTGTGGAATCAAGTCTGAATGAAGGAAAATATCTCATTTTAAAATACTTAATGATTTGGTATCAATTAATTTTATTATTATGCTACTTTACTTGGTTTCAAAATAAATGATTATAATTAATACCATTTTCCAAGTCCCAGCTATATGATTTATATGTAATCCTTACATTTCTGTAAGAATGGTCTTAATATCCACTTTGGAGGATAATTTGCTGATACTGAAATGAATGTCATAGAATACTTAAAAGTTGCTCAAATATAATCTGCTAGTAAACAGGAGAGCTGGAATATAGTCATATTTCTTTGAATACAAACTCAATGTATTTTTTATATACTCAGACAGTGAAGGTATTTTACTACATTTTAAACAAACATGATGTCCAGATATGCGCTGGACATTGGGATACGTGGAGGAATAATGTAGGTAATGAGTATGTGTCAAGGGAAACTGGGGCTGTAAAGCCAGGGTGATCATAAAAAAAAAATGAGTTCATGGAAAGACTTAAGTAGTGAGAGGAGGTAAGCAAAATGTCTAGTATTTAAAGAGTGACTAAAGAATAGCTTGGAGTCTTTATAGGGTGATCCAGTTTATCCCCTCTCTTCTAGGATGAAAATTAGGAGTCTGACAGTTAAGGACTTGTTTTGGGCAAATCAGTTATTTACCAATTTCAGCCCTTTCTCACTCACAGGAGAGCAATGGTAAGGAGAACAGAAGAGGTATGCCCTGGGATCCCTTGTTTCTCAGATCACAGGAATCTGTGATGAATCCGCTGGCAGCATGAGCGACACATTGCCAAGGGCAGCAGTAGAGTTGGTGAGGCTACCATTTTGGAATTAGCATGGTTGCTGGCATAGTGGTACTGAGAGATATCTGGTGGGGATGGCAGGAAAAGGCTCAGTAGAGGCTCACTGGTTGCAGGTGTGGCAGTCTATGACAGGAGTCTAGGAAGGCTGGAGCAATTCAACTTGTCATCAAAAGCAGAGCAAAATAGGGAAGGGGAGAGCCTAGAGTGATCCTATTCACTAACAAGTCCCTCTCTCAAAAAGGAAATTAAAATGGTCATCAGAATTATGACGGAACTGTCCAGAGGCCATAATACCAGCTATAGAAAAGGTGAGAACATAAACTAATATATTAATATATTTGTTCAATAAGAATATAAGATATTGTAGAGTTTTATAACTTTGTAATGTAATGTAATTAAGTTAAAGATATAATCAGTTTATCATAATCAAATGATCTCTACCCCATTGGTGTTTAGCAAAACTATCTGCATAATTATGTTAAGTAATGTTGAAATTTCATAAATTTGTATTCTTTTAGAATCTTCTGTGGATATATTTTCTCCCTGGTAACTGTGACCATATAAAATCTTTGCTCAAAAAAAAAAAAAAAAAAATTCAAACATCTCTCCTCTTATACCGGGGCAAGTATTCAGTTTCTAACCTTAACCAAGAGTTTCCTTTTCTTTCTCTTTCCTTTGCTTCCTCTTGTTCTTTCCCACCACTATCTCTTCTCTTCCCTCAGTCAGATTTCTCAGAAAAAAATAAAAAAGAGTCATCAGTGTCCTGGAGTCAAAAGGGGAAAAACAACAACAGTGCATTAATAACAATGACTTTAAACTATATGTAGGTGAAAGAAAATACACTGAGTGGCCAGATTATTATGATCTCTGACGCATAATAATCTGGCCACCCAGTATATATATATTAGAGGCCCGGTGCATGAATTCATGCATGGGTGGGGTCCAGCCAGCCTGGCCAGGGGGAGGGGACATGGGTGGTTGGCTGGCCTGCCTGCTGGTCGAACTTCATGTTGAGGGGACAATTTGCATATTAGCCTTTTATTATATAGCATATACACTGAGTGACCAGATTATTATGCATTCACAGATCATAATAACCTGGCCACTCATTGTATAATGCAATGATGTTATATGCCTTAATCCCATGAAGTGCTATCAGCAAGCAATACTGTGCAGTTACCTTTCAGGAGCAGTAGTGACAGAGATATGTATTTTGGATTCATTGGTACAGAGATGGGATAGGAAATGATGAGATCAACAAAAAAGCAAGTATTGAGAGAGGAGAAATATCCATGAACAGAGCCCTCAAGACTTTGCAAAAAAGATTGAAAACCAATAGCCAGCCAAGTAGAAGAATGAAAACAAAAAGGATAGTTTTTTAAGGAAAGAATGATTAGGTCAAATGTTGATGACAAATGAAATAAGATGAAGAACAAGAATTGGTCATTGTATTCAGAGATACAATGGTTATTGGTAATCTTGATTAAGTTCTTTCAGTAAAGTGACATCAACAACAACAACAACAACAAAAACAGAACTGAGGGTCCACTAGAGAATGGAAAGGAGAGGTCAGGAAACTAGAGGAGCATCATTGTTAATTATAGGGTACTAGCTGGAGATAAGTTGAATCAAGAAGGGTACTTCACAATTTGGAGAAATAAACATGCTTGTACACTAATGGGAATGATCCAATAGAGAGAGGGCTTCCTGGAAACATAGATTTCCATGTTTGGGGCTTCCTCCCTAAGGACAAGTTGAGAAGGAAGCCGTCATTGAAATGTATTGAAAACGAGGGGATATGGTCACAGTTTAGAGTTCTGCATATTTATCCGCTGTGCTTCACCACAAAATCTATTTTGTAGCATTTATCAATTTGTCCATTCAGATTTGTAAACAAGTTTCCCTCTGTGTTAAGGAGCACACAACATTTGTATTAGGCACCTCTTGGATTCCAATTCAAAACATCTTGACCCTTCTTCTCATTATACCTAGTGTTGTTATCCCCAGTCCTGTACAAGCCTCAACTATCTCACCCAGGTACCAACAGCCTTGATCAGACCTGCACCACCTATATCCCTCTTCCCTCCCAGGCTCTCTGAGCCACAGCATGGATGCCCATAGCACCATACTTTGCACTCACACAGGTGCCCCACTCAGGAATGTACAGCACTACCATTGGAAAATTAGTGATGAAGGCCAATAAACAGACATGTCTACCTTTTTTTTTTCCCCCTGGGTGTGAAGTTCTGAGACATTGTGTAAGGCTTCTCGTAAGGAGCCCAGGGAGCCTATTAGAGTAGACAGCTCGATACCCATCTCTGTTTGGCTTTTCCCCCTTCCTGGTTTTACCCTGTCTCTATTCCCTGGGATAATGTTTGCAAATAAAAACAAAACTTTGCTTTAGTCTCTGCTTTAAGGGGAACACAGGCTAAGAAAATATTCAACCAAACTTTTTGCCTAAAATTATAAATATATTCCTTTCATACTCATCCAAATGTGACCTGTTTCCTGCTAATGAAAACTGAATCAGTACCATGGAAGGTATAAATTTGTAGAGCAAGTGCTACAGATGTAAAATTCATCTTTGACATATGAACATTCTCATACAAATTTTTGCTTCTGTATTTTAAATGAAGAACAAATAATATGTTGATATTACATTGGATCAACAATAAAATGGATTCATTGGTTACATTAAGCTTCTACTGGGTGCCAGAAAAATATATGATAATAAAGTAAAAAGTAAAAGTGCTCAATGAACCAGAAAAATAAAATATTTTAAGATTTTAATATTTCTCTCCATATCAAGTCTGAAGAAAAGTGGTCAAGAATCTAATATTTCCTAGTGCCTTCGAATTTTGCACAACTTTTCTGTCCTTAGCAGAAACATTTGTCCTATAAATTTGATTTCATACCATCTGAATAAAACCATGTGGTGACATCTCCTAGATCATCATTAATTCCAGAATCTCCTCTAGCAGAAAGCCCTCTTTTCAGAATTTCCAATCAGGATTTTGGTCCCATTTTAAGTATGCTAAGCATACTTAGAAGAAATAAACCTATCTCAGTTACATTAATAAGTCAGAGATGATGACCCTCTCATTTAAAACATCCTGCTTAGTAATTATTAAATAACTATGGAGGGAAGTTTGATGCCCTTTAGTAACCTACCTCACTCATATTGTTGGCCTTGTGGTCATAACTGACATAATTTTAATATAATCATTGTTTCTCTAAAAATTATTATTCCATTTGCTAGTTCTACTTGTTCATTACATATAAATCTGACTACCTATTGCTTGAAATATGCAATTATGTGAAACATAATAGGAAATAAGTCTCAAATTTGTCATTTCTAATTATCTGCAAATGTCAATGCTCCTCATAATACTCTTCCTGTTTAAGTATAGATTTTGTGGATCCTCTGGTAAGTTTTAAAATATTGTAAGAAATAGCTCAAATAACATCACCTCTTTGAAAGCTCACTTGACCACACCCCCCACACTAGCACAGGAAGCATTAATCCTTGTGTCCTCTTTAACATCTTAAATTGTGCAGTGTTGTGTTACACATGCTGATTAACACATTGGTCTGTCCATTTAAGTACTATAGCAGCAAGCACCATGCCATATACATTTTTTTTCATATTCCATGTATAACCCAGTGGCTAACAAATAGAAAATGTTAACAAATAAATGTATGATTAAAAGCATATACCAATCAACAGTTGAATGAATGTGTGAATGAAAGAATAAACAAATAATAGAAACAAACAGGTTCAAAAGAATACTGGAGCTAGAATCCCACAAGCACAATGGAAAAGTCCAGATCAATTAAGGCCGATTTTTTTTCTTTCTTTTCTTCCAGTTTCCATTTCAATGTATAAATTGTACCTGATTTAGTGGAAATGAAAAGAGATTTTTGAATTAATTTTTCTACTTCAATGTTCTTTCTGAATTTAATTAAATATCCTCCATAAGCTTGTCTTTTGCCTTCTCTCTCTCTCTCTCTCTCAGAAGGGAAGTGGTGGATGCTCAGCTCACAGGCTTCATGAAGATTTCACAGCTCTATTTTTAATGCTTGCAGTGGCGTTGGAGTCACACGTGAAGGATTTTTTATCTTATTATCGTTAATTCCAACAACTGTTACAGAGAAAAGAGTGTTCTGATCAGAACGATAGTAATTAATTTTACATAATCAGGGATTTGCTATCAAAGCCACTTTGTGTACTCTTAGCGGTTGTCATTGTCTTCTGGATTGCCAAATCCCAGCCCTGCGCTTTGGCACTTTTATCAGCTGTGTGTTCTAGACACCAAGATTTAGAGCTTTAGAAGGAAGCATGTACAGATAACAGGAGAAATACAGTGTCTTGATTAAAATTGCCATTTAGAAGTATATTAATTTTGTTCACTGATCTTTTTTTGTTTTCTCCTTTGTTTTGTTTTTGGTGAGGTCAGTTTATTTGTGTGTTGTTGGCACTGGCAGGAAGTAAGCCACAGTAGATGACAGTTTTAGTAAAGTTTACTTTTTTGTAAATAGGCATTAATATTTGCTTTTGGACATTTATCTAGAACTATTTCTCTTTCCTAGAGCATTTTAAATCATCAATTTTACACATATCACTTGGATAGCTAGCTTGACAGTTTTGATGGGCCATTATTGTAGTTTAAATTTTATTTTGGAAATTTTATTTGACATTTCAGACTTATTATGCTACCTTGAAAGCTGGAGTTCCAAAGGGCTCTGTCTTTGATCTCAGGTCATCATTAGTTAATGCCAATGATCTGCAGCATCCTCCCTGTGTGAACATTACACTCAAAAACTGGTGAAGTACCATTCACTGTGGATCTTTTTTCATTAGTAATAATATTGGACAGTTTGAGAGCAAATTCTATATATTATAGAAACTCATCTAATATAATTTCATTAATTGTCAAGATGAATAATAATTGGAAATTACAGTTGTGTTTGATTAAGAATAAATAATAAAGTTATGATTAAAGTGATACTTCCTTTTAATAAAAAACTGAAAGGAGGAAAAGGAAATGGAGACAACAAAGCCCCTGGTGTCATTTCTTTCCTCTTTTGCTGCCACTGTAGCTGAATTAAACCAAGATGGAATGGGACTGTAATTAATACTATTAGTTAAAAAGTAACAGCATTTATAGGTTTAGTTTGCTTTTAGCTAAACTTCTGTATTGAATATATTAAAAAAAAATGAGGCACATCGTCATTTTAACAAGGCATTCATAGCATTTCTGTAAAAAGAATTATGCTTTAATGTTTTGAAAAAGGCAAGAGGCTCACAAAAATTGTATATTTAATAAAAGTATAAGACACTGCATATGTGATGTAAAGTATATTCTAATAATTTATATCTACACTAATAAAAGAGAAAGATGCAAATTGACCATACCTTCATGACACTCACCAGCCAATCAGGAGTGAGTATTCAAATTAACCCAACAAAGATGGTAAGTCAATTTGCATAAGGCGCCAGGCAGCCGGGGACCGGAAGCTTGCGTCATCACCATGGCGACAAGGCAGGCATTCCGCACCGCCCCAGCCGCTCAGGGCCTCTGGGCAGTGTGGGAAAGCAGAAAGGCAGCTCCAGCCAGAGCGAAGGCAGTGCCAGCAGCCAGGGTAAGGAAGACCTATTCTTGCACGAATCTTCATGCATCGGGCCTCTAGTTTGTTATAAACAAGAAAGGGTACTTGCAATTGTGGTTATATATTTTGACCTATAGAAAAAATCATTCTCCAGGTTTCCTTATTCCTTCACTTGCAGCAAGCTGAGCACTCAGAGAAATTCCATCTGAAGGCCTTGGTTTGAGCTGACCGATAGGAGGATGCTTTCCTAGAAACTTCGTTCAATGCTATAGCATCCTTGGTTTTCTTATGGTGGCATCTTTTAGGTATTAGAAATACCTTTTAATTTTTTCCCAATACCTTGAGAACACAACATGTCTCTGGCATTTCTCCCATCTACAAACAAATAACTATTATTCTAGTCATCAATCTAGAATGATGTTTATGATTTTTTTAAAATGCCAGCTGATGGCCATCAAACACTAATTGACTTCACCCCACATTTCTTCCTCAGTAGATCACAGTATTTCTTTCAGGTTAAACTTCACTCAAATGTTTCCTTTGCATTTTTAGACAGATTTTCACTGTGACATTTATATTTTATTTTATTTCTTTATGTACTGTCCTTTGGGGATAGAGGCATATTTTAGAGAACAAAATAAATGGCAGAGAGCTTCAGTTGGAAAAAAAAATACAGGGGATACACTCTGTTCAGTGGCCAGAGAGGGCTATTTGGCTGAGAACATCAGCTGCACAGGACTCTAATGCTCACTGGTAAGGATACCATTGACCTGCCACCCCACCCTCCTGGGTGGAGAATGGGTGCTAACATTCAACACATACATAGAAAACATGTGTGTCTCTCTGTGTGCACACAAGTATACATGGTAACAGTGTACCATAAGAGAAGTCTAGGTGTATATGTGTATACCTAGTATTTTTATTAATCCACTGTATAAAAAAATATCAAATCAGAGATGCATGAATTGACATTAGTCTAGCAATGCGTGTAATATCCAACAAGTGTGCAGAGCTCAAAGAAATGGAAATAGTAAGAAAATAGCATATCTCTTTATCTCCTTTTGTTCTCAAATACAATTTTTATGTACTAATTAACTACTGGGGGACTGTATTTCCCTTCATTAGTGTGAACTGAGAAGGCAATTTACAGAAATATATTGATATTAACAGAAGCCCATTACAATAAACAATAGATGAGACCCTGTGAGATTGCTTTAAAATGATTTTATTTCCATTGTTTTCAGAATCATCTTTGCATTCAGCTTTAAGGTGTGAAAGCAGACTTAGAAAATTTAATCAATAGTGCAATATAGAAATTACCTATAGGTGTCATAATGATGATGCATATTTCTTTTTCAATTAGCTTTAGGAGAAATAAATGAGGTTTGATTATATTATATGCCAAAATATACCAGGACGAGAGCTTCTCACTAAGTATACAGGGCAAAACTGCTGAAAAGATTGTGTGTGCTTTTGTTTGCTCATATTAAACTCTGATGAAGATGCACTCTACTAAATTAATCCAAAATTCCAATTTCAATTATTTACCTTCACATGCATACCCTTTATATTCTAAGCAACAGGGATTACTGGCCTCCTCTTGCACTTTGCTTTCACCTTTCTTTGGTTAACTGAGCAGTTTTTCCACATGGGAAATCTTTTCATCATCAACACAAGGCCAGGCAGATGAGCCCAGTTTTACTAAACTATCACAGTACCGTCTCCCTGGCCCCAATGAGGGTTAAGAGGTGCAGACATGCCCTAGCCAGTTTGACTCAGTAGATAGAGTGTTGGCCTGCACACTGAAGGGTCCTGGGTTCAATTCTGGCCAAGGGCACATGCCCAGGTTGTAGGCTCGACCCCAGTAGGGGCCATGCAGGAGGCAGCCCATCAATGATTCTCTCTCAACATTGATGTTTCTTTCTCTCTCTCCCTCTCCCATCCTCTCTGAAATCAATTAAAAAATATATTAAAAAAAAAAAAGAGGTGCAGACATATCAGGACATCAGAGTCTTCTCCTGGACTTTAGGGTTTTTTTCAGGAGGAGCTTAAGCATAGAGATGCTCAGAGCTAGCACCAGCCTGATCTCTCTGATGCAACAGGGTGAAGACTGCCTAAGAATGAAGCTACCTCTGAAAAAAGCATAGGTATTTTACAGCAATTATATATATATATATTAGAGGCCCGGTGCACGAAATTCATGAATGGGGGTGTGTGTCCCTCAGCCCACCCTGCACCCTCTCCAATCTGGGACCTGGTAGGATTGGGCCTAAATGGGCAGTTGGACATCCCTCTCACAATCCAGGACTGCTGGCTCCCAACTGCTTGCCTGGCTGCCTTCCTGATTGCTCCTAACCGCTTCTGCCTGCCAGTGTGATCACCCCCTAAACACTCCCCTGCCAGCCTGATTGATGCCTAACTGCTCCCCTGCCAGCCTGTTTGCCCCTAACTGCCCTCCCATGCAGGCCTGGTCACCCCTAACTGCCCTCCCCTGCAGGCCTGGTCCCCCCCAACTGCCCTTCCCTGCAGGCTGGTCACCCCCAACTTCCTTCCTCTGCCAGCCTGGTCACCCCTAACTGCCCTCCCCTGCAGGCTTGATGGCCCCCAACTGCCCTCCCTTGCAGGCCTGGTCCCTCCCAACTGCCCTCCCCTGCTGGCCTGATTGCCCACAACTGCTCTCCCTTGCCAGCCTGGTCCCGCCCAACTGCCTTCCCCTGCTGGCCATCTTATGTCCACATGGAGGCAGCCATCTTGTGTGTTGTACTGATGGTCAATTTGCATATTTCTCTTTTATTAGATAGGATAGAGGCCTGGTGCATGGGTGGGGGCCAGCTGGTTTGACCTGAAGGGTGTCCCGGATCAGGGTGGGGGTTCCCTTGGGGCGTTGGGCAGCCTGGGTGAGGGGCCTGTGGTGGTTTTCAGGCTGGCCACGCCCCCCGGGGACACAAGCAGAGGCCCTGGTATCTGGGATTTATTTATCTTCTATAATTGAAACTTTGTAGCCTTGAGTGGAGCCAAGACTCCTGCTTGCTCCATGGCCATGGCCGCAATCATTTTTGTTGGGATTTATTTATCTTCTATAATTGAAATTTTTTAGCCTTGAGTGGAGGACTGGGATGGCCAGGGTGTGTGGAAAGCTTGGCTTCCTCTATCGCCGGGGGCAACCCAAGCCTCCTGTTCTCTCTGTGGCCGCAACCATCTTGTTTAGGTTAATTTGTATACTTGCTCCTGATTGGCTGGTGGGTGTGGCTTGTGAGTGTAGCAGAGTGATAGTTAATTTGCATATTACTCTTTTATTAGATAGGAGATATATATATGTGTGTGTGTGTGTATATATATATATATATATATATATATATATATATATATATATATTTACACACTAGAGGCCCAATGCACAAAAATACTGGGGAGGGGGTGTCCCTCAGCCCAGCCTGCGCCATCTCAGAGTCTGGGACCCCTCACTCCTTACCGCCCACCTGCTCCCTGCTCCCTATCACTCAGCTCACTGCTCCTTAGCACTGCCATGGAGGAAGGAGAGGCTCCTGCCACCACCACTGCGCTTGCCAGCCATGAACCCAGCTTCCGGCTGAGCGGCGCTCCCCATGTGGAAGTGCACTGACCACCAGGGGGCAGCTCCTGCATTAAGCATCTGCCCCCTGGTGGTCAGTGCACATCATAGCAACTGTCGTTCTGGTTGTTCCGCCATGACAGTTGCTTAGGTTTTTATTATATAGACTAGAGGACCAGTGCATGAAATTCATGCATGGGAGGGGGCTGTCCCTCAGCCCAGCCTGCACCCTCTCCAATCTGGGACCCATCGAGGGATATCCAACTGCCCGTTTAGGCCCTATCCCTAACAGGCAGTCAGACATCCCTCTCACAATCCAGGACTGCTGGCTCCCAACTGCTCGCCTGCCTGCCTTCCTGATTGCCCCTAACCGCTTCTGCCTGCCAGCCTGATTGATGCCTAACTGCTCTCCTGCCTGCCTGTTTGCCCCTAACTGCCCTCCCTAGCTGACCTGGTCCCTCCCAACTGCCCTTCCCTGCTGGCCTTATCACCCACAACTGCCCTCCCTTGCAGGCCTGGTCCCTCCCAACTGCCCTACCCTGCTGGCCATCTTGTGGTGGCCATCTTGTGTCCACATGGGGGCAGGATCTTTGGCCACATAGGGCAGCCATCTTGTGTGTTGGAGTGATGTCAATCTGCATATTACTCTTTTATTAGATAGGATTAGATAGGATAGAGGCCTGGTGCACTGTTGGGGGCCAGCTGATTTGCCCTGAACGGTGTCCCGGATCAGGGTGGGGGTTCCCTTGGGGCATGGGGTGGCCTGGGCGAGGGGCCTGTGGTGGTTTTCAGGCTGGCCACGCCCCCCAGCAACCCAAGTGGAGTCCCTGGGATCTGGGATTTATTTATCTTCTATAATTGAAACTTTGTAGCCTTGAGCTGACGCCAGGGCTGGCCAGGAAGTTTGGCTTCCTCCATCGCCGGGGAAACCCAAGCCTCCTGCTCGCTCCATGGCCAGCCACCATCTTGGTTGGGTTAATTTGCATACCCACTCCTGATTGGCTGGTGGGCATGGCTTGTGGGTGTAGTGGTGTGATGGTTAATTCGCATGTTTCTCTTTTATTAGTGTAGATATACTAGAGGCCTGGTGCATGAATTCATGCATGGGTGGGGTCTGGCTAGCCCATCCCAATCAGGCTAATTGGGCCATCCTCCACCCCCAATCAGGATTGGGGGTCAATTGGGGGCAGGGCTGGCCAGGGCGAAGGGTCACAGGTTGCTTTTATTAGTAAGTAAAGAAAATATGGGCTCTAAAAATATGAAAAAACATGAATGAACTCTTTCTAATATGGATGAAAAAGAGGCACACACTAAACCTGATTAACTCATGGCAGGCCCTATAAATTCAGAGACCTAAAGTAACCATATAGGATGGTCTGGAATTATCTCAATGTGTTGAGATTTTGTTTCCCAGCAAATGTTGTCAGTTTGGCTCAAGTAAACTCAAAAATTATCTACAGGTTTGCATGTTTCTTACATTGACATTGAACTAGCCATTTGCAAAATCATTTTCTTCTTAAGAAAATTTTATATATATCCTAAAATTGACATATATTGCCTATCAAGTGATAGGTTCTGGCTACCGCAGATACACCAAATTTACTAAATTTATCATTGAAATAAATCCCTGAGCAAGATATTTGAAATCTCAAAAATGGTCTTCAGTGCCATGAGTATTTTCTACTTGTTTCCTAATGTCATTCAAAATCATTATACCTTTTACAGGAGCAGTTTAACAGGATAGAAAAGCAAGGTCATGCATAATAGCCATTCTTCCAGAGAGCTCACTAAAAAATATGCTGACAACATGACCATAATTTGATCTTATTTACAATTTTCTTCATTTTATTTAAAAATAAATTAAGATCACGGGCGTTTTTGAGATATGTTAGATATTTTTGAAATATCTGGAGAATAAAATGGGGCACAAATTGAAATTGTGGTATAGACACTTCCTTTAATAAAGCAGTACTTAATTAAATGAGAAACCTCTTCTCCTATATCATGTTTTTTTTTTTAATAGTAAGTAACATAAAACATGCTGAGTAGTTCTTTCTCATGTGTATAGGCCAAGTTTTGGTTCATGCAGGCAAACAATGTGATGATGGTAACAATGTATACTGGGTGGTGACAGTGCCTCCACAGTACATGCTCATGATATTGTGCAAAAATATGATGTCAGCTGGTAAGTTTATTTTCTCCATTGTTTTTCCCACTTTCCATCACATGATCATATTTATTGTTAACTGGTTTGTGAAACTCTTAAAAATGGCATGACTTGGATTTTTGACAAATGAGGACTTGTAGGTTTTTTTTTTTTATTATAAAGACTAAAATTTGGAATGATAAATTTTGATAGCTCAGTTTTGTTTCTTCTCTCCTATTTGAAGTAAATAATTAATTTTCCACAGAAAATGGTGATTTTCATCCCATGCGGGTAAAATCCAATCGTTGTTACGACAGAGGTCACTTTGCATTAAATTGACACATAAACTGTGAAGCCTCCATGCAACCGTCTGCCAAAGTTCAAAACACTTGAGACATTGACACTTGGTATAAATGGTTACCAGCATAACAAATCTAAGATGATCTCCTTTGGTATTCCTGTTGGCAGTTTTCTTTTGTTACTGCCTTTAAGAAATCATTACATGCTCAGAAGATTTGCTCTGAGAACAAGCAAATGCACATTCTTTATTTTAACATGAGTCCTAGTCAATATTTATATTTATGACCTTATTCTGTGCTGTAATATTTATGATCCTATTTTATCGCTACCTTCATGCTCTGGTGAGTGACTTTTAAGCTATTGATCCTTTCTGTGAGCTGGGGATACAATAAAGCAAAATCCCAGTTATAATAAAAATGCAAATGTAGCAAATTTAATTAATGAAATACAATTTATATGAATACCTTAGTCAAGACAAATTACTCCCTGATAAATGAATGCTAGCCTAGACCAACTGTCCAGCACAGTACTTATAGTCCATTATTAAAAACTTAAATAGTTATTATGGGTGTAATAGAATTTCCATGAAAAACAGTTATTCTCAAATTTCAAATGCATGAAATGTATAAGAACAAAGGTTTCATCTTTTTGTACTCATAGAACATTGTCAAATATCCTCTGGGCATCTGATAGTCTGCCATGTTTAATAAGATGACTCTAGTCAATGAAGAGCCATTCTGTAAAGGACAGACATAACCTTCATAAGCAGGAAGTAGTCCCGAGATTATTTTAAAGGTTCAAATGATAAGCAATAGGGCATTAATCAGGGCAAAGAAATGCTGAGGGGAGAGTTGATGCAGAGCCATTTTGGCATAAAATCCGTAATCTCTACTTTCTTTCTTTACTCACTCCAATTAAGCATCTATGGACACCAGTATACTGAAACAGGAGAGTAGCATTTCACCTTTACGTTCTCCAATACAATGATCCAATATACTAGTACTAGAGGCCTGGTGCATAAAAATTCTTGCACTGGAAGGGGGGTTCCTCAGCCTGGCCTGCCCTCTCTCACAGTCTGGGAGCCCTCAGGGCTGGGAGGCAACCCAGTGATCAGGGGAAGGCAACGCCCCATCACACCTCTGCTGTTGCCACTGCCAGCAGTGCAAGCCTGGGCTGGCCCTGGTTACCTGAGCCTCAGGCAGCTCTGGGCAGCTGGGCAGCCACCATCCAAGGCTTGCCTGTGCCTCGGGCCAGCCCTGGATGGCTGAACAGTCACCATCTGAGGCTTGCCTGCTCCTCAGGCCGGCCCTGGGTGGCTAGGGAGCTGAGGGGACTTGGGGGCTCTGGAGGCAGGTGTACAGAGCAGCCAGGCTTGCCTGGGGGTGGGCCCAGCCTTGGTGCGCACCTGCAGCTCCAGTGGGGCTGAGGGGACTGGGCACCGCCATCTTGTGGCTGTGGGCGCAGCCATCTTTGAGGGCGGGGCAGTCAATTAGCATATTCCCTCCTTGTTGGCTGTGGGCGCCATTATCTTTGTGATGGCATGAGGGTCAATTAGCATATTCCCTCTTTATTAGATAGGATGTCTCCACTCAAGTTACTTGACTTGTTACCAGCACATTGGAATCATAGGAAATACTGTTCTTTTGGTTTTCATGACACCACACTTCCTTCCTTCCTATGCCTGAACATTCCAATGTATCCCAGACCCAAACAGTCAACTGCCTACATAGTAATAAGTTATTCATAGCTAATAATCATCTAAAAATTTAACGCTTAATACCCATATTCTTTGCTTCCCTCATCTTCCTCATCTCAGTAAAAGTCACCATCATGGAGTGCATTCCACAAGTTCTTCCTCATCGATAATTAAAGTCTGTTAACACTAACTCCAAAATACATGCAAATTCATCTCCATGATAACCACTCTAAGCCAAGCCACAATCACTAGCAATTGGGCTGCCTCTAAAGCCTCCTAGCTTTTTTGTTAGCTTGTAGTCCATTCTCTATATCCGAACTCAGAGTCATCTTACAAAAGCATAAATGATGGCATGCCACCTCTTCGCCTAAAACACTGCTAATTAAGACTCAAATTATGTTGCTTGACCTCAGCTCTATCTACATTGCAAAGCTCTTTGACACTCTACCCCTGGCTCACTAAGCTTCAGCCACACTTACTCTCCCTCTGCTCCTGCAATGCAATAAGTCTGGTTCCATCTTGAGGATTTCAAAGTTTGAGGTCAAGTACATAAATCCATATTCAATACTGACAAACCTGGGGAGGAACCATGCTTGTGAGTGGCTGAAACATATTAGTAAAGCAGTAGAAAACTAGAAATTAAGGAAGTCCAGAAATTATGAAGCAGTAAATTAATTGGAAAATATTGAATATAAATAGTATAGAATTATTAAGATCTCAAAGAGAGAAGTAAAAAGAACAAAGGTTACTTTTATGAAATAAACTTTAGGCAAAGCATTTCCTTTTTAAAATACACACACTCAGTTATACTGAAATTCCTTTGATTCTAACACAAGGTATTGAAGAGGAAAATTGAGAAATACAACAATTGGTTGTTAATAAATGCAACTTTTCTTTATGATACTGTGTAACTGTTAGTATATGCAGACTAATTTGTTTAATTACTATTCATAAAGTTAAAATATAGCTTGAAATTATTCTCAATATAAAAAATAGATGCCTATTTCTATTAGCTCAAGACAAATTTTCCATAATGATCAATGTACCCCAGAATCCATAGGATCTCCAAAACAAAGAGTAAATCTCCACTGACCTAATTATGTCATGAGAGAGAATTTGCTTTTCTTTTATTCAAAAGCTATTTATTTCTTTCAGATGTCCCTCAATAGAGACAGATTCCATAACTTAAAAAGGGAAACTCACTTAATCAACTGATATTGTTCATGCCTTTGTTTATTCCAATAATTGTACATTTCAACACCAAAGGAAAAATACTGAGCCTGTCCTTAAAAGACTGTTTTTTTCTCACATTAAAGGAGGAAGGATTATACTTATTCAGAAGTTGAAATAGATTTATTTGAGTTAAAAGAGAAACCGTGATAAACCAGTGCCACCAATTACATAACAAATAGCCTTGTGAGGAGGCAGCACTTTGGTATTTAGTTTAGGAAAGTAAAATTGACAATGTTTATTTTACCCCCCTTCAACCCAAATCGCAGCACCTTTAGTTGTCAACAGCAAATGGTCATGAATGAAAAAATACCATTAAATATAAACCTACTTTGCCAGCCCTTTCTAATAGATTCATCAACATAACATACATTAAAGAACAATTTGCACTGTTTAGCCTATTTGGATAAGTTCCTTTTGCATAAGAAAACTTAAAGGCCATATTTCAGTAATCAAATAGCCTAATTCTTAAATTTAGATTTATTAACAAAACAAAGTCAGTTACAAAGATTTTGAAAATAAATAGAAAATACTTAAAATTGAGTATAAAGATTCAGTACATGTCCTTGAGTAGCCATAAATATATATATATATCCCTCACCCTATGTCCTTAAATGTCTCTACTACTAATGGGAAAATTTCCTTATTTGCATTGACTTTTTTTCTAGCCAGCAAAACTGTATAGAAACTGTCAGTTTCCTACAGTTTGGGGGACACCCTCAAATAGTTTGGACATTTTTTTAACCTTGCTTAAAGCTTCAAGATTGCTTTTTGGACAATTCCAAAATACCTATCACATTTCATATTGAAAGCCATTTACAAAATGGTAGTGCATTTTCCCAACACCCTTCAGAGGTCACTCGATGCATTTTCATTTTCACTTGTAAACTGTGTCTACATTATGACAAAGCAATCCAATAAAAAGTAAAAAAAAAAATTACCCAAAAGGAAGTTTATTCTAAACCAGCGATTTTCAAACTTTTTTTTATCTTATCGCACAGGTAAATTAATTAGTACTAAAATTCTGCAGCATACCAAAAAGTATATCATATTTTTGCCAATCTAACAAAAAAGTAGGTATAATTTTGATTTATTCACACTGGGCAGCTATTATTGCATTGATTGTAGTCTTTTTATTATTATTATTATTATTTTATTTGACAAACTAAGGCAAAAGAGGTCAGTGCTCCTGACTAAGTAGTCAGGTATTCCATGTTTTAAAAATTCTTGTGGCACACTGGTTGAAAATTGCTACTCTAAACCATACAGAATACTTTCTTAGGAGGATTTTCCTATTCAAATTCAGTTTTGGAAATATGTAATTTACTGCTGTTGATAAGAGACCCTCTTAGTTGGCATGTGATTAATCTTTCGAAAATATAGATGAGGGAGAGAAAACGACCCACAGAGTATTTTATGTTACTTGTTTCATGGTATCTTTCTTTCACTCCATAGCACTAGCCAATGCACAAGCCCACTTATAAACCAGGGAAACCTTCTAAAGTATAGTCTAAATTAGTCCCTTTAACACTAACTATCCTCCTCATTATTCATCAATCTGCATCATTAGCATCCCTTCCATCAACATAAGTATAAGGATCACAAGATCTCCATTAATATAGAAACAGAAAAATTCCTGATGTACATTTTCCTGAGTCCTTTAATACATTTCAGGATTCTAAACAATATATCCCTGATGATCTATATATAAAATATTCCAAGTTACTAAAGAGTTTCATCTACCAGCTAAAGGAACAGATGCCCTCATATTTATATTAATTTGTCCCTTTTACACAGTGGATATCAGGCAAGATGATCTCTGTTCTTTAAAAGCACAGTTGCACAGTAGTTCAGCTTAATATCTTTAGAGTCAAGATTGCCCGGGTTGGACTGGAATATGACAATAATATGTTTCTTAGGGTGGGTTATCCTATTCTCTTCTATTTATTCATCCAAATATTGGGATGGGACTAGAACCTACCTTATAGAGTTAAGATGAAGGCTAGATAAAATTACACACAGCTTTCTTATTAGATCCCAGAGTTTCCAGCACAAAATTGGAGCTCAGGCTTAATAAGTATTACCTAGTTTTTGTTGATGTTGTTTTGCTTTGTTTCTTGGTTTTATTATTATTATTTTTTTTACTAACCTTGGGATAATCACAGTTTCTCAAAGACCATTTAACAAAGATACGTTATTGTGGAAATAAAAAGCTGGTCCACACTTGAGGGAAAAGGTTATGTCCATAATATTCTGCACTTGGAGCCCTGGCCTGTGTGGCTCAATTCGTTGGGCATAGTCCCCTGCACTGAAGGGTTGCCTGTTCGATTCCCAATCAGGAGGGCACATGCCCAAGTTGTGGATTCCATCCCCAGTGGTAGGTGTGCAGGAAGCAGCTCATGGATGTGATCACTCTCACACTGATATTTCTCTCTCTCCCTCTCCCTTTCTCTCTCTCTCTTAAAAAAAAAAATCAATAAATAATCTTAAAAAAAAAAAAAACATTCTGAGGAATCTCAGAGGGAAGGGGGTGGGGGATGGGGAGAGATTAACCAAATAACTTACATGCATATAAGCATAACCCATGACATAAGCAATAGTGCAGTGAATGCCTGGGGGCGGGTGGGGCGTGTGCAGAGTGGACGTTGACAGGGTCAGTGGGGGAAAAAGGGAATATCTATAATTCTTCCAACAATAAAGATAATTTTTTTTAAAACAAAGAAAAATATTCTGCATATGTTGGGTTCACTCTGATTCTCTTAGATATGATACTATAAATGTTTAATATTAAGGTCTGTTAACATGGGCTTATTGCTAGATAAAATGGTTAGTGGAAAGTACTAGAAACTGCTTCTATAGATTCTCTCCGCCATTTACAAACTCAGTTTCTAAATGGTGCAGATGAAGTGGTGTTAGGTCCACAGTTTGCTTTGTAGTTTGTCTCCCTTGCAACCTTTTCAAAATATTATCTTTGCTATAACATCAAAGCCTCAAAGAAAGAAGTTTTCTCATTGAATATCAAGTTATAAATAAATGTTTTACTAGGGAAAGAGGCTAAAGGAGACAGAATTAGGTCAGCACAACAGCAAAGTTCATCTTTCAGAAATTTTAGAGATGGAGCTGTTTTCTTTAAATTTTTTAATAGATATAAATACATATTTATAAAATATAAATATCACTGAAATGATTCATTATTATTGCATTCAACTTTTCCCCTAAAGGCACAGTTTTTTGTTATTACTTTTATTAGTGAAATTGTGCAATGTATGTAAGGAATCCTATATAATAAAGAGGTAATATGCAAATTGACCATCGCTCCAACATACAAGATGGCTGCCACAAAATGGCCAGCAGGGAGGGCAGTTAGGGGTGACCAGGCCAGCAGAGGAGGGCAGTTAGGGGTGACCAGGCTGGCAGAGGATGGCAGTTGGGGGTGACCAGGCCTGCAGGGGAGGGCAATTGGGGGTGACTGGGCCAGCAGGGGAGGGCAGTTAGGGGTGACCAGGCTGGCAAGGGAGGGAAGTTAGGGGTGACTGGGCCAACAGGGGAGGGCAGTTGGGGGCAACCAGGCCTGCAGGGGATGACAGTTAGGGGTGATCAGGCCTGCAGGGGAGGGCAGTTGAGGGTGACCAGGCCAGCAGGGGAGGGCAGTTAGGGGTGACCAGGCTGGCAAGGGAGGGCAGTTAGGGATGACCAAGACAGCAGGGGAGGGCAGTTGGGGCAATCGGGCTGACAGGGGAGCAGTTAAGCATTGATCAGACTGGCAGGGGAGTGTTTAGGGGGTGATCAGGCTGGCAGGCAGAAGCGGTTAGGGCAATCAGGCAGGCAGGCCGACAAGCAGTTGGGTGCCAGCAGTCCTGGATTGTGAGAGGGATGTCCGACTGCCATTTAGGCCTGATCCCATGATCCTGGTGGGATCTGGCCTAAACTGGCAGTCAGACATCCCTCAATGGGTCCCAGATTGGAGAGGGTGCAGGCTGGGCTGAGGGACACCCCCCCCCCCCCAGTGCACGAATTTTATGCACTGGGCCTCTAGTAGTCACATAAAGCAGTTTTCTCCCCATTACTCTAATCTAGTTCCCAATGCTACAGAATGACATCCAATTTGATTCCAGTCAGTAGTACAAATACTATTCACTAATCTGCTGATAACAGACAGAATTATAAGATGTTACACCCTGAACAATTCCCTCTTCTTGAGAATGGGTGAGACCAGTAACTTGCTTCTCACAGACTATGCCCAAAGTCTCATGATTAGTTTATGGTATTTTCAGTTTCACTGATGTTAATTTAGAAATAAAACTGGAGACTAATTGGTGTGGCTCAGTAGTTGAGCATCAACTTATGAACCAGGAGGTCATGGTTCAATTCCCAGTCAGGGCACATACACAGGTAGCAGGCTTGATCCCCAGTAGGGGGTGTGCAGGAGGCAACCGATCAATGATTCTCTTCATTGATGTTTCTATCTCCCTTTCCCATCCTCTCTGAAATCAATACAAATATACTTAAAAATAATAAATAAAATTGGAAGTTATTTAATGCATAAATTGTGATTTATTGATATGTATATACATTGTGAAAGAATCCCCCATCTAGTTAATTACCATATCCATCACCTTATATACTTATTCGTTGGTTCATTGTGAGAACATTTAAGTTCTCCCCTCTTAGAAAATGCCAATTTTATAATACAGCATTATAAATTTTAATCACCACATTACACATTAGACCCTTCGACCTTATTCATCTTATAGTTGAAAGCTTTATCATTTTATCAACTTCTCTGCATTTCCCCCACCCCACCTGGCAATCACTTTTCTACTCTGTTTCTATGAATTTGACTTTTTTTTTTTTTTTTTTTTTTCAGATTCCACGTGTAGTCTTTGTCTTTCTCTCTGGCTTGTTTCAGTTAGTGTAATGCCCTCAAGGTTGTGACATGTTTATAAGACTCTGTCTCACTAATCCACACAAGACTCACTTGCTGGCCTTGAAGAAGTAAGCTGCTGTTATGTGAACTGCCCATGAAAATGGGCTATGTGTCAGGGAACTGCATGTCACCTGCAGCACCTGAGGGCAGCCTCCAGCAACAGCCAGAGAGAAGTCAGCGCCATCAGTCACAGAGCCACATGAAAATGAATGTGCCAACAACCTGAATAAGCTTGGAAACAGATTCTGCCCAGTGAGACTCCAGATGAAAACACAGACCTGCCCAGCACCTTATTGTAGCCTTGGGAGACGCTGGCCAGAAGGCCAGGCGAGCCAGACCCAGAATTTTGGCCCACAGAAATGAGATAATAAACATGTGTTGTTTTAAGCAATTAAGTGTGTAGTAATTTGCTAACAGCAATATAAAACTAATACACTAATTTTTCCAAGTCACATTTTGAAAAATCAGGCAATAAGAAAAAGACCACCTTTTTTTTTTCTTTCTTTTTTAGTTACCCACAACCTCCACTGTTGCATTCCTCTCTTATTTGGGTAGACTTCCATCAAATATATTGCACTCTCTTTACCTGTAACCGTCTTTTTTGGTGGGAGTACGGACAGTGGTTTATAGAAAAGGAAGCAGAACATATTCCATGTCCCAAATTTCTGTCTTCAGGAATTTCACCTATTTCAGCTGTACTCGGTTCTATGTATAGCAGTTGGAAGTGATTTAAATAACTCAAAATGGCTTAAATAAAAAGGAGATTGACTATGTCAAATGACAAGAAGCTTATCAGTAGAGGAGGCTCCAGGCTATGCAGACTAAAACACAAGCTCAGCTTCTTTGTGATTCTTTCAGCAATTTCCTTCTCTAAGTTGGTTTCATCCTGCAGCAGATCCAGTAATCACATCTAGACCTAAGCCTGGCATTTGAAAAAGGGTAGTTCTTTTCTATTCATTCTCTCTCCCTATCCAAAAACACCTTTCCTTGGACTACAGGCGTCCTCAAACTACAGCCCACGGGCCACATGCGGCCCGCCGAGGACATTTATCCGGCCCGCTGGGTGCTGCTGCCTGTCCTGCTTAGCTGCTGACTCGTCCCAGGCCCGCAGTGCGCATAGGAATTTGTTCATAGTTTTTGTTTTTTTTAAACTATAGTCCGGCCCTCCAACGGTCTCAGGGACAGTGAACTGGCCCCTGTTTAAAAAGTTTGAGGACCCCTGCTTAGAGAGTCCCCAGGAGGCTTTTCTTCATGTTTTATTGGCCACAAGACATCACAGGTCTCTTCTGGAATGATCATTGGCATGGTATAGCTGATCAAACCTTAAAATTAAGCCAATTTTAACCTTCTCTGAAGGTTGGGTAACATGATCAAAATAGGATTTCATTGGTGGAAATATACACAAAAAGGAAAGATAGTTTAGGAAGGCATACTGGACGAAGTTATAACCCTGTTGGATATTAATGGACAATAAGTAACACATAGGCAAGTAAATATGGACCAGAGAAACTGAAAGCAGAGGGTTAGCATGTGAAGAATGACCAGGGCCTTACATGAGGAGAGCTGAAGTATAGATGAAGGAAGTGTGAGAAAGGGGAGATGATTTGTGAAATATTTAGGTAGTAAAATTAGGAGGATTTTTATCTATTATAAAATATTCATCTCCCCCAAAATACTACACAAACAACTCAACTCTCTGAACCAGTTTACTTACAAAATTGAATTACTTTCAAAGATTATCTGTGAAACTTTAGAAATACACAATATTTATGTTAAAGGCCATAAATGAGTTCAATTCTTTTATTTAATCTGAACATTTTAGACTTCAGAGTAACTAAAAAGTTCACTAATTGCAAAGATAATTGATTCAAAATATGAGAGCCACTTATGCATGAACAGCCTTTATTTCAAGCTAGAACACCAAAAGCAGCAACTGTTAAAGCAAACTGTTCTCTTTTAAAGTGCTCTTATATAATTGTAAGCTGTTCATTCCTTTAGAAAAATCTTCAACTGGCATCATGAAAAGATTCATGTATTTTAAATATCTAGCATAAAACTTCAAACTGCAGTACACGTGAATAATTTTGTGAAATTCAAATAATTATGATCCCCATAATTAAAAATAAAATTACTAAATTAAAAAAGACAAAGCTAGAGTAAAATGATTTGTGCTAAAATCATGAAATCGTCATTGCTCTAGTTATTAGTATGATCCATTTTTAATCTATGACATTTATAAAGCAAGAGATTTTACTTATCCAGTCTTATTAACATAATAATCATTGCACTTTACATGGCTTTAACAATAAATGTCTTCCCTTATATTTAAGTTTTGCCCAAACAGAATTAAATATGTACTGAACTTAAAGGTTAAAGCCCCTTCATTAATCCTGTTATTGTTTTTCATAAGCCAAATTCTCCATTAGGGTACCTCTTGATTTTGTAGCATTGATTCTAATCATTTTCTAGTAATGAACCTCAGACTGACATAAATAATTCCTTTGGGCATTTTCACTTGTAAGAAACTTCAACCCTTAACCCCTTTCACTTCATTTGCATAATCACTTGCATAGATCTTCCTACATCTGGGATGTGTCTATGTTTTTCTGCATTAATTTTCAATTTTACTATGTTGGAATGACCTCTTTATTTTTTTATTTTTTTTTTTAACTGTACATTTTCTTCATTGCCTCCCAGGGCCTGCATTTCCAGGCATTGGTTTTCTTGCCTTCACTTGTTTGCTTGTTACTTGAAGAGACAATAAATGATTTTGATGGATTTTGATTTTGATGGGTTTTGATGCACATAAGCAGATCATTACAACAGCCTCTTTTTTAGGCCAGTGTATCTATAAAAAAAAACACCACACACTTCAGAAGTATCTTTACACAGAAGTTTGCCAGGTTCATGCAATCCTACTTCCCCAGAGTTCTAGACTGCAACCTTGGGAATAGAGTATGAACTCTCCCTTTTATTCTACACATTCTTTACATTATATTTTCAATTCTTTCATACAACTTGACTGAAAGAGATATCATAAGGCAATGCAAGGATTCTCAGACTGCAAATTAATATGAGGATAGGTATCATTTTGTCATCTTTCACCCCTCTCAAGTGAACTTGGCTTTTCTTAGTATCACCCTACATCACTCACAGGCCAACTTGGAGTGCACTCTTTTTATAACTAGTCTTTTAAAAAATTTCTCTTTCTCAGTTTTTCTATTTTACCAATAATTAATTTTCTTCATCTCAGATGCAAAAGTTTTAATCAACTAAATGAAATCCCATCAGCTTCTCCTTGGTTCAAGAATAGGGATTGAGCATCCTTTCCAGTATTTCTTTAGGACTTTCCTCCAGACTGGGTCCATGTCTCCAGAGTCACTTGATCCCAACTAGTTTCATTACCCATTGATCTTTCTGCTATTGGTCAAGTATCGACCTATCACACCAATCTTCTCAAGACTTATATTTGCTACCTTCATACTTTTAAAACAGATATTTACACTAGTCCAATTATATTCAGAATTCTTCATTGGCTTTCCACTGCATTGAAATAAAATGAAAACTTCTCATCATGGCCTCCAGATGCTACATGATGTGGCCTCTGTTTCCATGCCCAGTGTCATTTCTAAACACTGATCCCATCCCACCACCTGCATTGCAGTTTGGAGAAGTCCCACAAGTCACTTTGTGTACCCCTGCCTCTCCTGAAATGTTTCCTCAGGATGCTGCCTTTCTCTTTCTGACTTACCTATCTTTCGCAGCTTCAATGTCACCTCCCTAAAGAACTCCCAAACACCTGATCTAAAATATGGCCACATATAGTTCCTAACACATCACCCTTTTACTTGCTTTACATAAGTTAGAATTATTTTTTCACTAGAGGCCCGGTGCACAAAATTCGTGCACGAGGGGTGTGTCCCTCAGCCCAGCCTGTACCCTCTCCAATATGGGACCCCTTGAGGGATGTTTGACGGCCCGTTTAGGGCTGATCCCGGTAGGATTGTGCCTAAACGGGCAGCCGGACATCCCTCTCACAATCCAGGAATGCTGGCTTCCAACTGCTCGCCTGCCTGCCTTCCTGATTGCTCCTAACCACTTCTGCCTGCCAGCCTGATCACCCCTAACCACTCCCCTGCCATCCTGATTGATGCCTAACTGTCCCCCTACCAGCCTGATTGCCCCTAACTGCCCTTCCCTGCAGGCCTGGTCACCCCTGCAGGCGTGGGTCCCCCCCAATTTCCCTTCCCTGCAGGCCCGGTCGCCCCAAACCTCCCTCCTCTGCCGGCCTTGTCACCCCTAACTGCCCTCCCCTGCAGGCTTGATCGCCCACAACTGCCCTCCCCTGCAGGCCTGATCCCTCCCAACTGCCCTCCCCTGCTGGCCATCTTGTGGTGGCCATCTTGTGTCCACATGGGGGCAGCCATCTTTGACCACATGGGGGCAGCCATCTTGTGTGTTGGAGTGACAGTCAATTTGCATATTATTCTTTTATTAGATAGGATAGAGGCCTGGTGCATGGGTGGGGGCTAGCTGGTTTGCCCTGAAGGGTGTCCCGGATCAGGGTGGGGGTTCCCTTGGGGTGTGGGGTGACCTGGGCAAGGGGCCTGTGGTGGTTTGCAGGCCGGCCACAGCCCCTGGTGACCCAAGCAGAGGCCCTGGTGTCTGGGATTTATTTATCTTTTATAATTGAAACTTTGTAGCCTTGAGCAGAGGCCTAGGCCGGCCAGGGTGTGCGGGAAGCTTGGCTTCCTCCATTGCCGTGGAAAGCCAAGCCTCCTGCTCGCTCCGTGGCCACAGCCATCTTGGTTGGGTTAATTTGCATACTTGCTCCTGATTTGCTGGTGGGCATGGCTTGTGGGTATAGTGGAGGGTATGGTCAGTTTGCATATTACTCTTTTATTAGATAGGATGTCTGTTTACCTTTTTATTGTGATTTTCCACCAATAGAAAGTAAGCTCCATGAAAGTAGGGACTTCTGCCTTGTTCACTCTTGTATCCTTGGCCTTTTTCAAAATATCTGGTCCGTAATGGAAGCAGGTTAAATATTTGCTACATAACTGAACAAGTAGGTGCATGTGTAGAAATCATTAATGCAAAAAGTAATTTATATTTGTATGTTAAATCCCACTCCCCAAAAACAAGCAATGTAGAACTCTTGAAACATTGAACATTGTCCAAAATCTACGTGGAATTAGACATTTCATCTTGTCAAAAACTTCAAATGACTTACTTTATACAAGCTACAATTTTTCTAAATTTTCAAATATCCTAAAGATCTTTTCTTCTTTTGATTTATTTTAAGCCTAAATTAAATGGAGGAATTAGAAATCAAATAACCTCATATTTCCAGGCAATTGAAAAAGGCAATTTCATAGACTGTAAACTCCTTCATGAGACTGTGAGCTCCTTGAGGGCATGTCTAAGCAAATCTCTGAAACCCAATTAATGCCTATAAAATGTTTCCTTGTGAATACACAGCAATAGTTGGCAGACCATGATGATAAGTAATTGTGCAACTTTACTTTAGAATTTAAACTATTTACAAACGCTAGGAATAACAAAATGATTCTGGATACTTGATTTTTTTTTCCAGATGCAAAAAAAAAAAAAAAATGGAATCCACATTAAATACACATGTGCTCAGCGTTTCATGAATAATGAGTGCTGAGACATTCTCAGGTAAGTGCTCTGCAAGGCAGTCATGCTGTTGGCTCAGAGGAAATGGTTTAAGGCAGTAACTTGTAATGCGTTCAATGGCCTGATTATGTCCTAAGGCAGTGGTCGGCAAACTGTGGCTCGTGAGCCACATGCGGCTCGTGAGCCGCGGTTTGCCGCTCTGTTAACTAATGAGTTTGCCAACCACTGTCCTAAGGGAAGACCCACCTAAAGACTTCACTTAGTGGTTAGAAATGATTCAGAAACCTGAGGAAATTACATCTACCAGGAGGCAAATAATGATGAGAGATTCTGGAAGACTATATTTGACATCAGGAGTTTTACATGAGAGAAAATAACACTTACGAAGACCAAGTACTGGATAACATTTTACATATTGGTTTTACAGTACATATCTTGGGAGCTTAGTTTAGAATCCATAAACTCTCAGGATTTTGTTTTTAAAAGGTTCAGAAATGTGTAACTCGTCTTTAAAAAGCATCCCCATAAACCGTTCAGTTAGCTTTCTGTACATGTTCTGTCCTATAAACATTTTGGGGAATTTGCAGGGGGCAGGCAGGCCTCTACGAGACTCTTCCCTTAGGCAGTATGTTCTAGAAAAATGTTAAGAGTTGAGTCTCACAATGCCTAAATAGAAGACATTGCTCTAAGTGATTTTGATTAATGCAAGCCTCGGAATGCATAGCAAGTCATATTTAGGCAACAATGCCCTGGTAAAAATCCAAAAGTTTTATCCAGGAAGATGTGTCAGGTGTAAAGAAGATGAGAGCATTAAAGGGCCACGGAGTTGCCTGGAGCACTCTCATCAAAGAGGACGACTCAGGTGAGTGAGGGGAAACAATTAGCAACTCCCTTTCCCCACAAAGTGTTAATTCCCCTGAATTTGTTGGTTACACAAATGCCACTGAGAGATACAAGCTTGAAACTAGGCTGCACCTGCACCAAGCTGTCAGAGCCCACACAGAGTGAGTCCCTGCAGTTGTGCCTGGAAGAAGAGACAGATGACACCAGGGAGGTCTGCAGCCATACAGAAGAGTTAACCAATATACTTCCTAACCTGGCTCTGGATTCTTGTCAACTCGGATTTAAAAAGATCCCACTTCAATATGTAGTGTGTGTGTGTGTGTGTGTGTGTGTGTGTGTGTGTGTGTGTGTGTACAAATAGTACGAGCATATTTTGGACTAGCTTTTTTTTCTCTTCTAATATTGGTAAGAATATCACCCTAGTCCAGCTTTTTCAATCAATAAATAAGTGTACTCCTCATACTTGGACAGAATTTTCAGTGACAGTCAAATACCATCTAATTCAGTGGTTCTCAACCTTCCTAATGCCACGACCCTTTAATACAGTTCCTCACGTTGTGGTGACCCCCAACCATAAAATTATTTTCATTGCTACTTCGTAACTGTGATCTTGCTACTGTTAATGAATCGTAATGTAAATATCTGTGTTTTCCAATGGTCTTAGGCTCTACAGCAGCCGTTCTCAACCTGTGGATTGCGACCCACAGGTTGAGAACCGTTAGCAGGGTCGCCTAAGACCATCGGAAAACACAGATATTTGCATTGTGATTCATTAACAGTAGCAAAATTATAGTTATGAAGTAGCAACAAAAGTAATTTTATGGTTGGGGGTCACCACAACATGAGGAACTGTATTAAAGGGTCGCGGCATTGGAAAGGTTGAGAACTACTGATCTAATTCTTCACATACACAACACACACACAAAGCTAGCTGTGGGACGAAATCAGCAAGGCTCATTTTTTTTTCTGAAAAAGAGTATGTAGGCTGTAGAGCAAGCATGTCAAACTCAAAGGCTAACATGGGCCAAATAAACAAGACATGCAGCCTGCAGGCCGCGAGTTTGACATGCTTGCTGTAGAGTGTTTTGTGTGCATTGTCCCATTATCCACTTTTGCCCCAGACATTATGGTATAAAGACCTCAAGGATTTAAAAAAAAAAAAGTTACTCTGCATTTTAATGAAAATTTAAGATTATAGTTACACAAACTTCCCCTTTTCTTTATTATTTCTCAATTGACTTGGAATCCTAATAAAATGTCCCTCTGCTTATCATTACCAGGGTCAAAACTACATAAACAGGGAGTTTTATGTTGTCTGCAAATCTTGATAAGTTTCCAAGCAATTCTAAAACTATAATTGATTTTTTCTAGATTTGTTAAACATTCCTAAAGTATAAAGAATAGATTCTGAGTAATAGCAAGACAAGTATAAAAAAGAACAGTGATGGGGGCAGGTCAAATATTAGCCTTATCTGGTATAAGAACTTATCACAAAGTCATTTATTAGGCAGAATAATGGCCCCCACAGATGTTCATGCCCTAATCTGCAGATCTGGTGAATATGTTTGACTACATGGCAAAAGGGATTTTGCAGGTGTAATTATAGTTAAGAGTCTTGAAATGGAGAGATTATCCTGGACTTCCCAGGTGGACCCAATCTAATTATAAAGCCCTTAAATCATCTCTTAAATGGAGTGGAGAAACTTTCAGACTTCAGAGAATCAGAGAGATGGCAGCGTAAGAATAATGAGAGCCATTGTTGCTGGCTTGGAGATACAGGAAAGAATTGAATGAGCCAAGGAAAGTAGGCAGCTTCTAGAAGCAGGAAAAGTCAAGGACACAGATTACCCCCGGGGCCTCCAGAAAGGAACACAGCCCTGCCAACACTTTGACTTTACCCCAGTGAGATCCATGTCAGACTTTTGCCCTATAGAACTATGAGATAATATATTTCAATTGCTTAATTCACCAAGTTTCTGGTAATTTGATAGAGAAGCAATAGAAAATGAATGTGCTATTATTATCAGTTCAAAGTGATATTGGAGGAGGAATAGAAAGCAGGTCACTGGAATATAAGTAGAAATAGATCCTAGTTTTTATAAAAATTGGGTATTTGTCCAAGGTGGCCATTTCATTCATTGTGAAAAATGAAATGGTAAACAGACTATAGAATTAAACTAATATTAGCTCTATCTATCTGGAGAAAAATAAAACTGGAATTTTATCTTAGACAATGAAGAAAGAAAAAGAATTGATGGATTTTTAGCTTCAATGTAAAAAGCGAACAATAAAAATCTTACAAGGAAAACCTTGACGTCACAAGTACATGTTACAAATACACAATATCTTGTTGACATGTTTATGGGAAGAAGAGATGTGGGTGAGAAGGAAAGAGAGAGGGAGATGATTGAAAAAGAAAATAAAAACAAAGACTTTAAAAGTATGTATGACATCATATCATTTACATGTAAAATTATTTGTTTATATATAAATTTCATATAACATAAAAACAATTATTTGCATTTGTGGGTCTCTTTTCAGTCATTTGGTCTATTTAAATATTTTGTATCATTTAAGTGATGCATGAAGAAAATGTCAGCATCCATATAAATTACTGTGATTTAGTAATATATTCAGATACCACAGAACACAAAGTATAAAGAAAGATGCTTTTAGTTACTGTCTTCTTAATGTTTTCCAAATGTCCACAGGTTGTTCAGTATTATTAGATGCTCATTCAAAACTGACTTTGCCTGGAGTACCTCTGGTCCTATTTTATCATTCCTCTGCTCTGTCCTGACAGCTCTTGAGCTGAAATTATCTTCTGCATGCAGTCAAATGTTCACAATCCAGTTATCTTTTCCTCTCTTTATTATTTATCTGTCTTCAACCAAATTGGGACTTACTCTCCACTTTTAAAAAATGAAACTAACTTTCTTTATTATAGAATTGAATTCAAATAAAAAAAGGTCTGAACTCCATTTAGTAGATGGCTTTGTAACTGAAGAATTGAAAGGATTTCTTTATAAAATAGCTTCACCTTAAGACAGAGCATGGGGGCCCTTAGGAGAGCATTAGAGTGACTCTCAAAGGTACTTTTCTCAATGATGCTAACACAGGTAAGAAGCAGGGTCTGACAAAAAATTCAGAATGGTATTGTAATAGGAGAAATTAGGCACTCAGTGCCCGCCCCTAGGTGGCAGTGACCTTTCACTCTGATCTGAGGCCTAAAGAAAGGCATTTTGAGGAGAAGACAATAGACAATGAAGGGTGTATGAGGAGCATGGTAGAGTTGAAAGGAGGGACCAAGAGAAGAAGAATAGTATCACTTGAAAGTGGTCATACAACTCTGCATAGAACAGGTCAGTCTGTAATCTCTATCCTGGTCTAATACTGTTTAGTACATCCAGATTGTGCAATACTGTCAGGTGAACGGGGTAGTAGAAATGGACAGGTCCCAGAAGCAGGGAAGAGGTGGCCCACTCCATTCAGGCCATCTCTCCATTTTGTGCCCCATCAGGACAGTATACAATGATGAATTTGTTTTATCAGTCATCATGGATACAGAGATATTAAACTAGTAATATTATAGACTAGAGGCCCGGTGCATGAAATTTGTGCACGGGGGGGGAGGGGTGAGTCCCTCAGCCCAGCCTGCACCCTCTCCAATCTGGGACCCCTACTGGGATTGGGCCTAAACAGGCAGTTGAACATCCCTCTCACAATCTAGCACTGCTGGCTCCCAATTGCTCGCCTGCCTGCCTTCCTGATTGCCCCTAACCGCTTCTGCCTGCCAGCCTGATCACCCCCTAACCACTCCCCTGCCAGCCTGTTTGCCCCTAACTGCCCTCCCCTGCAGGCCTGGTCACCCCCAACTGCTCTCCCCTGCAGGCCTGGTCCCCCCAACTGCCCTTCCCTGCAGGCCTGGTCGCCCCCAACTTCCCTCCTCCGCTGGCCTGATCGCCGACAACTGCCCTCCCTTGCAGGCCTGGTCTCTCCCAACTGCCCTCCCCTCTGGCCATCTTGTTGTGGTCATCTTGTGTCCACATGGGGGCAGCCATCTTTGATCATATGGGGGCAGCCATCTTGTGTGTTGGAGTGATGGTCAATTTGCATATTACTCTTTTATTAGATATGATAGGATAATACCATTCTATCCCCAGCTGCACCTGAGAGCACCCAGTGGCAACTCATTTGGTTATTAATCAAACCTTCTCTGACATAATTCCAGTGGCTGAAGTGGGGGCAGAAAAAAAGACACTGAAGTGTGGCTATGGCTGACATTCTCCAGGAATCAGTGACTCTCAGAAGATGATTGATATTTCTAGAAAAATGCAAAACCCACTCAACTCTGGAGGTCTGTTTGAAACTCAGAAGACAATTAAGTGAGCTTAAGAGTGCTACCAAATTTAGAAACTTGCTTACACAGTCTGCAGAAAATATCAGGGGCTATTTAGAGTCTACCTTAAATACCTACAGATTATATTTCCAGTTTAATACCTGGGGCATTCAACGCTATTCGTTTTACTCGCTTCAGTGAGTTTCACTTTGGGAGCATAACACTGCATTGAAAATGTGTCCTCTAAACTATGATATTTATATATCATTCAATATGAAATTTATGAGGTTCCAGTTCTGATTTCTAAATGGATGCAAATTAGAACACAGAGTATTTACATTCCTTCATTTCCAACCCACATACATAAAGTTTGACTTTAAATGCCATTGCGCTTGTCTGTTTCATAGAAGCTATATGTATTTATATGCCCTTAGTGTCTAACACACGCTGGATTTCAGTTTTTTATTTAATATAGGGCAAAAATTTGCTCTAAAAATACTATGCAACTGAAGGTAGAGGTGGACTATTTTTTCTTTTAATTCCTGAAACATTTATAGGTTCTCAGGGCAGAATCTGTAACCACATCATCAAATACTTTCCTATCTTCTTTTGAAGATTAGCAGTTAAAAATCTTTAAAATCTTTTGCTCCTCAGATCAGTTTCTAGGTAGAGAAGATATTTTATTTATTCCAGTGTACTTTGTTTGGGAAGGATAAATCTTTACAAAAAGGTACTCTATTTGTTGTGAACAGAAAAGTGTTTGTGTTCAGAAAGAAATTGCTTATATTCCATTTCTTTTAATAAGCATTTTATGTTAATACTATAAACCATTTGCATTTGCGCAGGTGATGTTTGGGTGCTGAATTGCAAATCTAAGACTTAAAATAATAAAAAATTAGAAAAAACTTCTTTCAAGAGCGTTGAATGCTAGTGGTGGGGCAAATCCATCCACTTTAAATATTATCATTGGCTCTGAAATCATAATTTTACCGTTCTTTTTAAAATTATTTCTCCCTGACCTAATAGTAAAACATATATTTTAAAATTGTTCATTAAGATAAAAAAAAATTTCTCCCATCAAAATAGATTGTTTTGCCCACAAAGCTTTCCTTTTACTTCTCACCATATTGTGATAAAACCCTTAACTATTTTTACATTTTCTCTCTTCTGCTTTTTTTCTCAAGTCTCACCTCTGAAAAAGGGGTAGAGTGTTTTTATCACTCCCCTCCCTGACCTGTAAGCCATTCCCAATGCATAAGTTTGGTGAGATAGTTTAGTATTTTTAGGCATGTTCCATTATTGGAAGGTACCTTATTGTATATCCCTCTGTTTTGAGTTCAATTTAGGGCAGAAACAGGGTCAGGCATGCAAAACACAGTTTATTCTTGTATTATTTATTAATTACGTATTATTTTCCATGTGAACAGCTGTAAACCTACTTTTGCTCACCCCTGTATTATGTATTCTTAGTGAACCCTATTTACTTAGTATTAATTATTAAAAGAGGGTGAAAAAAAAAGATTAATTACTCACTCTATGTTATCTCTTTTATTTTGAGGCCTTTGTTCTCATTCACATTTTTTTTTTAAGTTAGTCCAAAGCTTCTTCCTTGAATAGATTATTCAGAGGAGTTAGATGCTTGTATTTTCTGAGCTATTAAATATCTTTAATTGTTATTTCCTGGCAAGTTAATATGTAAGGATTCCTTGAGAGAGCAGTCCATAGATACTCTTTTTTTTTTACTGTATTTTTACTGTATTTTCCAGAGTTGCAAACGAGAAGTCCAGTGCCAGTCTGAGTAATTTTTCTATTTGCCTGAAAGTTCAAAATGGATTTCTTTCTCATTAGAAAGCAAGAAAGTCAGAAGATTATATAAAAGTGTATACTGTTTCTCTTCAGTCCAGTCTGGAAGTAGGTGAACTTCTTCAACTATTGATTCTCAGAGCTAGCTTTACCTCAGAAAATTTTTCTTCTATTGTTTCTTTGTTATTACTTCTGACATTTATTCTTTTTTTCTGAAACTACGTTAATTGTTATTCCCTTGTTAGGTTACCAGGCTCTTTCTTCTGTCATTTTTTTTTTTTTTTGGTGTGATTTCTATGTTTATATAATTTGTCTTTATTTTTGAACTATTTGTTGTAGATCATTCATTTAATAGACCATTGGTTCTGATCTCTGGTGAGTATAATATCTTCAAATAATCTATTAAATTGTTTTGATTACAAATCACATTTTTCATTCTATTTTATTTTATTTTCGGTGTGGAACTTTATTTCCCTTTTGTGCTTCTGTTAGTATATTTTATTCAAGTGGCTGTCCATCTCATGCAACAGCTATGATATGCTGGGTGAATATCATTCTCACTAGACTGATCACTCTGCATGCTGGCTGGGTTAGATCTGTCATAGTTCATCAGGCTCATGGGGCTCAGCTCTGATTGTTATTCCTAAGCAACAGGAATCACTTAGAGGCTGGGAGACAAAATAACCACTTCTCTTATGGGCAACAGTCAGTAAAAAGGAGGTTATGAGGCTTTTCTGAACCCCTCCAAAGAATTCATTCTGGACTCCCTAAATCATCTCCTGTATGTATGCCTTGAGTCTGAGGAGGCTTGGCCCCGCTATCCATTGGCTTTGTGCCCAGAGAAACCAGATATATTCAGACAAGATTAATGTTGCTACAGTTTTTATAATTCTCCAAAACAATTATGTCCCATGATGCTCTATCTTTCACAGTATTCTCAAAGCTTCCATGTAACTCCAACAAAATCAAGACTCACTTGCCTACACTCATTTGCCTGAGGGCACAAACTACCATGAGGCTCAGGGGAAGCAAATTGATTGGGGCTGGGAGTAGAGAAAGAAAGGGTATATGTTCAGATTGCTTGTGTTCTATTTGTTTCCAGAACTCTACCAAAATGTTAAGATAAAATTTTTAAAAAACTGAATTATACAACTTATATTAGTATTAAGCAATATACAGCTGGATGATAATGTTGTAAATATACATACTTATATTTATAAAAATGCATTCATAGTGATCCTTTAAAAATGGTCGATTATTCACAAACAATATATCTTCTTGTGTCTTGTTGTGTTTTCAAATTTTCTAGCATGTGTATAAAGTGTTTGCCTGCATGTATATGTGTGTATATATAGATTTAATCACAAAGAGTTTTATAACACTTTAGGTATTCAGGGTAGGTTAAGATATATGTATGATTTTAGTTTTTCTACTGTATTTTTTGAGCTTGAAACTCTGAGTAGGTTGCATTATTTGGCTTGCTTTTAGATATTTCATATATCTAGAAGTCTTTTGAAATTGGAAATCTCCTGCTTTTGCAAATTAAGAGGGTAGTAGTTATTGAAGTTTTATCTACTGATAAAGGCTACATCCTCTATCTATGTAGAAGCCTGCCCTAGTCTAATCTCTTATCAACTGCAGCTTTGCCTTCCTTTTTTTTTTATCATACATATGTGAAATTATACTTTTCAGCTGTCTGCTATAGAATCCTGTTGAGAAAGAAATGTATTATCTCAGCTGGACACAACTCCACTAAAATATTGAAAATGAATAAAAGCAGAAACACTAAGTATGAAATTTAGAGTGTAACCAAATAGGCAAAAGTGACTTAGAATTTAATGTCGATGGACTATGTAGGTTTTACTCAAGAAAATGCATGTTGCCCCTGTGGCTTAGTTGGTTGGAGCATTGTACCATGTACCAAAGGGTCATGGATTTGATTCCTGATCAGGACACATACACAGATTGTGGGTTCAATCCCCAGTCAGGGTTCATACGGGAGGCAACTGATTAATGTTTCTCTCTCACATTGATGTTTCTCTCTATTTCCCTCCCTCTGTAAAATCAATGAAAAAATGCATGCTACCTATAGAATGGATCCTTCTACATTTCTGAAAATAAACTCTATTTTTTTAAAAAGTAGAATTGCTTTATTTTTTTTAATCACATCTTATCTTTAGATATTATAAGGAAGAATAGTATATGAATTCAATCTAACATTCTTATTTCTAAAGGTGGAAAAAGTCAAAGAACAATGTTTTATCTATTAGGCAGTGGGCTAAGCATCATCAACTCTGCAAGTTATTTCTTTCAGTGTGGATATATGCTAGCCTTCCTAAATTTTCTAGGCAGATATTTGCTTTAGTGGATTTGAAAACCCATATTATTTTCCCTTCTATTTTATCACTTACAAGGTTATATTTTAAATTATATTTTTAGGTCTGCTCTCTCATTAAGCTATGGATCCTTTAAGGAAATATGTCATATCTTGTTGTTTTGTGTCATTAGTATGGCATACTGTTTAGATGAATGAAGAAATATGATGAATAAATATGATAGTAATTTATAACAGGTTGCAAGAAACCAAGAAAATAGACTGCCAAGCACAATAATAACAACAAAAATTAATTAAAAAAAAACACCCATTCGACTGTAGAGAACAACCAAAAGAAACAATTGGTCAAATATTTAAAGCCATTCTAACAAAATTAAGTGGAGTTTTATTTGTTTTGTCTTTAATAACTTTTCTCTGTTTTGAGTTATTATTTAGATGTTGTAAATTAATCTGTTATTACCACAGCAAATGTAGCTATAGAAGAAAACAAAATTATAAAAATGGGAGTACTGTGTCTTGTATCAGTCAAAACTGTGCTGGAACTAACAAACTGTTTTGCAGAGATTTCAATAAATTAGAGTGTTATTCATTCATGCAGGCAACCCTGGACTGGTTTACAATTTCTTTAATGTCATCAAGAAAGCAGGATTAGTTTGTCCTTCTGTTTCACCATAAGTTTTGTCTATTATTCTCAAGGTTGCTGTGTCATTCAAAGATAACTGCTGAAACTTCAGCCTTCATAGTAGTTACAGACAGGGAAAGGGGGTTAGCAAAGGAATTTTACTTAAAATGTGTTGGTCACGTGTGTTCCAGGAGGATGTAAAGGTAGCTTTCCAGCACAGCACCTTGCCAGTATTCTGATAACCAGAAAAGGACAGGAGAATGGGGAGCAGACAGACAACCAGAATTTCTCACCACATCTCAGTTCTACAGAAAAGCTCATTATCATGAAGAGACCCTTAATTCAGAACAGGACATGGGAACTAAAAAATAATGCGTGCTATTGGAATCATCTAGTTTGGGATATAGATCTTCAGATCAAACATTTGACCAGAGGGTAATTTATCTTTTCCTAAAGACTATTCTAGTTACTTCATGAACCTAAGTCACCTTTGCTGAAGTCAAAGACAATGCAAAGTCCCTGCCTGTGTAAAAGATGGGCCATTCTCTGGTTCCCCTTATTTATTCAGCCATAATACGTACTAGGAATATCATTTTTACACATTAGAGATTGTGTTAAGTCTGAAAATTTTACACTCATACAAAGGGCTGGCTCCAAGGGTGTATAACCTGGCAGCCCACAGACACCACGCTCTCATGCTCCACTGTTGCCATCTTCAAATATTTGAGCCCCGTGTTTTCATTTTGCATTAGGAATCACAAATTCTGTAGCCAGTCCTAGTCCCATATAACATAGCAGAGGAGTCTAGAAAATAACCAGAAACAGCATAGTGAGTGCTTAATATCCAAGGAATGAAGAATAATTGCCCACTGCTGGCTATAGATTAAATATATTTATGTTGCCATAGGTAACATTTACGAAATGTTGTAAATAGCACACAACTTAGAAATCACATAAATTGTGACCCTGAAGCTAATTAAATTCAGCATCTAATGGAGTGAAATTTATTGACAGCTCACGAAAATGAATTAAGAGAGGCAGTAACTCCAGTGTGTTAAAAGTAATAAAGTGTTGGGGTTTTTTTCCCCTAAGCTCTTAGAAGATTATTATAAAATTGCTCTAGGCCATTCAGTTAATATGCTACACCCAATTACTATTCTTAAATCAGCGAGGACATGTCTATTTATTGAAAAGTAACTTACTTGTTATTGTTTCTAATTTTTATTCACACTTAAGAAATTGGACACTTATTAAATATTGAAATTGAGCAAGGCACATCATAGATGTCAGGTTAATGACATGCAAAGACCAATTTGCATTGTATTATCTCTGTTTTCAGGCACTTTTCATTTCTAATGTAATTTTAGCACAAGGAGCATGAATCTATGCAAACTTCTTCCATGATTTAATTTTTTAAAGCTGAAAATTTTTACAAAGGTAAGAGTTTTATGGGCAAATATAGACTCTTATTCCTTATATAGAGATAAAAATCCTTTTGAAAACTTTCTCAAGGACAGTGGAAATTATATTCAAGTCCCAACTGTTCAAGAGAGTTTAAAAAATATAGTTATAGTTGTTATCAATAACCAATTCATATCATCAAGCTCTGCATCATACAAAAGGCATGATCTGTGCCCTCTTTTGTATTACAATCTAAAAAAAAATCTAAGCAACAAAAAAAGGAAGTAAAATGCATGGATAATAGCACATGCAGCTAAAACATCAGTGCAATCATCACTATTTTGAGAAAGCTTAAGACACTAAAATCTGAATGTCAAGATCGAGAAATCAAGGTAAATATTTAAATCTTATATATTTGCCATTATTTGTGTGTATAAAAGGATTGTTTTCAAGAGTTTGTTTTACTTTTGTGTTTCAGTTTTTGTTAACTTTAGCTCAGTCCAATGCACAAGGCCAACTCTATTCCTTTTGCAGCAGTATTTCACTGAAGTATGGGGAGGTTCTCGCGACCACCATCCCCCAGTAAAGGAAATTATGAAATGTGCTTTACCAAAGCCATGAGCCCATTGCCACAGTTCTAATGCAACAAGGAGGTCCAGCTCAGAACGCCCTTTAAAAAGGCACAGAGAAAAGTTCAGCCTTTGCTCCAAGGATTTGGCTAATTGACATAATCCTCAAAGTTGTTTTATTAGTGAAGATGAATGCTTTAAAAGTTGATGATCTGGCAAAAATATGTTATTCTCATCTTGTACTAAATGGACACAGGCTAATGTAAAACCAAATGAATTCTTAAAAAATGGAACAGCAGGAATCACAAAAGCAGAAAACTAAAATGATTAAAAGCAACCCATCAGTCCTAAGAAAATTCTGTCCACATTCCTAAGGAGCCTGTTCATCCAAGGAACTATTTGGGCAGCAAGTCAAAATGCAGTGTTTCCTATATAAATGCCATTTTACATAAGACACTATTTCAAGTGGGAAAAGCATAACTTTTCAGAGCACCACATTAAAGCACTGACAAATGTCCCTTTTAAAATCCTCAGGCAAAGGCAGGCTATCTGTGAATCCCCTGTCCCCAGGATCTTGAAGATTTTGTAATCAATGGAGATGAAGATAGTCCACTTCTGTTATCTGCTACACTAAGACAGAAAGATAAATTAAGAGATTTAAATTTTAGATGTGTGTATTTTAGAAAATTCTTACCGAAAACATCAAGTACATATATTAATGTATAAATATAAAGTAAACAAGTAATTCAACTAATCTACAATTGATACTTTCTTTACTTTATTCTCAGAGCGGATGCTAGAGAGGCCATGGGCTCAAATGCAAGTGGGATTTTTAAGCCGAGATGAAAACTATTGTCTCTATGCTGAGATCAGTGGAAAGGTGATGATGTCTGCCCATAAGGAGACCCTCTGTGCACGCGAGCTAATTCTCGTCCATTTAAACCCACTGATTGAAATAGGCCACCCCATGTAATGACAGCCAAACATAACTTCATGTAACTCTAAATGACAGATTACTAGCTGCACAGTAAATGTAATCTTAGGAAGATTATGATGCCCCTCTTGACCATATTAACAGGTGTAAAGACATGGTATGTAATCTCACAAAGTATATATATATACAAATACTAGTGGCTTGCTGCAGGAAATTTGTGCACGGGGCGGGGTGGCGGGGTTCCCTCAGCCCAGCTTCCACCCTCTCCAATCAGGGACCCCTTGGGGGATGTCTGACTGCCGGTTTAGGCCTGATCCCTGTGGGATATCCCTCATGCAATCTGAGACTGCTGGCTCCTAAATGCTCACCTGCCTGATCACTCCTAACTGCCTCTGCCTGCCTGCCTGATCGCCCCTAATTGCCTCCCCTACTGGCCTGATCTCACCCCTGAATGCTCTCCCCTGCTGGTCTGATTGCCCCTAACTGCCTCTGCCTGCCTAAACATCTATAACTGCCCTCCCTTGCAGGCCTGATGTTGCCAACTGCCCTCCCCTGCCAGCCTGGTTGCCCCCAACTGTCCTCCCTTGCCAGCCTGATCTAGCCCCCAATTGCCCTCCCCTGCCAGCCTGATTGCCCCTAACTGCCTCTGCCTCGGACCCCACCACCATGACTTTGTCCGGAAGGAAGTTGGTTGTCCGGAAGATGGATGGTTGACCTGGTCTAATTAGCATATTACCCTTTTAGTAGTATAGATAGATTATATAGGATAGGATTGCTTAAATGGGGGGAAAAGCCTTTTTCAGCAGGATGAAATGCTCTTGGCAGACAAAAACACATAATCCCTATATCTGGACTGATAGCCAGCCATATGCACTATACTGCCAAACCAGTCATTAAAAAATTGAACTGCTTTCTTACACCTTACACCAAATAGTTGTTGCCCTTAAAACCCCGCCTCAGCCCCCACCTTAGGTTCTGCCTTCGCAGTTCACCCAGATTAAGTTCTGATTGGTAGGTTTCTATGCCAGTCAGCATCAAAAGCTCCACCTCCTAGGCAGCCATTGGCTCCTTGCAGTTCACCCAGATTTGGGTCTAATTGGTCAGTTTCTATGCTAGTCAGCATCTCTGGGCCTCTGGGCCTGATCAGAGAGGCGGGGCTGATCAGCAGCCCCTGCGGCTGCTGGCAAGGCCTGGAGAGAAAGAGAGACAAGGGCTGATCAACAGCTGCCATGGAGGCTGCGGATCAGACCCTGCTTCTCTCTCTGGGCCTCTCTCCGGGCCTGATCCGCAGCCCCCTCAGCAGTCAGTGCTGGGTCGCCATGCCTGCAGCGGCAGCAGTCAGTGCTGGGTTGCTGTGGCGACCCAGCACTGACTGCAGGACCGACTTCCGGTGTTTGCTTGTCCATTCGGTTGTTTTGGACGTTATGGACCCTGGCTCTTTATATATATAGATAAGCTTCAAAACACAAAAGCAAAGATAAAAATTGCTCAGTGCTTTTATTTGGGAATGTGGAAAATGGGCTGTCTTATTTTCTTTTCTAAAGTGTGATGATCCTATTTAGAACAGTATTTTTGTCAGGAAATTTTACATTTTTCTATCTCTGGCCTATGAAAACGTGATAGAATTACATTACCTGGAAGCAATGATAAAGCAAAACCTGCAGCCCATGTGTTTAAAAAGACAGGGATTCGGAACAAGAAACAGAGGCCCTCCTCATTATCTATCTTCTCCTCTGTACACTGTTACTACAAGTGTCAATAAACATAGTTGACAAAAGCACCTGATATTGGCTTTAGGAGGTCTTCATGTACCATATTTTCCACAAATGAACTAAGAGCATTTACAGAGGAAAGAGACTATAGAGGCCAGCTGGCCCTGCCTCATTCCAGGGGCTAAAGTTCCTTCTACTGACTCTGCATGAGCATCTCAGGAGACAGGCAACTCCATTCACGCCTGGACAGTTTGTGGAATAAAAATCTTCCCTCTCTTCACAACAACCCATTCCACCTAATTTGGTTGAGAGTAGCAACATAGAATTAGCTTTAATTTCCTTTTAAAAGTGAATTAACACCCCATGTTTAAATATATTTATTCTGATTTCAATTTGTTTTCTCTTGTGTATATCCACACATCTACTTCTTTCAACCATTTCTACAAGACCCTATGTGGTTAGACCCTACCTACCATTTTTATTTCCTCTCGTTCACTTTCTCTGGCACATACTGTGCTATGTCACACTCATCTGCTTCTTGTTCCTTGAACCCAGAATATACCCAGAATATCCATTCCTGCCTAGGTCTTTCTGCTTCCTGTTCCCAATGTCCTGTGCCTCCAGGTAGTCACATGCCTAATTCCTTTGCATCTTTGAAATCTTAGCTCAAATGTCATCTCCTTTTGCTCATAATACTTACCAGGATTTGAAATGATATTCTTTACTTAGTGATAATTCTTCTTCTATATCTCCCATACTAGAATGGAAGCTTCATGATTATGGAGACCTTGACTACCTTACTAACTGCCAGATCCAAAAATAAAGACAATTGTTGTCACATAATCTATACTAATAAAAGGTTAATGTGCTAATTAGATTGGATGTCCTTCTGGATGTCCTTCTGGATGTCCTTCTAGACAAAGCCACAGCAACTGCAAGGGCTGAGGGCCTGCAGTGGTGGCTGTGAGGGCTGGTCCAGTGCTGCGGTCCCTTTTGCAGAGGCTGTGGGAGAAGGCACTGCGGGAAAAGGCAGAAGAGAGAAGGTGGTGCCACGGGAGAAGGGAGATGGGAGAAGGCGGTGCTGCAGGAGAAGGGAAAATGCCAGCACTGTGCGAGAAGGCAGAAGGGAGAAGGCCGGCACCGCGGGAGAAGGGAGAAGGTAGCAGTTATGCAGTTAGGGCGATCAGGCCAGGAGGGAAGAGCAGATAGGCAGTTAGGGCAATCAGGCCAGGAGGGGAGAGCAGTTAGGCAGTTAGGGGGATCAGGCCAGGAGGGGAGAGCAGTTAGGCAGTTAGGGGGATCAGGCCAGGAGGGTATGGCAGTTAGGCAGTTAAGGCGATCAGGCTGGCAGGGGGGAGCAGTTAGGAGCCAGTGGTTTCAGATTGGGAGAGGGATCCCAGATTGGAGAGGGTGCAGGCTAGGCTAAGAGACCCCCACCCCATGCATGAATTTCATGCATTAGGCCTCTAGTATGTATATTGTATATAATAAAGATTTATGCATGAGATATATATATATATATATATATATATATATATATATATATATACACACACTAGAGACCCAGTGCACAAAAATTCATGCACTTGAGAGGGGTCCCTCAGACCAGCCTGCGCCCTCTTGCAGTCTGGACCCCTCAGAGGATGTCCACCTGCCAGCTTAGGCCTGCTCCCCAGGGGATCAGGCCTAGGCGGGCAGTCAGACATCCCTCTGGCAATCCAGGAGCCCTCGGGGGATGTCCACTTGCCAGCTTAGGCCTGCTCCACCTGGGGAGCAGGTCTAAGCTGCAGTTGGACATCCTTAGCACTGCCGAGGAGGCGGGAGAGGCTCCCGCCACTGCCGCTGTGCTTGCAGCCGTCAGCCCAGCTTGTGGCTGAGCAGAGCTCCCCCAGTTCCTGCATTGAGCATCTGCCCCCTGGTGGTTAGTGCATGTCATAGCAACCAGTCGTTCCGCCATTAGGGTCAATTTGCATATTACCCTTTTATTATATAGGATGAATAAATATGCACCATGTGCTTTCTGCTTGCAGCTATGAGAAGACCTCCTATTCGGGGCCAGTGACGACAGGTGCACAGGTTGTGCCCTGTACAGCCCTGTAGGTCTGTATTTAGACTCCAACAGGAACACCACTCACTGGAGATGTGCAGTGCCAAGAACTGCCCCATTGTTCCCAGGATTCAATGCGAACTCCAGTGCCTGGCTTATAGAACACTCAGTACCTGGTCCAAATCCTTTCTGCTTTCCTCTCTTTCTCCCTTGAAATTACTCACCAAACTTCCTGACTTACTCTCAATTCCTTGTAGCATCATGTTTTCACTGATCTGCTAAGCATAGTATGGAGAACAATTTAGTCCTTTATTTTTTCACTCCTGGTCCTTCCACACACCATCTCTTCTGATCCTAAACTTAGTTAAACTTCTTTCTATATATCCTCATTTTCTCTGCTTCCCCCCCATCCCCACCCTCCCCACCCCCATATCATTAATCACCTAGTTGTGATTTCAATTGTCTGTCTTCTCTTCTATAAGGTAGGGGCCATGTTTGTCCTATTTATCACTGTGTCTCCAATACCTGCCAGGGAGCCAAAACCGGTTTGGCTCAGTGGATAGAGCGTCAGCCTTCGGACTGAAGGGTCCCGGGTTCGATTCTGGTCAAGGGCATGTAATTTGGTTGTGGGCACATCCCTGGTGGGAGGTGTGCAGGAGGCAGCTGGTCGATGTTTCTCTCTCATCGATGTTTCTGACTATCTATCACTCTTCCTTCCTCTCTGTAAAAAATCAATAAAATATATTTTAAAAAAAAAAATACCTGCCAGGGAGCTAAATGAGTTTATCACATGAATGAATAGTCATAATATGCTTTCCAAATTCTAAACCATGTTGGCCATCTCTCTTTGAATTTTTACTTTGTCATTGTCTAATTTTGAAATGTGGAACTCACATTTGATTTGTATTTGTGATTGTATTTTATCTTGTGTTGACAAATACAGGAAGAGTAATACAGTGTTCTTATATTAATATAATCTACACTAATAAAAGAGAAACATGCAAATTAACCATCACTCTGCTACACCTACAAGCCATGCCCACCAGCCAATCAGGAGCAAGTATGCAAATTAACCCAATCAAGATGTCGGCCGGCCACAGAGCTGGAGCAAGCAGGAGGCTTGGGTTGCCCTGGCAATGGAGAAAGCCAAGCTTCCCGCCGGCCCTGGCCGGCCCTGGCCTCCACTCAAGGCTCTGAAGTTTCAATTATAGAAGATAAATCCTAGATACTTGCTTCCAGCCGGCCCTGGCCTCTGCTCAAGGAGGCACTGAAAAACAAAAAAGAAAAAGAAAAAAAGGAGGGGCTGGGACCTTGGGTCACCAGGGGGTGATCAGGCCAGGATGGGAAGGCAGGGGCCATTGGGGTAAGCAGACCAGCAGGGGTCCAGTTGGGGGTGAGCAGCCATCAGTGGGGGTCAGTTGGAGGTGATCAGGACAGCAGGGGGGCAATTTGGAGTGAGCAGGCCAGCAGGGGGGCAGTTGGGGTGAGCAGGCCAGTGGGGAGGGGAAGTGGGGGTGGGCAGGCCGGCAGTGGGGGCAGTTGGGGGCGAGCAGGCCAGCAGGCAGAGTGGTTAGGGGCAATCAGGCAGGCAGGTAGGCAGGCAGGTAATCGGCTAGAGCCAGCAGTCCCGGATTGTGAGAGGGATGGCCAACTGCCAGTTTAGGCCTGGTCCCTGTAAACCGGCAGTAGGACATCCTTCAAGGGGTCCCAGATTGAATAGGGTGTAGGCTGGGCTGAGGAACACCCACCCCCCGTGCACAAATTTCATGCACCGGGCAACTAGTTTATTGGTATAATCCAGTATGTTACTACTTTGCTACTTAAAAGTCCAAAAATATTATTCTGCTAAGTCTGTTTTGACCAAACATATTTAACAAGATCACCTCATCTCTGCTTGTTTCAGCATACTTTCTATTTCATAAATATCCCTAGCAAATGTAGTTATTTTTTCTAGAAATAATCTTTCCACTAAAATTCTGCATAGAACTGATAGGTAAAATATATTTAGGTCCATCTCCTCTTTCTCAGTAGCCCTAACCTGAATCCATTTTTTTATCTGGTTTCATACTATTATAGAAACTTAACTTGTATGTGATAATTCAGTCAGGTTAATTTTTATGACTTTAATAGGACACTGTTACCAGATTTTTTTTATTAATTTCTTTATTGATTAAGGTATCACATATTTGTCCCCATCCAATGTCCCATACTATGACACTAATTCCCTCACAAACAATCCAAACCTGTGGGAGTAATACTAGAAGTATCCTGGTACCTCGTCCTTCACCTCCTATCCCATTTTCTGAGCACTAAAAGCAAGTGCATCCCACTTCTTGCCACCCACTCTTTAAAAAAAACAAAGGCAAATGCTTCCTATAATTTAATGTTCCTATTAAAAGAAATTTTCTTTTTGTCAAATGCTTTAATTTTTACAAGCAGTGTCATTATCACAGAAATACCAGTTCTAGCCCTATAATATACATTCAAGGTGTATAATTTTAGTTGACCTAGTAATCAAGTAAATGGCTCTCTCTAGAGTTTTACAGTCAGATGGACTCATGCTGCTACGGTAATCTGATTATAAGCTAAGACAAAATTTTAATTTATTTTAAATGCCAACAAATTCACAATGCAAATCAATATCACTACGATAGGATCAGATGCCTTTTAAACATAGAGCTGAGATGGTAAGAATAATTTTCTTTGAGTATTATCTTTTAGGTATAAAATTAAGAACTAGATATTAAGTCACAGAGACAAGCTGATCTTCTCAAGAAGCTCAATGAATATGATAGTAAAATGAATGATATGAGAAGTATTAGACCTCTGCAAACCGGAGCAAAGAGTGGGGCAGGCTGAGTGTGTGAGATAAACAGCCCAGGGAAGTAAGATAGAAAAGGGGACAGTGACTGGGAACTGCTGGAAAGATACCAGACAGGCAGGGGGAGTAGAGGGATAATGTGTGATAAAGAGCTTAAAAAGGCAAAACGCCCATATCAGGTTTCCGATGGCAGATGTCACTGGGTATGAGGCCATGGTGGAACGATAGCATCAGGTTGAAAAGGATGCCGAATAGAAATAAATAATCAGACTTATAGAAAAGTCAAGAAAAGATTTTGTTAGTTAACATTTTATTTGAAAACAACTGTGTTAACAAGACAATGATGAATACCCTAGGACACACATAAAGGGCATTATTGAAATGGTAGATATCCGTCAGGAGAATTGGAAATGAGCTTTCTTTAATTAGGAACAAGTGTGGAATAACAAATGTGAAAGCTACATTTGGAGACACTAACGATGAGACAATATGTTTTCCTATGTTACTGTTTGCTGGGACCTGATGATGCATTGCTGCAGAGGAACTTAAAGAGTGAATAATAGTTGGCCATCTGGTTGCAAACTTTGACAGCTTTGGAATATGGTAGTTCATAGTGAGCAAGGAGTAAAGAAAATATACTTTCACCAACTGCATCAAAGTTATGTGGGAGTAAATGGGCTTGCCTGCTAATAAAGATAATTAGCTCTTTTTGATAAGAGATGAAGGCTCAAAGCTACAGCTGGATAATAATAAAAAAAAATTCTTCTAGAGCAGAACAGCATCAAATTATATTCAATTCGAGTCCCATGCATTATTAACTCCCTCAAAATTAAAGCATTTCTTTTAGTCTCTGGCGAGGCAGAAGCATGTAATGGAAAGACCGAGGCTTTGAAGTTAGATAACCATGGATTCAAAATCCGGCTCCCTGATCAACAAGTGTCCTTTAAACCAATCCTCATTTTGAAAATGAAGACATAGCCACCTATCTCCCAGGTTTTGATTGGTTGAAAAAGGATGGGTATGTTAGATGACCATCACAGGGACTTGCATTCATTATTCCTTTAACAAGTAGCTGTTGAGTGCTATCATGTGTGAAGCACTGTGCTAGTGTCTGATTGTACAGTGGTGACTGGACACAGATTTGGTTTACAGACTTATGAGAAAGATAGCCACTAATACGTCAATTACAAAACTAAAGGTAAAAATTATAATCATGGTAAGTGCCGCAAAGGAAAGAGGCATTCAATTGAGACAGTAGATAACCTGATTATATGGCATAGTCAGAGAGGTCAACGATCACATCTTGACAATTGAGCTGATATTACAAGGATTCCCTGGAGTTCCCTGGGTGACAAACAGTAAAAACAAAGGTGATCATTGCCTGGGATGAGACTGAAGAGATAATGAGATAGAATGATGTAGGATGGAAAGGTCTTGAAGTAAGTGCACAAGAAGATAATAAATGAAAGTCACCCCTTTCCCCCATTGTATGCATTGCTGCTGTGAGCTTCTGTCTATCCAATGTAAAAGCACCTAAAGGCAATAACTCTGTGTTTCTTTCTTTTAAATATATTTTTATTGATTTTTATTGGTTTCAGGGAGAAAAGGAGAAGGAGAGAGAGATAGAAACATCAGTGTGAGAGAAACATTGATAGGCTGCCTCCTACATGCCCCACACTGGGGATGGAGCCCACAACCCAGGCATGTGCCCTGACCAGGAATTGAAATGTGACCTCCTGGTTGATAGGTCAACACTCAACAACTGAGCCACGCTGGTCAGGCTACTCTTGTGTTTCTTAATACATTCCTAGCTATGTAGTAAGTGTAGTGAAGGACTGTGAGGTTCTTCTTAATCATATCAACATGTATAGTGACTACCCTTATTACACCTGTGATGGGACAGACAGGGGGCAGTAGAAATAGCAGTGGTCAAGTGGTCACTAGGCAATACGCACTACCTGGGGTATAGGCCTTAAATAGCACAGCACAGTACCCTGGACTAGCCCCTCTTGTGAGAGGACAACTCTGCTTCATGCTCACACTCCCCTGACTAAGAGCCACTTGACCCTGGCGTTTGGCTTCTCACCTGAAGGAAAGAGCAAAGATGCTCTTAAAGCTCTGGATGAGTTAATTATCATAACATTCTATATGTCAGGAGATTCTAGGTTATATTGAACTAACAAAACCCCAGGAAATATTTTAAGACAACACTAATTTGTTCCCTGCACATTTTTCATAAATTTCATTGGTCAGCTAGGGACCCACTGTATCCTTATTTGAGGGGTAGGCTGAGGGAGTGACCACCTGGTACCTAAACACATGTCACAACCCTATGCACCCCATTAGCTATAGCAAGTCACATGGCCACATCTGATTTCAAAGGAGCAGGTAAGTGCAACTCTTCAATATTTCTAGAATAAAGAGAACAAAAATATTGGTAAATAATCATATTGACCACATACATTGAGTGGCCAGATTATTATGACCACCTGACGTTTTTAGGCAAATTAGCTACAATTTCGCAGTTACCAAGATAAAATGTCTCCAATTTGCACAGGAACACAAGGATTGGACAGTCAAGCATTGGAAAAAAGTCATGTGGTCCAATGAATCACATTTCCAGTTGCATCATGCAGATGGCAGAGTGAGAATTTCTTGGAAACAGCATGAAAGCATGCACCCCACATGCATGAGTACAACCCTTCAAGCTGGTGGGGGCAGTGTTATGGTTTGGGGCATGTTTTCCTGGCATGATTTGGGCCCTTTAATTCGTGTGGAACAACGTCTGAATAGCACAACATACCTAAGTATCGTTGCTGATCAAGTTCATCCTATTATATTGATGGCATATCCCAATGGAGATGGCTTCTTCCAACAAGACAATGCGCCATGCCATGGTGCTCGTATTGTGCAGGAGTGGTTTCAAGAACATGAGGGAGACTTTACCTTGCTTAGGTGGCCCCCACAATCACCAGATCTCAATCCAATTGAGCATTTGTGGGACAAAGTTAAAAGAGCCATCAGGCAGCTGGTTCCACAACCATCAAATCTCACAGAACTGGACAGTGCTATTCATCAGGCATGGTGTCAGATTCCTTGCATCACCTTTCAACATCTCGTGGAGTCAATGCCAAGAAGAATTGCCGCAGTATTGAAGGCAAAAGGTGGCCCAACAAAGTAGTGATGGGGTGGTCATAATAATCTGGCCACTCAGTGTATATTTACTACCATTAGGGATTCAAATGAATAAAAATGAGTTTCTCACACCCACTCTCAGGATTTCCTCTTCCCCTGTCTTGTGCTCTCTTTGCCATCACACTAATTCCAAGTCATTTATTCTAACTACTTCCAGCTACTGTTCCTTTCCAGTGATTCTCCTGTAACATATCTTATTTGCCTTCTCTTGCCTTAGAACCCTCTCCAAGATAATGTTAGCTGGAATTGATAGATAGCAACCAAATAATCTTACTAATCCAACTAATGCATTGCATTAGTATGGGAAAATACTTAGAAGGTATTTTGACAAATAATTCCTCATTCAATATCATAAGCAACTTTGAGGTCAATGGTGTCCTCATTTTATAGGAGAAGAGAAATTCAGGTTAAGTATAGTGACTAGCCAGGGTCAAGTGCTAATAAATGATAAAATCTGGATTTGATTTTATGTTTGATCACGGAAAATATATTCTTTCCATAGCACTACATAGTCCCAAATCTGACACCTGCTTTTCATTATTAAACTCTGTGTATCTATAAACTATTATTCTACGGATCACACAACAGAAAGCAAACAAGCTTAGGGGCTGAGAAGGTACTGGCCAGTATGCACACTCCAAAAGACTCTGCTTCAAATTCATTAACTGAATGCAGGCACTCAGAGTCCAGTGCATTAACCTCAGCAGACACTGCAGATAACAACTGACCCCACCCAAATCACAGGATATGGGAAGTATTGACATAAAATAATAGAGTCATGTCTTCTAAGTACTAAAAGGATTAAAATACTTTCAGAGATAAAAGAAGCAAAAATACCCTTTCAAACTGTAAATTACTTCTTCCATAGCAACAATGATAATGTACTAATTCTAGGAGTCGAATAAATTATTCAAGGACACTGCCATTTAGTTTGTTTCTTCACTCCACAGGGAAAAAGTAATTATGTCTAGCCCAGCCAAGCCTAAGATAACAGATGGCTATAAGGGAACAAAAGCGAAGGTAATGTCTTCAAAAATCTACCAAGATGTTTCATATTTTAATGAAATATGCCCTGAGAGTCAATCAGTCCAAGGTACTCATTTCACATTCAAAGAAGTTGAGGCCCAGAGAGGTTAAGTACTTTTCTCGAGGTCACATGGTCTGTGGCAGTACTTGAATAAGGCAGAAAGCAGATTCTGACCATGAAAAGGCTTGGAAGAAAACTGCCAATTATTAAGCATGTTCTTTGATTCTTTATTCACATCCCCGTACCTCATGCTCAGATGAGCACAATGAAAAAGATACGTTTTTCTCTTCCATTGTAAATACATTAGGAAGCCAAAGGAAACATATTTAGCCTGGATCCACACAGTAACGGGCAGAGCAGGGCACCAGACTTTTGTTTTTTTATCCCCAAAGCTGGGTGCTTTCTCTCACACCAAAAAGCCCTGTGAACATGTGCCCTCCCTGGTACTGTGTGTGTTCAAGTCTAGATTCCTTTTGCCAATGGTGCTGTTTTAAGGGATTACTGCTTGGTTTAGAAGATTTTTGACGAAAGCCTCATCTAATGCTATATCTCTGAGATATCTGATCAATGTGTCTGTACCTTCTTAAAGTACTGTCTTATTTGAGGGGTTGGTTAGATAACTGAAATAATTCAGCATTCATTAAGATGATTGAAATAGTCTTCCAGGGTCATTGTCCCAGACCTTTAGAATGTCATCTTAATGCAGGGACTTTCCATAGAGAAGTTTCCTGAAAACTAATGGGGAGTAGAAAAGTATGGGAGGGGACTTTTGCCTTCCAGATCTGCAATGGCTTCTCTTAGTGAGAAAAGATATGCTTTTGTGCCTCTGAAAAACGCATAATCAAGTCTCTTAAAGAGACTGGGGCCACCTCTACCTGGCCGTGCTCACCATAACACACCATGTCAATACAACTGGGTCCAGGAATAATACAGAGTAGGAAAGACATTCTGCTGAAGGATCCAACCACTCCTCTCTAAGCACATATCAGCTTTGTCTTTTCTGTTGTAAGGGATATGGGACCTGTTCTAGATTGGGGCAGAGGTAAAGGGGCAGAAACATCCAGACAGCTATGGGTGTTTCTATATAACTGCCTGCCTGGAACATTGGAATTAACCATATTTCTGATACAGTGACTACACCTCCTTGCATTTTCTGGAGAAGTTTTCTTAACATGCCTATGATACTACAAGGTACCACTCACAGCCACAACCCAAACACCACCTTCCAACTTCAGGCATGAGGGAAGGGTTCAGCCTGGGCCTGCCTCTGAATGAAAACTTATTCACAGCATTGCAGATCTCCTCCAGGTACATTCTAAGAATAAATAATGGTTCCAAGGGGTATGCACCTATCCAGAGAAACGTTGTTCTTAAGAGCAGCCTGTAGGCTAATATCACCTGCAGAGATATTTTTCCATTGTCAAGAAGAGGCCAGACCCAATGTCTGATCAGCATAAATATTTCACTATCTCCTTTCTCCTCATCCTTCATCCCTTGGTGCTGATGCACAACGAGACCCTAATTCAGATCTCTCCATCACATCTTGGTTGGAAAGATAGATGTCTGGCACTTGGTCCCTGCTTGCCATGAACTAGGAAGAGAAAGATTAGGAAAGGATGGTGAGTGAGTCAGGCAGTATAACCAAAACCTGTTATTATCAGTTGAGAACCACATGGACCCTCTCAAAAGTTTCAAATCAAGACTCCATTGAACTCAACTAAGCTCCACCATCCATGATAAATTTGTGAAAGAACAGAATATATTTTAAAAGTTTTAAAAATCAGTTTATACATTACAGATGGGTCAAAGAGTAGCACTCTTTCACATTCGCACAATGCTTTACAATATACAAAGCTTTTTCATTATTCCTCCTTAGAACCCGTTCAGATGGAAATGGCAAGTGTTATCTTTATTTTAAAAATAGGAAATGGAAGACCATAGAGGTTATAGGAAATGGCTGAAATCACACAGGAAGTAGATTTAGTAGCAATCAATAAGTGCCTTTTCCTGTTTCCCATCATCCCCTGAGCCTGTCAAGTTATATGTCATCTACAAAGTAATCATGAGCTGGGTTTTCTTTTTGTTTCTCCTTTTTCTAGACATACTTCCATTGTTCTGCAATTTTCACGAGGCACTATATATTTTTTTCTCTTCTTAACACTCACCCAAAAGGAAAATAGCTTATATTTCAGTTTAATTTTGTGTGTGGTCTCATTATTAAAAAACCAAGTGCAGTATGCTTCAAGTCCTGACATTTTTTAGAAGCTATGGGTTTTGTTGTTGCTGCTGTTGTTTTTGTTGTATTTGGAAAGCTAGCTTTGACATTTTAGCTATAGAAAAAAAGTTGATAAATCTTTTATTTGTTTTATTTGTCACTTTACCAAAACCAAAAAAGGTAGGAAATAGCACAGCTGGTACATATTTCTAATCTAAACTGTCATACAGAGTTAGCATGAGGAGAAATCTGTTGATGTGGATGCTTTTGATCTTACCTCCGGCGGGGCTGGCTCTGGCAAGAATCACTGAGTACCGCTTTCAGGTAGAAGCTATAGAACGTGCCCACATGTAAAATGCTGGGAGAATTGAAAGGACTTTTCTCCAAAACACGTCTAGTTTTTTTGTTTGTTTTTTTCATATGAAATACCTACTTTGAATTAACAAGTACCTACGGTATGGTACCAAAATTAATGGAAGAGATAACACATTCTTACTGTGTTTTCTACTCAGCAATTCCAGAATTGGGAACCAAAATGACTGATCAAAAGTAGCCAACTCATGGTGCTTAGATACTGTATTTTAAACCATATTTCATGTAACTTTGATCAATGTAACTTGGAAAGGGACTATTTCTGGGTTGAAAAAATAAAGCCAAATTGTTTTTTTTTTTGGAATTGATGGAAATTATAGAGAAACAATCAAGGTTTTGCTTAAAATTTATCCCCAGTGAAATGACACATAAAGAATATTTCATCAAATACGGTAGGTTGAATTTCCTGGTATATTTTTTCCCCCAAATCAGTTAACATTCTGCTCAAATGACATGTTTTCTTTCAGTAGAATTTAACTTTTAAATTTTATACTTAAATGCACTTTTAAAGTTTGCTCAAGTGCCCTCAAGAAAGCCATTAATTTGATTAATAGACTTATGGTCTTTTTATATTTTGTAGATTTTTGTTTTGTTTTGTTCTTTTTTTTTTTTTGTCATGTTAGAAGCACATGAACACTAAGAAGCTTTTTAATAAGTTAGGTTTCTCATCGTGCTTTAGGATATTATTTCCTACTTAGACAAATATGCTGATTTGCTTAGCACTGCTTCAGAAAGTACACAAAGCAATTTGAAAAATATGCAAATATTTTGTTGCTGTGTTAACATTGGAGGAAAAAGTAAAATGTGTCCTAGTTTAACATACTGCCCTTTTTATTTGTGAAGGAAAAACATCTCAGGTCCTTAGGAAAATGCAGGCAAATACAGAGTATAACTGAAAACTTCCAAAGAAAATTTTTAAAAAATAAACTTATTTCCAGTCTATCTTCAATGGAAACTACTGGAGAATTTTCCAATAAAATAAAAGCAGCAATCACAATAGCTAAAGATCCCTCTTGTGATTACAGTAAAAATATTTAAATTACCATAGGCAGTTATAAACAACAGTAATTCCCTCACCTACTTATCTGGTCCTCCTGTTGGTTCTTCCTTCCCAACGTGTAGGTGGATCAAATGCCATTGCCAAAGGAAGTATATGACTAAAATAAATACCTTTTAAAATCTTTTGAACACAGGTTTATTTTTTTAAATATATTTTTATTCATTTCAGAGAGAAAAGGTGAGGGAGAGAGAGATTGAAACATCAATGATGAGAGAGAATCACTGATTGGCTGCCTCCTGCATGTCCCCTACTGGGGATTGAGCCCACAACCCTGGAATGTGCCCTTGACTGGAATTGAACCCGGGACCCTTCAGTCCTTAGGCAGATGCTCTATCCATTGAGCCAAATCGGATAGGATGCAGGTTTTTTGTGGGGTTTTTTTTGGAGGGGGGTTGAATATTTTTGTGGTTTTATTTATTGTTGACACTGTTACAGATGTCCCTACCCTCTCCATCCCTCACCCACCCCCAACCCTGCCCTTTGCCCAACTCCACTTAGCCCTGGATCATCCCCCCTTCCCTCTGGCCAACACCACGGTGTTGTCTGTGTCTGTGGCTTATGCATATATGTTCTTTCACCTTCTTAACTTCGGCCAGTTTATCTCCTATGTTGTAATTCCCCCAGTACCCACACCTCAACAATATGTACGGTTACACACATACATATCTTCATGTCTGTGGGAAATTTACTTTCTTCTCCAGAATAGTTTTTTCATTCGACGTAAACACAAGCTCACCAAAGTGTGCTTTGAGACCCAATTTCCTTTTTCAAAAAATATAAAAACAATAAACATGCTCTTCACCAAAGTCCTGCAATTTTAAATGTTTGTAAAGGGTTAAGACCTCAGAAAGATTGAGATCTAATGTCTAAAGTCAATAAATTTTTATCCTTGATTTTAGCATGACTTTTTTACAGACATGGTGTCAAAGCAAAAAAAAAAAATAAAAAATAAATAAAAGGCAACAGAAAATGTTAAACAGACATAGAAAACTTTCTCCCTGGCTCCTTTCAGAGACAAGAGTCACCAAATTTAAACCTAAACTCAATTGCACTGAAAGTAAGGGCAACAATGTTTCTAAGAGGCTGCAGTGAGAGGGAGAGCACAGACCCATCTGTGCTGCTAACTGGTTTTACCCAAAGAAAAAGGAAAACTTCTCTGACCTCTGCACTAGGTTGGATCAAGACACCTACCAAAGTTAGGCTTCTACTCTCCAAGGACGACTGGGCGATGGGAGTACTATCTCCTTTAATGACATTTCAAAGAGATGATTCTCAGATCCATGAGAAAGACAGTCTTGGGCTACAATACTGACAAGAGGCTTTTTAAAAGACAGAGGAAACATTTACAATTACAAGTTTTCTAGAGTCAATGTTCTATGAAAAGGGAGTTCAGGGGCCTAAATCCAGAGGGGGGCAGAAAAACCTATGTAAAGTTTAGTTAAGCTTGGGGTACCATTAAGGTCATCTTGAACAACAGTGATAGATATGTATACGTGAAAAATACAGGGTACAAAATGAAGCAAAATGGCTTAGAAATTCAACTTTTTTTTACTTAGGAACAAAATGTATCTTGCAAATATCCAAAAGAATTGAAACACAGTATACAACACATTTTTCTTTATGGTGAACAAATAAATACAAGGATCCCCAGCAAGAGTAACAACAAGGAGTTTAACTTGGAGGTGAAAGTATTATACACTGAAAACTATAAAAAAAATAATGAAAAAGTTAAAGAATACACAAAGACATAGTAATACATCCTGTGTTTATGAATTGGAAGACATAATATTGTTTAAATGTTTATATTAATCACAGGAATCTAAGGATCAGTGAAATCTCTATTAAATATCTCTCTGGGGATTTTTATAGAAATAGGAAAAACAATGATAAAGTTAATATGGAACCACATAAGACCTTGAGTAGCCAAAACAATCTTGAGAATGAAAGAAAAAACTGGAGGCCTTACACTTCCTGATTTCAAGATATTTTACAAAGCTACAGTAATAAAATAGTATGGTTCTGTGATAAAAACATATATAGACCAGTAAAATAAAATAGAGAGCTTAGAATTAAACCTACACATATAAGGTCAACTAATTTTTTTATAAGGGTCCTTGTGGGGAAGGTCATCAGGAAGACATGAGCTCCGGTTTGACCTGCTAGCAGGACCCAGGCAACTGGAGTCTTCCACTTCCTTCCCATGCACGGAACGTGGACTCTGCTTGCCACCCCTGCCCCCCACTCTGGAAGTTTCCCAAGGACACAGTCTTAAGATAGAAATATAGTGATGAAACTATCTAATCTGGGTACATGACTGGACCCTGTTATGGCTTCCTGTGTGTATGACTGACTCCATGTAAGGATTTTGTATAAACTTTAAGATTGGGTGGGTAGACACAGAAAATTACTTGCCTTGCAGCGACCCAAGACAAGCCCCAAGGAAGTTCCGTTGTTTATTAAACCTTCCACCTACCAATCTGGAGTTGTCTGCCTTTTTTCTTAGGTTCCTTCCTGTCTTCCAAGTATGGGGGCCAGTCCAGATTATACCTGGGAGGCTCAAGTGAAGGTTACAACTCATTAAGGCCAGGATTATGCACTGGGGAAAGAATAGTGTTTTCAACAAATGATGTTGAGAAAACTGGATAGCTACATGCAAAAAAAAATTAATAAAATGAAATTGGGTCCTTATGTTACACCATACACAAATTAAACTCAAAATAGATTTAATATTTAAATTTAAGACATCAAAGTATAGATATTCTAGAAGAAAACGTAGGGGAAAATCTTTATGACATTGGTCTTGGCAATGATTCTATGGATATAACACCAAAAGCACAAGTAACAAAAGAAAAACAGACAAGTCGGACTACATCAAACTATAAACTCTTCTGCTCTGCAAAGGAAACAATGGAGAGAGTGAAAAGGCAACCTATTAAATGGGAGAAAGTATTTGCAAACCATACAGCTGATAAAGCATTAACATCCAAACTATATAAAGAACCCCAACTTCTCAATAGCAAAAAACAAACAACAAAAATGGTGCAGTCACTTTGTTAAACAGTATCAAGTTTTCTCAAAGATTAAAAGTAGGACTAACACCTGATCCTACAATCCCATTTCTGGGTAAATATACAAAATCATTGAAATCGTGGTCTCAGAAAGGTATCTGCACTCTTGTGTTCTTTGCAGCATCATTCAAAATATCAAGATATGGAAACAACATAAATTTCCATTTAAATATGGATAAAGAAAATGTGTTCTCTACATGCAATGTGATATCACCCACCCTTCAAAGAGGACATTCCAAAACACACAACAACATGGATGAACCTTAAAGACATTCTACTAAGTGAAATAAGCCTGTCAGAGAAGAAAAAATACTGCTTAATTTCAGTTATATGAATTATCTAAAATAATCACAGAATCAGAGAATGGAATGTTAGATGCCTGGGCATGGGGGAAGTGAAAAATGTGGAGGTGGTAATCAATGGGCATAAAGTCTCAATTATGCAAGATGAACAGATTCTAATGATCTGCCCTACAACCTATTCCTATAGTTAATGATACTGTATTCCAAACCTAGAATTTTGTTAAGAAGTTAGACCTTATGTTAAATATTCTTCCTAGAATAAAATAACAGTTTTAAAGTTGCCTTGTTGATTATTTAAATTATGCCTTCAGAATTTTGGAATTTGACAGTTTCAAAGTTCATGTGTTTGACTCATTCCCTTAAAGTATCTCCATAAGGATATTGATTTGATAGTGTTTCTATGAAAGAACATTAATTCCTTTCATTAAATACATTAATGTATTCTTGCAGTTATTGCTAAAGACAACTACAAGCACTGTTTTTTTTTTTTTTTTACTATACGATGGCTATTCATATTACATGAACTCTTAATCAGCTCTCTAAGAAAAAAGGAAAAATGTAGAACAAGTGTGTAATCTTTCCCATTTCCTCTGGCACTGTTGAAGGAGTAGTCACGCTGCCTCTGTGACCCCAATTTTCCGATGGCTCTCACTGATCATTCCTTATTGTTGATATAAGATTTCTATACCGACTTTAATGCTCCCAGTTAGGCAGGATAGTAACCTAAAGTGAATGGACTGTGGGTATTGCCTCTGCATATTAAGAGGCACTTGTCCTCACCCTCGTGGAATAATTTTAAGCTTACAATAGGGCACATCAGATCCTGTAATTAAAGTTGGCTAAACACAAAGATCTCTCCTTCTTTCTTTTCCTTTCTACCCTCCTTTCTTTCTTCACTTATTCCCTCTCTCTTTTTTTTAAGGAAATTCTAGTCTTAAGCTGAACAAATAAAAATTAATGGTTTCTGTTAAAAAAAGAGAAAGATGCTCACTGATAAAGAAATCCATACTGGATCCCTCATATTACTCTTATACAAAATGATTTAATTGTTTCATCAAAAAAAAAAAGGCTCTTAGCAAAACTGATTAAAACAATGGTGTAGCATATTTGATTATATTTGCTCAAAACTTTCCTTTATATGTTTTCTTGTTATGACATGAAATTCAATATCACAAGGCCACATATAAAAGCTGCATATAAAGGTCAAAGCTTCCTAAAAAATACCTTCAGTAAACATTCTTAATGCATTAAATTGTTCTTCAATATTTTTGAGAGATTTAATTTGACAAGTTTGGTGGAGAAATAACCATAGCGATAAATTCCCTTAGAGAGACAAAGTAGTTTAAATATGTTATAAAATTTGATTGAAAATAACCTTCAGAAATTATTTTTAACCTATAAACACACAGTTTCTAATTCCGCCTTCATATCTCTCTCTAAAAAAAAACAAAACACCTCAGACCTGTTAGAGCACTACTTTCAATTTTACAGTATGCATCAGGTCCCCAAGTAACAATTTTTCAAAGTATCTTTGATGTGGGAGATAAAATTCTGCCCTTGATATTAAAAAATATTATCAAGGCCGATAATGCTGCCCTTCTAAATTGAAGGATTACCGCTATTAAATTGAACATGTATATTTCTGTAGGAGATCTATAATCCCCAATTTTTGGAACAATGATTTTCATCTTTATTTGCCTGTCAAACATCCATAAAAAGATTAACTTGACAACTTTATGAGACATGATCATTCTGTCCAATTGAATGCAACAGGGCCAAGATTCTTTTTGTACCAAGAAGCCATAACAATATCACAAATATCATTTTAATATTCTGCTACCTCACTAATGATATTATTTTGTTCTGATATGACTAGATTAAAGCATTTGTCTTTATGTATTAAAAATGATCATATCAAATAACAAAATAAACCTATCTCTAAATAACTCTTTCTATCCTTTAGTTTTCATTTAGCCAGTGATATAGACTAGTCTTCTAGCATACAAAGCACACAGCAGCTAAAATTAGACAATTCGTGAATATTTGCGCTGACAAATTATGGCCTAATTGTGGGCTCATGACAACCACAAAGAAGCAAATTAGCCCTCACCTGGGTATACAGATTTTGTTATTCTTCTGTAATTCTGTTTACAAATGACATCAACAGACTTTTGTAGGTTCTACTAATTCTCTTCCCTGTCACAAATTTTACTGGCTTTAGGCAAAGAAAGAAATGTTTAAAAGAAGAATAAAATGTTTTGCTTTTTAAAATGTTTGTTAAAGATATACAACTGTATAAGAAAACCATTAGGTTTGTTTAATGCTTTACGCTAAATTTGATGTGGGCTGTCTGGGAAGCTTCATGGACACTGTCTGAAAGGCAGCGAGGACGGCGGGCAAGGCCAGGTCTCTGACTGAAGACCTGATAAAACACCAGAAAGATGACTTCATATTGGACAGAGGTGGGGAAGGATTTCGTCCTACAATGGCTACTATTCATCTTGAAAATTGTACATCAGCCAGAGTTACTGCCACAAAAGGTGAAGGAGTATTGAGCGACTAACGGGGGAGGCAGGACTCCTGAGTGCAAATGGTGCCTCCTGAAGGGCCATCACGGTTCTAATGGGGAAAAGACAGTGGGTGGGAGGCAGGCTATTAGAGAGCAGTGGTTCCACGGCTCTGCTGTCCTTTATCTACTTGTCTTTCCTTCTCTTTCAGATATGAAGGCAGGGGCAGAGTGTTTAGTCTTGTCTAATAAAAATGAAAACCTACCAGATAGCGTATTGAGGTGTCTCACCCAGATAAGAGGATTGTAGAAATTTAAGATAACTTATTAATATTTTTTTTGTTTGGAAAGTGAGCATATTTTAAGTGTGTACTTATTGCTGTTATTGTAATCAGTATTTGAGAGTCTATCATAATGTCTGCATAATTTTAATTTTAAGTAATCCACAGGTTATTTAGTAATGCACTTTAGAATAAAATAAAATTTCATATAGCTATTTCTTTTCACTAAGGAAATTGGGAGCATTTTGAATATATTTTGATAAAATGGATAAAACCCAGGAACGAATGAATATAAGTTAGTGTGATCACAAGGAAAAAAACCCAATCATTTTATGAATGAAGCTTTCCTTATTTCAAATCTTCCCCAATTGGGTAAAAAGAATAAGTTTACACAGGCAACTGTATCATTTATAGAATAATGGATCTGGTATTTTTAAAGCTCACTTGCCAATTGGTGGTTAGTTGTATAAATTTAATAAGGAAATGGACTGATACAGTGACTAACATTAATATTGTATTGTCATGTTGGTAACATAAGGACTTCACAAAATCCTGGCTAAAAGAAGTAAAAAGGCAATAGTTAATTAGCTTTAGATTTTTTGAATTCTAAACAATAACAACAGCGGCAACAAAATAATCTTTCTTACAAACTGTTACAACATATCCATTTAAAAAGAAAACATAGAGCCCGCCTGCTTGGCTCAATAGCTGAGCATTGACCTATTTAATTGGCTAGGAGACTGTTGGAACATGTGTATGTCATCTATATACATAAAGAGCCAGGGTCTGTAACATCCACAACAACCAAAGGTTCGACCTAAGGCCCAGGCTGCGCACGCACCAGGCTCCGGTGGGTGGGGACTTGTGGCAGCAGGGACGGGGCAGGGGGAGGCGGGGCTGGTACTCACACTCACTCACAACCGCACACACTCAGAGACAGACACAGCACCCATCAGCTCACAGCATTTTCTTCCTTTCTTTCCCTCCCTCCCAGCTTGCTCTAGGAGCCTTTCTCAGAATGAGGCCCCAGGGCAGGCAGAGGGTGGAGCTGCCCCCACTGGCCCCGCCCCCTCCCAGCCAGGAAAGAGGAAGAGGGAGAGAAGGAGGCAGGGAGGCCTGGACCACTGCTGAGAAACACAAAGAGAGAAGAGACTGGGAGAGACTGGGATGGAGAGATGGAAACAAAATAGCAATATTAAAATATTTCCTCTAATTAATTCCCTTTTAATGTGCACAGATTTCATGCACTGTGCCACTAGTTGGTAAATAAAACCTTACTGGAGGATACTTTAGCAATATGAATCAAAATATTTTCTAAAATTTTCCACTTACTCTTTTTCCAACAATTCTATTTCTAAATATTTATCCTAACAAAGGAAAACCAGACATTTTCCCTCCAGGTTTTGTTTATGAGAGAAAAAAAAAAAAAATCCAACAACAGAGGTTTAGCTCAATAACTGATGGTACTTTTATGTTTTATTAATTGCATTCTTTGTGCTAAGAGCTAATCATATGTAACTGATTACTGCAAGCTTAAAATGATGATATCTGTGAAAATTAAAATTTCAAAATGTTACATACTGAGCACTACATACACAAAATACAGACACATATGCACACACATGCATACATACATACATATAAATCTACATATATTTCTATAGTGACTATCTCCAAGTGTTAGGACTCCAGATTATTTTCTTTTTTTCTATTACTTTTCCATGTTTTCTAGTTTTTGCAGAGATCACACTTCATTTGTGAAATAAAAAAGGGAAAAATGAAAATATAACTCTAATGGATAACTAACTGATTCTGGTATATAAATTAGGCCAGCACTCATACCATAGATAAGCAGTATATCTAATAGTTAAGTTAATGCCTCTGACTACCAGATGGCCTGGGTTCAAGTCCCAGTGCCATGAGTTACTAGCTGTGTAATTTAGCCAAATTATTAAATTTCTCTGTGCCACGGTTTCCTTATCTGTAAAATATGCTAATTGTTCCTATCATGTTTTGAAGTGAGCTAATATGCATGAACAAGGAAGCATCCCTGTTTCCCTGTAAACACCTCAGAGAAGTTACCAATTATTATTCTCCCCACTGGAAACATAGGCATCTTGAAGGCCAATCTGCTAGTATTTTGTTTACTGATAGATTCCCAGAACATAGAACAGTGCCAGGTCAATAGTCAGCAGTGAATATATAATGAATGAATATTTGTAGGGAGGACAGTGGGAAGAAAGGAAAGAAGAAAGGAATGTCTCCTTTATTTTAGTAAGATGTACACTGAATGAATAATAATCTGGCCACTCAGTGTATATCCTATATGATAAAAGGCTAATATGCAAGTTGTCCTCTCGACCAGGAGTTCAACCAGCAGGCAGGCCGGCCAACTGCCCATGTCCCCTCCCTCTGGCCAGGCTCCCTCCCCCTGGCCAGGCTAGCCGGACCCCACCCATGCACGAATTCATGCACCAGGCCTCTACTATATATTAGAGGCCCGGTGCAATATATATATACATATTGAGTGGCCAGATTATTATGCGTTCAGAGATCATAATAATCTGGCCACTCAGTATATAGTTCACATATAATAACATAGCAGGAACATTAGTAATGTTGCTGATTATGTACTTATTCAGGTATATTTGAATGCCTTTTTTTATTATTGTTTAAAGTATTACATATGTCTCCTATTTCCCAATTGATACCCCCCCACTCCCACTCCTGCCCCCAGGACAAGCCCTCACTGCCCCAGAGTCTGAGTCCATTGGTTATGCTAATATGCATGCATATGAATGCCTTTTATTCAGTTCTCTTTCAAATTCAATAAGAAAACCATAGATCCTATACCTTCTAGATGGAAAGCTCAATAAGTCAGTCTCACTTATGTGCATAGGAGTAAATTTTGACCATTTTTTAAAATATGTTTTTATTGATTTTTAGAGGAAGGGAGAGGGAGAAGGGAGAGAGAAACATCAAATAGAGAGAAACATGGATTGGCTGCTTCCTGCATGCCCCCTACTGGGGATCAAGCCTGCAACCTGGGCATGCACCCTGACCAGGAATCAAATCAGCGGCCTCTAGGTGCATGGTTGACAATCAATCATTGAGCCACACTGGCCAGGCAATTTTGACTAATTTTTTACTCAATTTTAAACGTTTTATATTATCACCTAACTCTAGGCCCATATTTTCCCTTTAACTTATATGGAGATCTATTTCTTTTAGAGCAAGCTATGCCTTATATATGGATAAAAAGATAACACGTTGGTTGTTCCCTGGACAGCAGAATTTGAAATCTGTAAACTATTATTTTTCCTTAAGAATATGTAAATGATTTGAAAATGTCACAAAGTCATGTCTTTGCTAGAAAGGCCATTTTCATTATTGTATCTGTCTGCCTCTCCATATTTCTGGGTGATAGCTTGTCCTGCAAACCCAGTCCTCTTGTGGGTCTAAGAAAAACCACTGATTTTCAATTTCCTCAACTTTCTGTTGGTGTAAAGATAACAGTGTCAGCTCCCAAGCTCTTTACACGTCAGAACTGAAATCTGAAGTCTGAATGTGAAATTTTGATGCTGAAAAGTTTGAAAGTTAAATTTTAAAAATTGACCTCAGAATAAAAAAAAAAGCCTGCCTTTTATTTTTGCAATCTTGTGATACAAGTAATGTGAAATCATACACAGAAAAAAAATGCTATCTGCTCTAAAAATTGCTTACAAACCACTTCCAACTGGATTCGTCTATTCCTTTCCAACGCCTCCTGAGGGATAAAGACAGCTACCATGCTCACTGTCACATACATAGGCTTCATATTGGTCATTCCAAAAATAAAGAGGAAGAATTCTTAACTTTTAGCAAAGTCAGCGTAAAATGAAATTGATGATAAATGTGCACCAGTGGTTGCTTTCAGTCATTTTCGTATTAGCACTTTTAAAGAAAACATTTTATAAAAATTATTCCTAATGTCAGTCTGTATCTCTAAAGTAAGTCTATATCTCTATAAAGGCTATTTTTAAAATATTTACATCTTTAGTAATTGCTAATTGACATTAATTATCATATTGAAAAGGAATAAAATGCTAGTTTCATTATAAAGGTTTTCATGATGCATTGATGATTATGTGAGAAGGAATTATGATACTAATTGATTAAGTACTATGTTTTTTAGTGTGTGATTATAAGAAAAATAAAAATACCATAATTAATCCATAAGCAATATACACTTGGGACTAATAGCAGGGATATATCAAGACACATTACTATGGTGATTACAGTGGATAATGAATTGAGTGGTGTGGAGAATTTTTATTCCATTTCCTCATTCCTTGCCCTGTAAGTTACCTAATTAAAACCTAGAAAAACTCAGTACAAATGATTCAGCTAGTTTATGACTTTTAGCTTTCATTTACGAGAATATTTTATCCAACAAAGTTATGATCTAGTTAACACGTACCAAGTTCCTATATATCATCAGACTTAGAAATGCTCATTCACAAGCATATACTCAATGCGTATTAATGGTGTTAAGAATGATAGGGACATTATAGTATAGCATATTCCCTATCATAAATGACCTAAAGTTGGTAGAAGGTTCTTCTATCTCTATACTTTTTTTTAACAAAAAAAAATTCAATTTGAAAATTCAACCTGTCGACATCTTTTGAAATATCAGAAAATCAGATCACACTAAGCCAGAAATTCTACATAGTAGCAGTCATCTAGAGCTAAACATAGGTCTGACTTATACATGGCAGGATGATTAATCAATAAAAGAGGTTTGGCTTTAATATTTGAGCATTCTCCTTTGGTGCAAAAATTGTCTTGAGGATCATTTAGTTATTTAAGTATAACATATTCACTTATTCTTTTACTGGTGACCTAAACTAAAATCAAGTTTTTCAGGTTGATAATTTAAGACTGGTTCTCAATGAAACTTGAGTACATGCTTTATAGCAGTGGTTCTCAACCTTCTTAATGCCGTGACCCTTTAATACAGTTCCTCATGTTGTGTGACCTCCAACCATAAAATTATTTTCGTTGCTACTTCATAACTGTAATTTTGCTACTGTTATGAATCATAATGTAAATATCTGTGTTTTCCGATGGTCTTAGGCAACCCTGCTAGTGGTTCTCAACCTGTGGGCCGCTGCTGTAGAGCCTAAGACCATCGGAAAACACAGATATTTACATTACGATTCATAACAGTAGCAAAATTACAGTTATGAAGTAGCAACGAAAATAATTTTATGGTTGGAGGTCACACAACATGAGGAACTGTATTAAAGGGTCGCGGCATTAGGAAGGTTGAGAATCACTGCTTTATAGAGTTATATACTGGGAGATTCCAATTGTTTCTTTCTGAGTAATATTTCTTACTCTAGGCTTGTAAATATTTCTTAAACTTTTACCTTACCTAACCTGTCTGTCCTCTGAGACCATTTGAATTCAGGATCCCTGCTTTATAGTCAGATCAACTAGGTCAAATCCCAATTTGGCCAGGTACACGCTGTAAAACCCTGGTTAAATCAATCAGCATCTTTGAGCTGCAGTACAAAAAGAGTAATATAACTGTGTCTATCAGTCGGTGCTCATTCAGGAAAGCAGAGCGACTAGAAACTTTTTGACTCGAGGGCCACAATGGGTTTTTAAACTGGACCGGAGGGCCGGAACAAAAGCATGGATGAAGTGTTTGTGTGACCTAATATAAATTCAAAGTAAAGGAGCGGAGGGGAGAGCAAGAGAACCCTCTGTTCTTTCGGCTCCGCGGGCCGGATAGAACAGCGGAACGGGCCGGATCCGGCCCGCGGGCCTTAGTTTGCCCACGGCTGGACTAGAACCTAGTTGGAACAAAACCCTTATGCAATCTTGTGCCTGGGTGGTGGGCAGTCTGGGTAAATAAACATCTGGAAGGGGGAGTTAAAGGATCAGAGAAAGTCACTTCTTAGTCCGCTGAAAGCACTACTCTGTGCACAAGCCAGATCTTGCTAACAATTTTAAGAAGCCAAGCCCGTTCAACCACCACAGGAGAGCTGCACAGGGGCATTTTCCGGAGAGGTTTCTGAGAAGCCATGGCCTCGGTGTAGCAGCCACTCCCTCTGTGTACCCATCATCACATGTCTGCTCTGGATCTGTTGCTACTGTTGCCCAGCAGGGCTATGGACCCAGACGATAAGCAGGAAAAAGAAACAAGGTGGGACCCACAAGACATTTCTGTTTCTGATCATAGTATCTGATCGTGACAATTATCTGAGTAATGTCTGCTTTCTACACGTCTGTCCACCAAACCCTGCCTACTTTCCTCTTTCTGCCAACTCTACGCCGAAACTGTACAGGAGAGGAGACTCAGGGAGCGGGAGCCCCAACTTAAACAAATTGACACAGAGCAGGCCAGAACAAGATCAACCTTATGAAGCCATGGAAATGATTAATATTGAGCATATAATCCAGTTATTGGTTGCCTCAGTGTGATCTCATGCCATATTTGAACAAAACTTCTATATCACTTCGGCTTAGTACAAAGGTTACAATTATTCTAAAATGACGAGAGAACAGTGTGAACTGTATTAAAGATTATATTGGTGAGAGTTTATAAAGCTGAAGTATCTCATTTGAAAAAATGCTTACTGAGTATCCCTTTACCATCAACAAGTTCATTTTTCTCCCTTGCTTCCCTGCCCTGTTCTGCAGAACTTTGCACCTCTTGAGCTCCTATCTTGCTGCATTTTTTTTTAATTTGCTTTGTGATGGTTAATTTTATGTGTCAATTTGACTGGGACACAAGGTGCCAGATATTTGGCTGGGCATTTGGCTAAATATTATTTTGGGGGTTGTCTGGAAGGATGTTTCAGGATGCAATTAGTATATGAATTAGAGGACTGAATAACGCAGGGTGCCCTCCCAATGCGGGGGGGATGGGCATCATCCAAACCATGGAGGATCTGAATAGAACAAAACGGTGGGAGAAGAATCCACTCTCTTCCACGCTGATTGAACTGGAACTTTGGTCTTCTTCTGCACTCAGACCAGGAATTACACAATCAGATCTTCTAGTTCCCATATGTTTACACTCTGACCGGGACTTATACCATTGGCTCCACAGACTTAATGGCTAAAAAACAAACAAACAAAAAAACACCACAAACTTATCTCACATTTCCCATGGGTCAGGAGGCCAGGCATGAGTCTTTGGCTCCGAGTCTTTCAAGGCTGCAGTCTAGCTGTTGGGTGGACTATGCTGTTACCTGGAGGCTTGACTGGGGAAGAATCTGCTACCAAGCTCATTCAGGTTGTTGACAGAATCCTTTTCTTGCAGCTATAGAACACATTGGCTTTCTTAACCAAGGTCAACAGGAAAGCATCTCTGAACACAGGAAGGGCCTAATATCCTCTTTTAAAAGCTTTCACTGGATTAAGTCAGACCCACTCAAAAGCAACCGATTTGGGATATAAATCAGAAAAAAAATCATCTTTGCCATATAAGGTAACCTAATAAATGGAGTGAGTTCCAATCACCCTTGATATATATATATATATTCAATCCTCACGTGAGGATATTTTTTTATTGATTTAGAGACAGAGGAGGGGAGAGGGAGAGAGAGAGAGAAACATCAATGTGAGAGAAAACATTCATTGGTCGCCTCTCATTAATTAAAAGCTGACTTTTTCCTTCCAGGAAAAAACCCGCAACTTATATATGTCCTGGAAACCCCATTGAGTAGGAGCTAATAATGAGTTACCCAGTCATTTCCCAGCTGGACTTCAAGAGCTCCTTATTGCGGTTCAACAAGATGCACAGGCTTAATTAAAAGCTGACTTTTCCCTTCCAGGATCAAACCCGCAACCTATATATGTGCCTTGACCAGGAATCTAACCCAGGACCTTTCAGTGTATGGGGCAATACTCCAACCAACTGAGTCACACTGGCCAGAACCACCCTTGCAATATTTTAATGATTAGAACATGTTGCAGGTTTCCTCTTGTAGTTAAGAAAAGATTATTCAAGGATGCAACTTATTAGTGGGAAGGGAGCCACCATAGAGTTCCTCCTTCACTGAAGTGCTAAGTGACTCATCAGAGAACATGCTTAAACTCTTTGGTCCCAAAATTCTCTAACTAAAAATTTATCAGACAAAACAATTACTTATTGCTATAGACTGGTTGGTTTTTCTCCTAAGTTCATATGTTGAAAACCATCCCCTGATGTGATAGTATTAAGAGGTGGGGCCTTTGGGGAATGACTAGGATTAGATGAGGTCAAGGGTAGATCCTTTATAAATGAGATTACTGCCTTTATAAGAGTCACTAGAGGCCCGGTGCATGAAATTCGTGCACAGGGGAGTAGGGTGTCCCTCAGCCCAGCCTGCACCCTCTCCAATCTGGGACCTCTTGAGGGATGTCCGACTGCCCGTTTAGGCCTGATCCTACTGGGATCAGGCCTAAACGGGCAGTCGGACATCCCTCTCACAATCCAGGACTGCTGACTCCCAACTGCTCGCCTGCCTGCCTTCCTGATTGCCCCTAACTGCTTCTGTCTGCCAGCCTGATCACCCCCTAACCACTCCCCTGCCAGCCTGATTGATGTCTAACTGCTCCCCTGCCAGCCTGTTTGTCCCTAACTGCCCTCCCCTGCAGGCCTGGTCACCCCTAACTGCCCTCCTCTGCTGGCCTGATTGCACCCAACTGCCCTCCCTTGCAGGCCTGGTCCCTCCAACTGCCCTCCCCTGCTGGCCTTATCGCCCACAACTGCCCTCCCTTGTAGGCCTGGTCCCTCCCAACTGCCCTCCCTTGCTGGCCATCTTGTGGTGGCCATCTTGTGTCCACATGGGGACAGGATCTTTAACCACATGGGGGCAGCCATCTTGTGTGTTGGAGTGATGGTCAATCTGCATATTACTCTTTTATTAGATAGGATAGAGGCCTGGTGCACAGGCGGGGGCCAACTGGTTTGCCCTGAAGGGTGTCCCGGATCAGGGTGGGTGTTCCCTTGGGGTGTGGGGTGGCCTGGGTGAGGGGCCTGTGGTGGTTTGCAGGCTGGCCATGCCCCCTGGTGACCCAAGCGGAGGCCCTGGTATCTGGGGTTTATTTATCTTCTACAATTGAAACTTTGTAGCCTGGAGCGGAGCCAAGCCTTCTGCTTGCTCTGTAGAGGCAGCCATTTTTTTTTGGATTTATGTATCTTCTATAATTGAAACTTTGTAGCCTTAAGCGAGGCCTGGGCCAGCCAGGGTGTGTGGAAGGCTTAGCTTCCTCCATCATCGGGGGCAACCCTAGCCTCCTGCTCTTTCCAGCTCCGTGGCTGCTGCCATTTCTGTTTGGGTTTATGTATCTTCTATCATTGAAACTTTGTAGCATTGAGTGGAGGCCTAGGCCGGCAAGGGCAGGCGGAAAGCTTGGCTTCCTCCATTGCCGGGGAAACCCAAGCCTCCCTCCTGCTCTCTGTGGCCATAGCCATCTTGGTTGGGTTTATTTGCATATTTGCTCCTGATTGGCTAGTGGGCATGGCTTGTGGGTGTAGCAGAGTGATGGTTAATTTGCATATTACTATTTTATTAGATAGGATGAGAGAACTTGCTTCTTCTCTCTGCTCCCTGTGTGAGGATATAATGAGAAGTCAGCAGTCTGCAAACCAGAAGAGGGTTTTCAGCAGACCCTGACTATGCTGGCACCCTGATCTTGGACTTACAGCCTCTGAAACTGTGAGAAATAAATTTCTGCTATTTGGAATTTATAAGCCATCTCTTAACACAGTTTATCTATATATAAAAGCCTAAGTGACCATTATGACCAGTCGCTATGATGTGCACTGACCACCAGGGAGCAGACGCTCAATGCAGGAGCTGCCCCCTGGTGGTCAGTGCACTCCCATAGCCAACCTCCCACATCCGGCCAACCTCTGGTGGTGTCCCCCCCCCCCCCCCCCCCGCCACTCTGCTGGCCGGCCACGATTGGCCCCGAACAGGACTGGGTGAGAGGACCCAATCGGCCCCGATCACTGGCCAGGACAAGGGACCCCACCCAAATTTGTGCACAGGGCCTCTAATAGTATTATAAGCTGACTAACACATCTATGCATCAACATGTATTCACTTCTCTATGACGGTGAAATTAAAAATAATATAAATATTCAAAAGTAGAGAATAGTTAAGTAAATTATGGTTTATTCATATTATGATGTTCTATGATATAATTATTATATCATGTTAGAGAATATCATTTATTCTAATGCAGAAAAATGTTCAGATACATTTCTGAGAATAAAAACACTGTCAAACAGCATATATAATATATAATCATTTTATTTTATGAATACACTAAAGACATATATATGTCTGGAAAGATATGGAACACATCTCTTTTAGTCTACCATTTGTACATGGACTTTTTCTCTGCTGATGTGGAGTATAGAGAAAAGTGAAGAGACCAATCCTATAGTTACAACTCTTCAGTTACAACTCTGTGTCCACAACCTACAGCCAAATTACTTAACCTCATTCTGCCTCTGTTACTTATCTATAAACTAGAGGCCCAATGCACAAAATTTGTACCGGGGGCTTGGCCCTCGCAACCTCAGAGGCTTGCCTCCACCCTCGCAGCCCCAGCTTCGTCCAGAAGGTTGTTTGGATGTCCGGTCTAATTAGCATATTATGCTTTATTATAGATGGGGAACTCTTACAGGTTTTTATGAGAATTAAATGAGATAATGCATGGAAACAGCATATGTCTAACAGGGAGAAAATAATGCTTAATTAATCTGAACTATGAATTCATCAAGTGACCAAAAATGTATGGAAGAATTGGATTAGCAACATGGATGATAGAATGTCCTAGAATATATGAAAGGATTGTCTCAGCATTTGCTTCATGTTACTTAATAACTCAATACAAACTCAATATAACAAATCCATAGTGAAAGTTATTGGCATTTCCTTTCCAACACAAAACAAGCAAATTGACAAAATATTTACCTTGTATACTATATTATAGAAAAAAAAAATGAGTCTTAACAATTCACATGGACAAAAAGAAAAATTTACTAGTATGTGGGGAGTACTGAGTCTAGGTAGAAAATAACCAGCAAAAACAAAACAAAAAACCTGACATGTGTAAAACTATCCTAGTGAAATTTGGAACTCATTTTAGAACAGCAGAGAAACAACTTTACTTTTAAAGAGGTAAATCTATAGTTATCACCAGTAAACATGGATTGTGTAGCAATAATGATTTCAAAAAAAAAAAAAAAAACAAAAAACCTCACAATAGAAAGATCTAGGAATTATTCATTTTATCTGGAGGAAAAAACTGGGATTCGAATCAAAGTCCATTGGTTGACCCACTATACCTCACCACTTACAAGAGAATAAAACAAACTAACAAAAAAGACCATAATGGCTAAATATTGATATTTTTATGACCTAAAATTCTCACCTTAAGGTAGAATATTACCTGCTGAAAGGCAGGCAAAAGGACTGAAAGCAAAGCCTGGAAACCCCATTGAGTAGGAGCTAATAATGAGTTACCCAGTCATTTCCCAGCTGGACTTCAAGAGCTCCTTATTGCGGTTCGACAAGATGCACAGGCTTAATTAAAAGCTGACTTTTTCCTTCAACTGCAACATTATTCAGTGGCCAAGTATAACTGCAGTTAAATAAAGAACCAGGGCATAAAAGGAATCTGCTCTTACACTGACCTCAAAAATCAGTGGGAAGTGTCATCGGGGCAGACAGGTGGATGGCCTCTGAGGAAAAGCAAGAATTGGGACACAAAAGAACTAATATGTATCTTAAACTACTGGTAGTTTTCACCAGCATCAAAATTTCACACTTTAATTAACTTAATGTTTCTTATTTCATAGATCTGCCTCTTGAAGACCTCAGAAATATAATCATATTCATTTGTTCAGAGTAGACATTTGAAGCTTTGTGATGAACTGAAATCATTGTGATCATGAGCAATCTTTACAAATGTGACTACACAAATCATGTTTCCCTGAATCATCACATAATTTTTTTAATATTCTGCATTCATTGAATTGCTTTGTTACCTATAGTGAATGATGTAAATCTGTTCTCTTTTTCACTCCTCCCCCTTCCTCTCCTTTTCTTCCCATTCCTGGGCCACCCATATCCCTCCTTCATTCTCCTTACCCCTCTCTCTGGATACCCTTCATCAACTTATGGTCACCATAAGTAGATGTGTAGCTAGATACAAATAACAAAGACATAAATAAAAACATATTATCTACATCCAGGACTTTCATATGTTTTCTGAATTTTTTAAAATACATTTTTATTGATTGCAGAGAGGAAGAGAAAGGGAGAAATAGGAACATCAATGATGAGAACGAATCACAGATAGGCTGCCTCCTGCACACCCATGTTAGTTAATAACTCAATACAAAACAAGAAAATTGACTAAAGGCCATGTACAATTTTTTTGGGGGGACACACTGGGAGATAGAGCCCGCAACTCAGGCATGTGTCCTGACCAAGAATCGAACTGTGACTTCCTGGTTCATAGGTCAACACTCAACCACTGAGACATACCAGCCTAGCTGTTTTCTGAATTTAAAATGAATTAAGAACATAATCTGAACACTGGAATATCCATTGTCTGGCTCTCCATCTTCCAGGAACAACTCTGGGGCTATAGAATCTGTGTAACTCTCTGTAAACTGATAATATGAAACTAGAGGATCTTTGCACCACCTAAAATTATATGAGATAATATAGGCAGAATATTGAAAGTAGTAATATGGATTTAGACAAATAAAGTATAATGCTGAAATCTCTTCCACTGGAACAAAAAGTGAGAATAAAACAGAAGGCCTTATTTCAAACTATTCAACCAATATTAGCTTCGATTATCTCTCCTCTGGGAAGGCTTTCCAATATTCTCAATTACATCTGTCCTTGATGTCTTTAACATTTTAGACATGGTACCTATTATGGCACATTGTTGTCATCATCCCCCACTATGGTGTGAGTATCCAAAACCAGAACCATTCTTTCCTACCCTTACTGAGTCAGCACCATCAATGACCATACAAGACACAGCCATCAGAGTATCTGAATGAATGAATGAATGAATGAACGAACGAACTAGTCTTGCTTAACACAATAGCTAACCAGAAACAAAACAAAGCAATCTCATTTGCATCCCCATTTCGTTTTGTTTTCAGAAAAGTAGTAATTTAGGCTTTAGGGAGAATTTTACTCTATCTCAATGTAACATGTATTTCAAGCACATATTCTATTAACCAAAAACTTGCTTACATGTTGCTTAAACTAATATCAAAAACATCACCACTCCTAAAATTCCTTCAAAATCAAAAGAATATTCCAGTTTTAACCCAGAATGAGTCTTATCTAACCCAGGAACTCCTTTGCATATTTTACCATCTAAGAGATCATTTTTCCATCTTATTTATCAATGTAGAACCCTCTAAAGCAAGCATATTGAATATTAAATTAAGAAAAAAGAAATATATATTAACATATTTATATTAATTTAGGGAACAAATTTGAAACCATTTTCATAATATAAAAATAGCTATATAGAAATATGGAATGTGATTTTAGCAAACTTGAATTCAAGAAAAATAGACAAAAATAATCCTCTGTGTTTGTACAATACTTTCAAGACATTTCTGATACATTAACTCTATACCTTTACAAGAATTTGGTGCATCATTTCCATTTGCCAAGGCATAAACTGAGTATCAGGAAATTTTGTTGAAGTTAATGTAAATTATAGGTGGTAAGGTTGAAACTGCAGCTGAGAGCTGCTGACTCACAATTCTCTTCTTTGCATCAAAAACCATGGCATATCTTTGCTACATATCAGATTTGGCAAATAAATATATTTTAAGTATACATTTCATACACATTACTATTAATTATATTCCTAGTTTAGTACTTTGCCCATAGAAATATTAAAATGAACAAATGCTAAGTTCTTTAAGTGTAAACCAATATAAGCATAAAGCAGTATTATTAAAACTCACAATAATATGGCATTTAAAAATTGATTGTCTCAATTGATGGAGAATCCAATTTAGGTTAAATAACTATGTTTATGAAATTACTTCAGGATTTATTGGCTGTTGCACAATAACTCATCAACTACAGTTGAGCTTGCAGGAATTTGAGCAGAAAAGTTAATTAACAATAATTTTAAAACTGCCAAAAGCTGCTGCAAGTTCACTCTGCCCTCTGCATTCATAGCATCATGTGCTGAGCTTCAAAAAGAAAATCATTTCCTAAAACTGTTTTCTTTTATGTCATTGAACTCATCATTAAAAATAAGTGAGCAGTATTGATTTGGATAGTTTAATAATTCAAAATGGTTAAAGGCAATAACAGCACTTAAACAGACAAATATTTCCTATTATTGTTTATTACCAACTTTAACTATAATGACTCAATTAATCCAGGCACAGTTTCCCAAAGCAAACTGAAATGCAATTATCAGACCAATAAGATGCTAAAGTCAGTAACTTAAACCTCGAGTAGATTTTATAAAGTGATATAATCAATATTGCACTCAAGGTGGTATATGGTATTGTTAATTTGCCACAGAAAATACAGAAATTCCATTATCTTTTAAAGTTAAAATAAAATATCTTAAAATCCACTGATGTGATATTTGTTGCACTTTGAGTAACTTCTTTGTAGCATATACAGAGTGTCCCAAAAAATGTATACACACTTTAACAGCTGATTCCATTACTTTTGTAAAAATATATTTTTATTGATTTCAGAGAGGATGTGAGAGGGAGAGAGAAATAGAAACATCAATGATGAGAGAGCATCATTGATCAGCTGCCTCCTGCATGCCCCACATTGGGGATCGAGCCCACAACCCAGGCATATGCCCTGACCAGAATCGAACCATGACCTTCTAGTTCCTAAGTCAACACTCAACCCTGAGCCATGTGGGCTGGGCTGATTCTATTACACTTTGAAAATGAAATGTATTTTAATAAATACTGCCCTTATCATTACTCAAATTGTATATGCATTTTTGGGACACACTGTATATGATTTAGAAAATAGCTTCCATTCATATGCTTTGTGTGAAGACACCTGCTTCTGTTAGGTAAGATAAATTATGGGTAAGAAATTCTTGGACTTTAGTAATACTTTTTCACTGGAAGCACAAGTTACCTTACCAATATACAAAATACTTTTTATATCTCTCATGTGTTAGAAAAATATCTATACATGATTTGTGTTTATAAATCCACTCACAGGCATCATACTAATTGTCTTATCAAACTTCATTTTTAAAATAGCCAACTATTGCCTCTGAAACCAAGTTGTTTCTATATTTGTCCATCATAACTCTTTTTAAATTGAAAAACAAAAACAAAAACACAACAGAACACTGGCATACCTTTGGCAAAGAAAAACACGCTGTCTCCTAGGCATCTGTTTTAGTTATTCCTCAGGACCATGAACCTTCCCCTGAACCTTCACAATCCTCCAGTTCAGGGTTACTGATGTCTAAAGAAGTGAAAATGCACACAGGTATACATTTAATTCAAGAATGGGTTGAGACCATGATCAGAAACTACCTAAGCCAAAGGAAAAATCTATTATTGGTTAACTGTGTACTAAACTTTATTTTTTGTCCGTTTGTGGTTTTTTTGGATGGGGGTGTTTATTTTTTAACATAAAAGCTTTCTTATATCCAACCACTGAACAACTACTAATCAGTTTGTTTTGCTTGAAAAGACTTATCACTGATTCACAACTAAGGTAGCAAGAATAGTATTTTCTTTCAATCACAGCTTTAAAAATTAGATTTGATGAATTGAATATAGATAAAATCTTTCAGACTCAATAAACTATTTGCTAAAGAAATATTCTTATTTCCTTTAAGTTCCTATTGATATGGTGATGACCATTGTCTTCAAATAAATATAATAAGCATCAAGAGCAAAAGAATGGTGAAATTAAAATACCATTTTGTGAGTCTATACATTTTAAGGAATACTGTTTGAAGTTACATTTGTAAAATATTAATGAAATGATAATGCAGTTAAAATTAATATTTCTAAACACATACACCCAATTCCAACCTCCTGAGATGACAACACAGGTTGTTAATGTTTACACAAGATTGCAAGATGTTATTCTGTTATACCTTTCACAGAATCTACCATGTGATAAAACAAATTTTAAAATTAACAACACCACTTGTTCTAGGTCTAATATGCTCTGAATAGTACTGTATACTTTGTCTATTGATGCATAATGATCATTTGTCTAGGGCAGTGGTCAGCAAACTCATTAGTCAACAGAGCCAAATATCAACAGTACAACGATTGAAATTTCTTTTGAGAGCCAAATGTTTTAAACTTAAACTTCTTCTAATGCCACTTCTTCAAAATAGACTCGCCCAGGCCGTGGTATTTTGTGGAAGAGCCACACTCAAGGGGCCAAAGAGCCGCATGTGGCTCGCGAGCTGCGGTTTGCCGACCACTGGTCTAGGGTATAATTCCACCAACATCAGACCTAAGATCTCAAGGAGTGCATTTCTTGTGTTAATTCAATTATGCCAAAATAATGTCATCAACCAATATGCTAGCAACTCTAGGCACATCATATCACAAACCGTCTTCTCCATTTAGCATGAAAGTTAGCAAGGACTTCAGAAATCACTGTGAAACACACTATCAAATTGATACACTCTCTAGACACTGACAAAAGTAATTTCTTGCTTACCTCTATCAACACTATTATATGGTAATACCCCTAGACCAAGCTGACACTCTAACCATAGGAAGTTTTCTGCTCTATATATTAGCCTTAGTCTCATAACTGAAGATATACAAAATAACGCCCATTGAAATTTCACCAATCATTTTCACTATTGCAAATTGGAAGGTAAATGTATTTAAGAATTGGGTAATGGTTCCATAGCCCATTCATATGTGCTGTTCAAAGTACCTTATAATACTACTAGTGGCCCTGCACATGAATCCGTGCCTGAGTAGCTCGCTGCCACTTGCCTCAGCTGGCTGACCTGCCCACCACTGCTGTAGCTCTCCGCTGCACGTAGCTCACTGCCCCACCCTCCTGTAGCTCTGCCCAACTTGTAGCTCGCTGCCCCGCCCTCCTCGTGATTGGTCGTTATGTGTCACAGAGTAACAACCATTTGCATATTACCTCTTTATTATATAGGACAGTGGTTCTCAACCTTTCTAATGCCACCACCCTTTAATACAGTTCCTCATGTTGACGTGACCCCCAACCATAAAATTATTTTCATTGCTAATTCATAACTGTAATTTTGCTACTGTTAATGAATCATAATGTAAATATCTGTGTTTTCCAATGGTCTTAGGCGACCCTGCTAGTGGTTCTCAACCTGTGGGTCACGACCCTGCTAGCAGTTCTCAACCTGTGGGTCATGACCCTGCTAGCGGTTCTCAACCTGTGGGTCTCGAACCGCTGCTGTAGAGCCTAAGACCATGGGAAAACACAGATATTTACATTACGATTCATTAACAGTAGCAAAATTACAGTTATGAAGTAGCAACGAAAATAATTTTATGGTTGGGGGTCACCACAACATGAGGAACTGTATTAAAGGGTCGCAGCATTAGAAAGGTTGAGAACCACTGATATAGGAGGATTAATCCTTGATATCTCCTAAAAGGCTCTGAAATAACTTGGACACACTTCTCTTGATAGTTACTTGCTCGTTTGCCATGTTTTCCACCATGTACAAAAAAATATTTTGGCTGTGTACTGAGATTCATGTACAAAAAAAATATTTTGGCTGTGTACTGAGATTTCACCACACTCATTTCTTTCATTCCAAAGGTACCAAAAAATTCTACAAATTACAAGTTCTGGATTCAGGTTATTAAATATCTAGTAAATGCTCATTGGAAAGAAAATAATTAGAAAAATGTTTATTGTTCCTCTGCTCTGTCTTCTTGCAAATTGTTGGATACAAGAAATATATGCAAAATTAAATTCAATGCCTGTCTCCAGCCTGCTGCAGGTAACACTGCAATGACTGGTTAAGGTAAATCAGTACTGCTACTCCTGCCATACATACCCAGGAAATCCAAGCCCTCCTCAGTGCCTCTCTTAAAGGTTTCTTTTCATTTTTAACAATCTTTTAAAAATTCCTAATTTGACTAAGTTTTTGTACCCAAAAAGGAAACATACTGTATTGTCAACAGGTGTCCCACTATCCTTTTAGGAATACAGTTGGGTTCCTTTTTGAAACGCCATTATTATTTCCTGACATTTCAACTAGACCTGAAGTTTGAAAAGATAAGAAAGTCTCATTGATGGATTCCACATGTGGTCATCTCCTTTTGTGGTGATATACTTCTCTCTTTGGCTGTTTAGTACCCAGCACCCCCTTCCCTGATTTCCTTTGCGGCACAAGTGGGAGGAAATGGCCACCTCTCACTATTGCAGAAGTCAGATTCTCCATCTCACTGTCCCCTTGCAGGTAACAGAAATGTTTAGTGATGAAAGTGTGAGACAAGGCTTGAGAAAAGTTAGTAGTCAGATTCAGGGCCATCAGTAGAGGTAGCAAAAACTCTGCCTGTTCTTGCACTATGATACGCTTGCTCTGATTTCTGCTGCCTGGCCCTTCAGATTCCCATAATCACTCTCTGTGTTATAGGCTATCCCAACACTCCCCCAAATTCTATGAGCTCCCATATAAATTAAATAAAAGTAAATTACATTAAGACCTCCAGAGTTAGTTGTTATTGATTACAACTAAGATGTGCCTATTCAGCATATTTTGGAAAATTCTATATCCTCAGTAGGAGATACAGATAACTCCAACTCCAGATGCTCCTAATGTGGTTGACTTGAGCTCAGTTCTTAATATAAAACTTAGATAATTACTAGAGGCACAGGCATTTACTCTTATCTTCAGGAGTATAATGTAGACACACCCTTTTCTAATGGTTAAAAATGTTATTTAGAGCCCAGCCAGTATTGCTCAGTGGTTGAGCATCAACCTATGAATGAAGAGGTCATGGTTCAATACCTGGTCAGGGCACATGCCCAGGGTTGTGGGCTCAATTGTGAGGGAAGTGGCTGATCAATGATTCTCTCTATTCATTGATGTTTCTAACTCTCTCTTCTTCTACCTTCCTCTTTGAAATCAATAAAATAAAATAAAAGTTTTTTAGAGTGGGTTCCATTTTGGCTTGCATGCTATTGAAAGACTACTTAAAAGCACTTTGCTATCGATACCACTTCTTCTGAAGTAAGCTGTCTGTTTCTAGTTCACTCATTTAAAAAATTTGTTCCATAAATATTTATTAAGCTTCTGTATGCAATAGACATCATGTTTAAAACCAGGAACATAGTGATCAATAATACTGTTATCATCCCAAATAATTCTTGAACTTTACTTAATCCCTGGCCTTATTAAAATGTATTGGATACTTCCTATGTGTATTTAAAACACTTCCTAGAGAAGTAAAAGGTTTTCATGAATAAACTCTGTATTTCATATACTCACAACTGTAAACCTACTTTTGCCCCATCCTCTACATTACAGATATATCATTAAAAATTCTGGTAAATTGCAGTATTAGATTTCAAATCTTGGTTTGGCTATTTAGATCTACCTTTGTGATCCTGGGAAAATTAAGTCAACTCTCTAAGTTTCCTTATTTGTAAAAATAACAGTGCCCACCCATTGGATTGTTATAAGGATAAAATGAAATCACATATGTAGAGCAGGGCAGTTGGGCCACATTAAACAATAAATATAAGCTAATTCTTTAAGCATTAGCATCCTCTTTGTTAATGTCAATATGAATAAAGGAAGAGTAACTGGCCCCTTCACTCTCATATCCTCACTTGTACTTCCTTCACTCATCAGCTCTAATGCTGCTCAATAATAAAGAGGTACTAGTAATTGTAGGAAGACCCCCCTAATGGGAAAGCCAATCTCAAGGTCACTTTTCCTCTCAGGAAAAAAAGAGAGCTGTTCCTTCTAACAGTAAATGTAAAAAAGTGGGTGTTATTTTATGAAGAAAAATAGTATTTGCTCATTAATTTCAGATTTCATTCAAATTTGTAGAAAATTAATAAAAGAAAAATAATTATCCTATCTAATAAAAGAGTAATATGCAAATTAACCATCAGTCCGCTATACCCACAAGCCATGCCCACCAGCCAATCAAGAGTGGGTATGCAAATTAACCCCAACCAAGATGGCTGCAGCCACGGATAGAGCAGGAGGCTTGGGTTTCCCTGGCAATGGAGGAAGCCAGGCTTTCCACACACCCTGGCAGGCCCAGGCCTCCACTCAAGGCTACAAAGTTTCAATTATAGAAGATAAATAAATCCCAACAAAAATGGCGGCAGCCACGGAGCAAGCAGGAGGCTTGGTTCCACTCCAGGCTACAAAGTTTCAATTGTAGAAGATAAATAAACCCCAGATACCAGGGCCTCCACTTGGGTCGCTGGGAGGCATGGCCGGCCTGCAAACCACCACAGGCTCATCGCCCAGGCCGCCCCACCCCCCAAGGGAACCCCCACCCTGATCCAGGACACCCTTCAGGGCAAACCAGCTGGCCCCCACCTGTGCACCAGGCCTCTATCCTATCTAATAAAAGAGTAATATGCAGATTGACCATCACTCCAACACACAAGATGGCTGCCCCCCTGTGGTCAAAGATGGCTGCCCCCATGTGGACACAAGATGGCCATCACAAGATGGCCAGCAAGGGAGGGCAGTTGGGAGGGATCAGGCATACAAAGGAGGGCAGTTGTGGGCAATCAGGCCAGCAGGGGAGGGCAGTTGGGAGGGACCAGGCCTGCAAGGGAGGGCAGTTGGGAGCAATCAAGCCTGCAGGGGAGGGCAGTTAGGGGTGATCAGGCCAGCAGAGGAGGGTAGTTGGGGGCAACTGGGACTGCAGGGAAGGGTAGTTGGGGGGACCCAGGCCTGCAGGGGAGAGCAGTTGGGGGGACCAGGCCTGCAGGGTAGGGCAGTTAGAGGCAAACAGGCTGGCAGGGGAGCAGTTAGGCATCAATCAGACTGGCAGGGGAGTGGTTAGGGCATGTTCAGGCTGGCAGGCAGAAGCGGTTGGGGCAATTAGGAAGGCAGGCAGGCGAGCAGTTGGGAGCTAGCAGTCTTAGATTGTGAGAGGGATGTCCGACTGCCCGTTTAGGCCCGATCCCGGTAGGCTCGGGCCTAAACGGGCAGTCAGACATCCCTTGAGGGGTCCCAGATTGGAGAGGGTGCAGGCTGGGCTGAGGGACAGCCCCCCACCCCCGTGCATGAATTTCATGCACCAGGCCTCTAGTTAAATATAAAATTATCTGCAGTCCTGCAGCTCATTGTCACTGACAACTTTCAGAGTTCCCTGGGTGAAATCTGAAACTGGATCTGGACTTGGAGGGCAAGGAGATTGAAGAAAAGCATACTGCAGATGGGTAGATGGCAGATTTACTAAGCAAAGGAACTTCTATATGAGGCTTGTCCTAGGTGCCTGCAAAATGAGGAGACCTCTGCATCTACCCACCAGAATCTTCATGGTTATAGAGAGGCCTTAATGGGATTGTCACATATTCAGTCCAGATGGTCTCAACACCTCATTCTCTCAAGTCTATCTCCTTGAAATAGCTCGCAGTATGTAGGCATGGTGGGCAAAATGCACATTCCAAGGAGGGGAGGATGCAGGAGCCTCTGATTGCCTAGCCCCATCTGGGGGTCAACCAGCACTCACGTCCTCTCAGTGACCTCCTCCAACACACACTTGTGTCATGCCTTTTATTATGTCTACTTACAATAGACTATGACTCTCCCAAGGTCAGGAACTCAGAATCTATTCAACGTGCTTGCAGTGATTCTATAAATTTGGTAGTATTTAAATTATCTTTGTGAATAATAGATCTTTGAGATGTACGTTCACTTTAAGAGATATCTTGGGCAAACTCCAGAAAGGAAAAGCCACAGTGACTTAAATGTTACCTTAGTGGACAATAAAAAGGAATCTTTCAGGTGACGTATTCTGAGAATATATTCTGGCTGATCAGGCTGTTTCAAGTGTTTGTCTGACTATCATTTTAAATTCGAAGATATCCCACTGTCAAACCCTGGCAGCCTGGAATCAAAAGTCACTTAAGAATGTCAAAGGAAAAAACATGGACCATTTTGTTAGAACTTCTCACTGAGGGTCAAAATTCAATGGTACACTCTAAGTAATCTGTCCCTAGTAATACTGAGTGCCACAATCCGTGAGATAATTTACTTTACTAGCAAGCATTGTTTTTGCATGGCTCAAGGTTATCCTTACACATCACCTTCCCTTGGTTGCATTCAATCTGTGTTCTGTAATGGGGAAGAAAAGGTCTGATGACACAGGTTCTGCCCTAGAGAATTGCCCTCAGTTTACAAATTCATCAGTCAGGTCTATTCTATGACATGTCATCAAGGACAACAGGTTAAAAACCTCTGAACTACAGACTAGAATGCTTCCAGATTTCAATGCAGACAATAGAAGAAAACAGAACCTTGAAAAATTAAAAAGCCACTTTAATTTATACTTCTACAGAATAGTTGCAAAATAATTACACCTTTACACAATTACTCCATAATAATACCAAATAAGCTCTGAGTAATAGAAGAAACAATTCTAAGCACGATCCATTCAAGGTAATTAAGGATTTGCTCCTCTTTGAAATCAGGTATATAAAATCCCATTATTAAATACACCATAGCTGAAATTTTGACAAATCAGATATTAATTGCACATAATTTGATGTTTTGGGAAAGTTCTCAATCACCTACTTTTTTGTTTGTCATTTAGAAAAGCAGAGTTAGAGCTAATATAATTATTTATACAAAATATTTAGCTTGCATTGAAGAAAAAGAACTGTATAACATTTCAAAGTAGCTATGGGAATACTTAGTAAATGATCATATACGTTTTAGACAGCAACTTGAATTGTTAATATGTCGAACATTTAAATACAGAGTAAAAAGAGGAGAGTTTGGGTTCCCAATGAAAACTATTTTTCTGCTATTTGCTCAATTTGGTTTTGCATCTTTAAAAGAATGCACAGAGATAATTTGTAAGAAACTTGATATATTCTTCAAACTGAATTACCACACTGGGCATTAATCTTTGCCACTATTCGTAGGTAAAGTACATTTAAAATTGAGCAGGCAGGCTCCCTTACTCTCTCCTTTCCCTTACCAGTTATTTTCCCCTGATGATCTTCTGCTTGGAAGAGTACTTGTCAATTGAATAAACATTAATTGATACAATGCTAGTTTCTATTTTCAACTGTAGGTCATCTTTAAAACATAAATAAATGTAGTAATCACTAATCACATATTTCAAAAGTAATGGAAATAAAAGTAATCTAAATATTGAGTTTTATTTCTAGTGCTCTGAATAACTATTAATTGAAATTATAAATATCTCAACCAAATATTTGTATCTTTAATTGTATTAAGATACCCATTTTATACTAATGTGTCTTTTTGATAAGATTTTTGAGCATCCTGGCTTGATTTAAACATCCTTTTACCATTTCATGCTGCTGATCACGTCTCTGGCTAGGGTTGCACAAAATATAAATTGCCACTTCAAATGTCCCCAGCTGCTCTTTTATATCTTGATAGGTCCAATCATTCTCAACAGGAATGCTTGATAACTTTAGAAACCTCAGTAATACAGTGCCATATTCCTGACTTTTATTATTATTATTTTATACTATGACAAAACAGGTGCTTAATTTTTATTGATTAAATAAAAAAATGAAATTTCTGATCTTCCAACTTTTTTATGTTTATTTTAACTCCCCAAATTCTTTATAAAATAGTATATAATTTACAGTTCTCCTGAGTATGTGAATATGAAGACGTATGGGCACCCTACACATAAGCTATTAAGTAAAAGTAAATTTTTAGCAAAAATATATTGGACTGTAGGGTGGAAAAATTGATTGACAACAGGGCATAATGCCCAAGGCCACCATTATAACTAATGAAAAATCCTGGTTGTTGTTTTCTTAATTTTTATTGAGAACTGGTTTTTCTCATAAATAAAAAATGTATTATTTTTTGTACCTTTAAAAATAATGTTCAGCCTCAAATGGGCTTGAAATTTTGAGAGTTTTCAGTTAAAATAAAGTATGAGAGCCAAGAATAATAAGATTATTATTATTGTTTTGTTTTATAATCAGGGGTGTTTGGGTTTTATCTATTATTTTGTGTGTTTTTTAAGACAGCGCGTGAATGAGGCAGAAGATGCATGTTGGGTTGCATTTTTTAAATGTGATGCTATGCATCCTTAGTTACACTGATTCACCATGTCCTTTTTGCAACTACCAATGTGATGCCAGCAAGACATGAAGATCTGCATTGCAACCTAGATTCTTCCATCAGAAAAATAAATTAACAGCTGTAATTTATGTAATCTTATTTATACCACTGTGTAAATGTATGAACTAACTTACCCTTAAAAATAATATTAGTCATGTTAAGTGAAAAAAATTTAAACTCTTGATTTAGCCATTCTAATATTTATCTACTGTACTTAGGAAGCTTGCAACCCTATGACTTTAGGGTTCAGAGAAAGATTCTGTTACTATTACTTTCCTTTTGCTGGTCTACCTTGATAGGTAGAAATGGCTCTCAGACACACCAAATAATACCACAGCAAATACTCATGAGTAGAGTATTGAATAGCATTCCTTATCTGGAACAAAAGTGCTCTATAGAGACCAGTCTCAAAGAATGTATGAAATGTTATTGACAATAAGGAATTATTCTTTAAAATCTCTCTTCTCTACTCCTTTACCCACTCCCAGAACATTATCAACTACGTACCTTTTCTTTATAACTATATCTATCATAGCTCAGGCTCAGTAGGTCACACACACATAAAATCACCTTTCCAAGAACATTTGAATTTGACTTCAAAATATGGTATAGTCTAATTGCCACAAAACATTCCATTCTTAGTAAAATATCAATGCTCAGCAAACGTTCATATCCAAAAGAACGGATCTGTGATGCTCAGAATAGCAGATGTTAGCTTGCTATTACATTAAAAACAGAACATAAAAGAGAAAGATATCCGCTGTATCATATGCTGTGAATTGATCACCTGCATCTGCCTGACGTGTTTGAGTCTAAATGAAGCAAGTTGAGTTTCCAAGGGGAGTATCCATTTACTGCCGTGGAATCAAAGCAATTACACCTCTTTCCTGCTGTACTCATCAGTCACAGAACAAGCCAAATATTCACACTGCAGCTTAAACAAGAAGACCAAAATGAACCAGGTATCACACACCAGTTATTAAGTTTGTGAGTGAGACGCAAAAGAGAAGAGACTGCACAATGCTGAAAATGGAGAGGAAGGGAAGGGCCCTGGAGCACTCAAATTGCACTCAGTCATTTTGTCACTTTCCCACGGAATTAATTTAATTAGCCTCTCCCGAGTATTGGGCACTGCCCCTACACCTAAGCAGTGGCGGATGGGAGTATGTGTCACTGCTGCCCAACCACAGGAGCACTCTTCTGTCATTTCTGGTATAATTGAAGGAATTAAAGCATACAATCCTATATAATAAAAGGGTAATATGCAAATTAACCCTGACAGTGGAACAACCAGAATGACCACTGGACCAGTCACTATGAGGTGTACTGACCACTTCTCAGTCCCTTTCCTGGGCCAGCAGGCTCCAATCACCCAATGGCGAAAAGGGAACCGGGGTGGGTGGCATCAGGGGGTGGGGCCAGCTGCAGGCAGCCAAGGAAGATGGCCCTGATTGCAGGCCAGGCCTAGGGACTGTACCCATGCACAATTTTGTGCTCCGGGCCTCTAGTAATATGTAACTAGAGGCCAGGTGCACGAAATTTGTGCAGGGGGGGGGAGGGGAGGTCCCTCAGCCCAGCCTACACCCTCTAGTAATCCGGGACTCCAGGGGTGCCTCCACTGCGCTCTCCAGCCTTGAGCCCAGCTTCTGGCTGAATGGCAATCCACCTGTGGGAGCGCACTGACCACCAGGGGGCAGCTCCTTCATTGAGCGTCTGCCGCTGGTGGTCAGTGCACATCATAGAGACTGATCATTCTGCTGTAGGGCCAAAATCGACTCTGCAACATCCCCCAAAGGGTCCCAGATTGTGAGAGGGCACAGGCCACGCCAAGGGACCTCACCAGTGCACAGTCAGGGCCGGGGAGGGACACAGGAGGTTGGCCAGCTGGGGAGGTACCATGGGAGGGCTCCAGGGTATGTCCAGCCTATCTCACTCAGTCCCAATTGGCCAGACCCCAGCAGCAAGCTAACCTACCAGTTGGAGCATCTGCCCCCTGGTGGTCAGTGCACATCATAGCAACTGGTTGACCGGTCAATTGTCTGCCCCCAGTGGTCAGTGCACGTCATAGTGAACAGGTGAGTGGCCTTAGCATATTATGCTTTGATTGGCTGAACGGCCAACTGGACAACCGGACACTTAGCATATTAGGCTTTTATTATATAGGATGGGAGAGGGAGAGAGAGATAGAAGCATCAATGATGACAGAGAATCATTGATCAGTGTGCCTACCCCAGATTGGGGATCAAACCCACAACCCAGGTATATGCCCTGACCAGGAATTGAACCCTGACCTCCTGTTTCATAGGTTGATGCTCAACCACTGAGCAACAGCGGCTTGGCTATGGGCTTCATTTGGTCTATAAGGTTTAGTCCCTTCTGATGTAGAACTAGAGATAACTTTCCCTGAACCATATGCAAAATAGGTATTTCAATGTCTTCACATCATCATACACTAATTTGCATGAAAGTTAGGGAATGGCAAGGAAGATGACAAAGCTAGGAAAATAGAAACAGAAATAGATTTACCTTAAGTCTTCCTTGCAAATAACTGTACTAGTTACAATTAAGAGGAAGTGTGAAACTGGGAGAAAATTGGAGACTTTTGTAACATGGTGAATAAATTTTTGTGAAATTAACTTCTTCAAACTAGACTTAGACAATAGTGTTGCATAATTTCAAGGCATGGTGAATGTCATGAAGTCTATAAAATTTTTGTCTTATTTTTATCTACCTAAGATAAGTTATTCTATTGGAGCAAGAAGAAAGCTCTTTGTGGTAGAATGAGAAAACATTTTCACAGAAGATATAGCATTTCAGTTGGTTATTGTATATCTGAGCAAAAAGAAACTAGAAAGAAGAGCATGCTAGACAGCAGGAACAGTATGAATAAAAGTATGGACACTAAGCCTGCTGTGATGGGAGATTTAAATGTTGAGACATGAGTCTAATGAGGTTAACTGAACTCATATTATCTACACTAATAAAAGAGAAACATGCAAATTGACCATACCACCACTATACCCACAAGCCACACCCACAATCCATGCCCACCAGCCAATCAGGAGTGAGTATGCAAATTAACCCAACCAAGATGGTAGCGGCCACGGAGCTGGAGCGAGCAGGAGGCTTGGGTTGCCCTGGCGATGGAGGAAGCCAAGCTTCCCGCCCACCCTGGCTGGCCCTGGCCTCCGCTCAAGGCTACAAAGTTTCAATTATAGAAGATAAATAAATCCCCAAAAAATGGCGGCGGCTGGCCCTGGCCTCTGCTCAGCGCTGAAAAAACAAAAAAAGAAAAAAAGGAGAGCTGGGAGCTTGGGTCGCTGGGGGATGATCAGGCCAGGATGGGACGGCAGTTGTAGGTGATGAGGCTGGTGGGGGTTGGGGCCGTTGGGGGTAAGCAGACCAGCAGGGGGACCAGTGGGGGTCAGTTGGTGCAGGCTCAGTGGGGGTCAGTTGGAGGTGATCAGGACAGCGGGGGGGGGGGGGCAGTTTGGAGTGAGCAGGCCAGCAGGGGAGTAGTTGGGGGTGAGCAGGCTGGCTGGGCGGGGCATTTGGGGGTGAGCAGGCCGATGGCAGGGGGCAGTTAGGGGCGAGCAGGCTGGCAGACAGAGTGGATAGGGGCAGTCAGGCAGGCAGGCAGGCAGGCAGGTAGGTGAGCAGCTGGAGCCAGCAGTCCCAGATTGTGAGAGGGAAGTCTGACTGCCAGTTTAGGCTCGATCCCTGTAAAATGGCAGTAGGACATCCTTCGAGGTGTCCCAGATTGGAGAGGGTGCAGGTTGGGCTGAGGAACACCCCCACCCCCTGTGCACGAATTTCATGCACCAGGCCACTAGTTAAGGTTTATAATACCAAACTATAAAGGTTGAATCTTTATTCAGCAAAGGGATCAGTCCCTTTTCCCCAACATCCCCTACAAAGACAGTTTGTGAATCAACTATAATAACTAATGTAATATTAGAGGTAGGGGAGGTTTCTTAGGGAGCAGGAGAGATAGAAATATCAATGATGAGAGAAAATTGTTCACTGAGTGACTCCTGCATGCCCCCTATTAGGGATCAAGCCTGCAAACCCAGGCATGTGCCCTGACCTAGAATTTAACTGGGAGTACCATGGCCTCCTGGTTCATGGTCAACATTCAAATACTGAACCACACTGGCCGGGCTGATATCTCTTTAAATACAAAAGTTATTATCTATATATATAAAACCCTAATATGCAAATAGAATGAACAAGGAAACAACTGAACAACCAGTTGCTATGACGTCTGCTAACCACCAGGGAGCACATGCAAAACATGGCAGCCATCAGCCGCCGTGGGATGGTGGAGAAGGTGAGCAGCGGTGCCAGACTAAGGCGGGGTGCCGGTTGCTGTCATCGGGGCAAGCCTATTGTGGTTACTGAAAATTCTTTGCTCCCACACACCGCAGTCCCACCAAGAGCTCGCACCTGCTGACGGCACCAGCCCCACTCACACCTGCTGCCGGTGCCTGCCACCAGCTTCGATCACTCAGCACCATCAGCAGGTGTGAGCAGTGGCTGCCAGCCCTTATCACCACTTAGGGCTTCTCCACCTCCCCCTGCTCCTGAGGGGCTATCGGGACTGGCAGCTGCCTCTTGCACCTGCTGCCAGCACCAGAGCTGCCACTCACACCTACTGCTGGCACCGGCCCTGCTCGCACCCACAGTTGGTGCCAGAGCCACCGTTTGCACCCACTGCCAGCACCCGGCACCAGTCCCAATCACTTGGTGCTGTCAGCAGGTGCAAGTGGGGCCAGCGCCATCAGTGCGTGGAAGCAGTGGCAGCGGGAGCGGGGCTTCCCGTGGACAGTGGACTGGGGGCCGCGGTGGGAGGGTCCAGGTGGGGTCACAGAGGATGGGCCGAGACCCACCCCTGTGCCCACCACAGCCTTGCAGCCCACAGTTCCTTTAAAGGTGCACGAATTTGTGCACTGGGCCCCTAATTTGTTTATAAATAGTATCAAGTACTTAAATTAACCTGGTTAATTTCAAAGCAGTTCAGAAATAAGAGGGTATGTTCTATCAAGCAGGAGGAGATTATCTCAATATATGAAAATAAAATTGCAACATCAGCTTTTGAAGTCACCAATTAAGATATACTCCTTAAATGCCAAGACTGAAAGCAAACTCTTAGGCATGTAAATTCTAATAAGACCCTTTTTAAAATAGGGCTAGGAACTAACTGTACAACTCACTCCCCAATGTGGACTGAGGACTGGTTTCAACTGGCTCCATCAGTTTTCAGTTTTACCTGGGAAGCATTTTAAAGCACAGACTCTGGAGGTCCATTCTCTCAGCTCCTGCCACCAGGGAACCTGCACACCTACTTTGCACTGTAACAGTAAGAAGTTATGTTCATTGTTTAACTATAAAGGATGAACATCAAATCTGTTCCTTACAAAGGTAATTCTGATATCCAGTCTCTAACTGCCTCCTTATCCAATCTTCTGAAGGATCATCAACCTGAGATACAAAATTGTTGAAGCAAAGAATAGAGACATAAAATCTAAAAATAGTTGATTTTAAGAAACACCAAACATTGTTTTTCCAAAAAAGTATTTTACCCCATTTTAAAATTTTTTTCCAAGAGAAGGCTAAATTACATCAGAAATTACATATTTACATCAGAAATAACATTTTTTCACTATTTAATGAACCAAGCAAGGGTACCATTTTTAAGATATTTAGGTTGATCAAGGGCATAAAATGCAATCAGGATATTTGGTAAGTAATAGGAAGTTGAAGACAGTGTGTAATAATCATAGAGATCTCAATCTCTGATGCATAGAAAGCTCAGGTTTTCGAGTCTTCTGTCTTCCTGATGTTTTATGGCCCTTTTGCAGATGTTAAGAGGCCATGCAATTTCACTTTATTTTCTTTGTATTTTTAAAAAAATATTTATTTATTGAATTGGTTGGGGTGACAGTGGTCAACATGAACATATCGGTTTCAGGTGTGGGTTTCTATGTTATAAGATCTGTATATTGCACCATGTGCTCACCACCCAAAGTCAAATCATCTCCTGTCATCTTATATTAGGACCCTTTTCTCCCCAACCCGCTTCCCTCTGGCAACCACCACACTGCTGTTTGTGTTCACAAGTTTCTGTATTATATCCCACAAATGAGTGAAATCATATAGTTATTAGCTTTTTCTGACTGATTTATTTCACTTAGCATAATGTTCTCAAGGTCCATCCATGTTGTTACAAATGGCGCTATTTCATCCTTTCTTGTGGCTGAGTAGTATTTCATTGTGTGTATGTACCACATCTTCTTTATGCAGTCCTCTACTGCAGGAAACTTTGGTTGTTTCCATGTCTTGGCCCCTTGAATAATGCTGCAATGAGCATGGGGTGCATATATCTTTGTGAATACATGATTTCAAGTTTTTCAGAAGAGGGATTGTGGGCTAGTATGGTAGCTCTATTCCTATTTATTTTATTTTATTTTTTAGGAATTGCCAGATTGCTTTCCATAGTGGTTGTGCCAGTCTACATTCCCACCAGCAGTGAATGAGGCTTCCCTTTTTTCTATAACCTCTCCAACACTTGTTATTGCATGTGTTGTTGATAATGGCCACTCTAACAGGTATAAGGTGGTATCTCATTATAGTTTTGATTTGCATTTCCCTAAGTGCCATTGAGGTTGAACATCTTTTCATATTTCTATTGGCTGTTCCTATGTCTTCTTGGAAGAGGTGTATTTTGAGGTCCTCTGCCCACTTTTTGATTGGGTTGTATGTTTGGTGCTGAGTTCTTTATATACTTTGGAAATTAAACCTTTGTTGGAGCTACTGTTTACAAATATCATCTCCCAACTGGTTGGCTGCCTCATTGTTTTGTTGTCAGTTTCTTTTTTTGTGCGGAAGCTGTGCAAAAGCTTTTAAGTTTGATATAGTCTCATTCGTATATTTTTGCCTTTACTTCCTTTGCCTTTGGGGTCAAGTTCATAAGTCTTCTCTACAACCAAGGTCCATAAATTTCGTACATATATTTTCTTCTATGTAAATTATTGTTTTGGGTCTTGTATTTAGGTCTTTGATACATTTTGAATTAATTTTTATATAGAGAGACAAACTGTAATCTGTATGATTCTATAGCACAATATTTTACTATTTACCAAAATGCAAACATGCTCAGTTTCTCTTAGTCTATGGCATTTTGACTTATGAACAATTTTGAATTATTCTGCAGATCAAAATAATCTATTTTTTCTTTGGAACAATGTTCACATGCATATGTAATGTGATATATATATATTGTATATGCATTATTTTGAATAAAATCTATGTACTTACATTTTAAATTACACATATTTTAAAGTGATTTTAGCTTTCTTAGAACTATTTATTTTAAATAGAAATGTGTTGTGGTCAGCACTTAGAAGCTCAAAATAGCAGCTCAAAAGGAATGAAAGCGCTGCCACAGTCATGTGCTTTATACTTTCAAAGAATTTCCCATTATAGCATAAATCCTGGACAAAACACAAAACAAAGTCTGAATATTTTCTTTCTCTTGATACTTCCTACCCAAAATCTAGCTGAAATTTGAAAACAGAGGAGATTTCTACTAGTGTCATAGATTAGGTCAGTGGTCGGCAAACCGCGGCTCGCGAGCCACATGCGGCTCTTTGGCCCCTTGAGTGTGGCTCTTCCACGAAATACCACATGCGGGCGCGCACGTAGAGTGCGATTGAAACTTCGTGGCCCATGCGCAGAAGTCGGTTTTCAGCTCTCAAAAGAAATTTCAATCATTGTACTGCTGATATTTGGCTCTGTTGACTAATGAGTTTGCCGACCACTGGATTAGGTCAATGATATTGGAATTGCAAACTTTTCTATTGTGGATTTAGAAGAGCACCTTCACGTATACCTTGCTTGGGTTGCCATTTAGTTATTTTTACTTCACCATTTTTACTTTAGTTTATTACTTAACCATTAAATGTCTTTCTCAGAAACCTTCATGTATATTTTTTTCTAAGTTCCACAACTACAATTCTCATCTTTTACAAGTTCTCTGCATATATCATAACTTCTGTAAGTATGATAATGTAAAACTGTGATAATGACAGTATTGAAACAAAAAAAGGGGATGATGAGGAATGTGAGTGTAATCAGAATACCAATTATGGCACACTATTACTTCAATTATATATGGAAGGAGAATATTTTTATACATTTCTTTCACCAAGAATATATGACATCTAGACAGGAGGAAAAGGACAACATCATTTTAAGTAAGTTTTTAAATAGTTCATAATAACTGTAATAAGGAAATAGAGGTTACCTTGATAGAGTTTACTGTTCTTATAGCAATTCTCTATGACTTTCCAAAGAGATACATTCATATAATTCTATAGTTAATGATGATTTATATTCATAAATGTTTAGAATGTTATCATATTAAATTTAAAAAACACAAATGTGCATTTCATTTAATAATATAACCTATATCCATCCCCCTGCTCACATAAGTAGATGTAAACAATGTGTTTTAGTTCAGTAAGGAGTGCTCAAACTAAAGTCAGACTTCAATTGTGGGAAAGGATGTATTTTTAGATGAGTTTAGAAAAATAATTGCAATATTTTGGTAATACTAACAAATACGATGAAAACAACTTGTACCATTTTATCAAAATTTACCACAAAACATCTTAATAATATATTGATTTCATGCCTTAACATTAGTTGGTTTTTGTAGTGCTGTACATTTTCCTGTATAATGTTTATTAAGTTTACAGATTTAAAAATATCTTGACTTTCATCTAATACTTATAATCCAGGTGGAATGACCAGTTGGTCCAATATACAGATCAAATCAATTCCGGTTCATGCTTTTAGAACTGAACAGCATAAATAGAGGAAAACTTTATATATATATATATATATATATATATATATATATATATATATATATGTATGTGTATATATATGCGCACATATATATGTATATGTATATATATATACACACACATATATATACATATATATGTGTATATATGTATATATACATATATATACATACATAGTACTATACATAGTGTATATATACATATATATATACACACTATGTATAGTACTACGTATATATACTATATATATTATTTCAGAGAGGAGGGGAGAGGAAGAGAGAGATAGAAACATCAATGATGATAGAGAATCATTGATCGGCTGCCTCCTACATGCCCCCTACTGGGGATCAAGCCCACAACCTGCACATATGCCCTTGACTGGAATCGAACCCGGGACCCTCGAGTCCACAGGCCACTGCTCTATCTACTGAGCCAAACCAGCTAGGGCGAGGAAAACTTTTTAATGGATTCTATAAAGTACAACACATTTTTATGCAGGGTTTAATTGACATTTCCTGTCCCTCATAGCAACATTATCCAATAGAAATATAATCTGAGCGACATATATAATTTAAAATTTTCTCATTGTTACAATAAAGGTAAAAAAAAAGATGAAATTAATTTTAATAACATAGTATCTAAAACAACATATTTAACGTATTTTAATATATAATAAGTATTTTGAGCCCTGACTGGTTTGGCTCAGTGGATGGAGCGTCGGCCTGCGTACTGAAGGGTCCCAGGTTCGATTCCAGTCAAGGGCATGTACCTTGGTTGCGGGCACATCCCCAGTAGGGGGTGTGCAGGAGGCAGTTGATCGATGTTTCTCTCTCATCGATGTTTCTAACTCTCTATCTTTCTCCCTTCCTTGCTGTAAAAAATCAATAAAATATATTTTTAAAAAAATAAGTATTTTGAAAATCAGGAAATTTATATTCTTTTTCATTCTGTCTATGAAATCTGAAGTGTTTTACACTTACAATATATATTAGTCAATCCCAGTCAGATTTTAAGTACTCAGTAGTCACAAGGAGCTAGTGGCCACCATAACAGACAGCACGGGATTAGGAAAGAAGAGGTCCCCTTCTAGGGGAGTGGTGTTAGTGCTTGTGAAAACAGGCTAGAAAAGGGAGTTCTGCTCATGAACAGTGACTTTGCCAATTTTCCCCTGACCACATAAGATATAGAAACAGCTTTTTGTTCCTGTATTAGCCATCTGGGGAACATCTGGGCCACAAGCCAATCTCCCTCTACTACTCAAGCAGGAGAAGAAATAAATGGAGAGAGGTGATACAGGGGAAGACTGCCAAACTATAAATGGGTCAGGCCATTCTCCCTTGAAACCCTGGATCCCACAGATGCCCACAAGCCTGAGAATTGCCCCAGGTGGGCAGGTTGTATTGAGATCATCAGAGTAGTGAAAGAAAAAAAAACAACTCTCATCTGTCAGAAGAAATGTGTCATGATGATGCCAATAGCTGGAAGTCAACCAAACAACTTGGCCAAACTTTCCAAGGAACTGTGAAAGCATAAAGAGCTCATCTAAGACCCTCACTGATGGGCAGGCTGAAGCCACCACCTGCCACCAGCATTCCAATGAGCCAAACAGGAAGAGGTCAGTAACATCTCCTGAGGGAGTAGGAGATCTGTGTTTTTCCTCTTGCACTTTCAATCCCCACTGGAGGAGCTAGTGCAGAGAGGGAGAGGTGTATGAAAAGCAGACCACAAACCAATCCTCAGCTCCCCCTGCAAGTCACTAGAGCCAAGCCCTACCTTATACTGGGAAGATAAAAGACTTTGAAGCAGGATTGAGTCTTGAAATAAGACTGTCACAAAACTGAAATTACCTCATGTTTCAGAAGCCAGCCAATGTAATGAAAGAAGTGATGACACCCCCAGAGCAAGGATGATTTATTTCAGGAAAAGTAAGAGCATGACTGGGAGATGGGAGAATAAAGCTATGCCATATTTAAAATTCAATGAATTGTGACTTCTCAATAAACTAATTAAACAAAATGTTGTGGATGAAATGTTTAAAACACAATGTTTGTATAAAAATTGGAGATGAGACATGGAGCTTAGAAAAGGATATATAGGAAATAAACGTAGCTAAAATGTGTAAAGACAGATTGTGTAGGGCCTCAAATACCAGGAAGAAAGAGCATGTACTTTTACTTGAAAAGAAGGAGTGAACAAAGTTTGTGATCAGAAAAGTGACACAACTTGCCCTGACCAGTTTGGCTCAGTGGATGGAGCGTCGGGCTGCGGACTGAAGGGTCCCAGGTTCTATTCCAGTCAAGGGCATGTACCTTGGTTGCGGGCACATCCCCAATAGGGGGTGTGCAGGAGGCAGCTGATCGATGTTTCTCTCTCGTCGATGTTTCTAACTCTCTATCATCCCTCTCCCTTCCTCTCTGTAAAAAATCAATAAAATATATTTAAAAAAAAAAAAAAGAAAAGTGACACAACTGAATTGGATTCTTTAGAAATATTAAAATTTTGGAGTTATTGTAGAGTTTAAATTAGAGTAGGAGAAATATAGAAAGCAGAGAAATCAATTATCCAGCAGTTATAACAACCAAGAGGGAATGGCAATTGCAAAAATAAAAGGAAAGGAAAAGACCGATTTAAGAAATGTTTGAAAACATTTCTGATAGACTTGATGACTAATTGATTGTAGGCAGTACTGTTATGGGACAGGAGGTAGGTAAAAATGTTGGAGGAGGGGGATAATGAGTCTCTGAAGCAAAGGTGAAGGATACTGAAATGGCAAATTAGGCAGAAACATAAGTACAGAGCCCATGTCCATCAACTAGCACTGGAACTAAAGATCTGAAAGTCAAGAGACGTCAGCAATAGAGAAAAATTCTAGAGTCAGCAGCCTACAGTGAGAGTTGGAATTGTGGCAATGAATGAGAAATCCCATGAGCAGACTGAAAAAGAGCAGTCCTAGCAGGGAACACCATTGTCACTGGGGTCAAAGGAGGAGGGAAGGGAAGGAAGAAATTGTCAATGGCCTCACAGGGTGCAAAGACATAAGAGGATAAGATGCAGGAAGAAGTCATTTCTTTGGGCCAATAGGTAGTTATTTGTGACCTTAGTAAAACAGTGCAATATTACAACAATCAAAAGATAATAGAACAGATTAGGAAGTGGCTGTGAATGAATGCTGGCAGTAGTGGTAGAAAATGCAGAGCTGAAACTCTCCTGAGCTACATTCAAGGAGGAACTTATGAAGCTTCCTAGGAAACTAATCAGGGCACTATTAGAAGCTATGAATTCTACAGTAAAGATCGTCAGGAATTCCAGGCCAGCTAGATATAATCTTGCCTAGAAACCAGACTGCAAAACCTTCATTACCCTTTCGAAAAGCAGTGGTTAGTTTATCACATAGGCGCTAAACTTCATTATTACAAATATGCTACATTTTAGAAAAAAATAATGTCAGATTATATTGTAATTTGTACCTTACAGAAGTCCAGATAAAAATATAAATATCTTCTAGGATCACTAAATAAATTAAAAAATAGCCTTACTTAAATATATTTCAATAAATTACATAATGTTTCTTTTGTTCTTCCCACATAGTTATTACTTATTACATACCTGTCTCTATAATCAAAGTATAAAGTATGCCAAAATTTAAATAAAATCATTTTTTTCCTTTGTGTTAGAAGAAATTGAGAGAAAAAGGTGAATCATGATTTTTTTAACCTTTTACATTTACTTCATTTTAAAATATGCCAGCTTGAATATTTACCACAAAGGATAATAGATTTTTAACTTTTGTTTCAAAAAGAATATATTTTGACCAATCTTTAAATTTTAAAATATTAGTAAGTCCTATTTTCAGTTTTTTACTTCTGAAAAACTAAAAGAACAACATCTGGGTGTTTTTTTCTAGTTAGAATGTACTTGTTTTTGTAATAACCATGACTCTCCTTACATAAATTTAAGGCAGAAGAACACTGGAAACAGTCAACTCAAGGAAAGCAACTCTAATTACAAATTTGAACTCATTTTTAAAGTATTTTCCTTCCTACGCCACTTAATGTTATAATTCTATAGGCACCCATTACAATGCTTCTTTGAGGTAGATCTGCTCAAAATGAAGAAAAAAATTTATTAGATCAAAGTCCAGCTTACCAGTAAGTGGGACACTTAAAGCTAAAAGATAACAGTGCACAAAAATGGGTAACTGCCATCTGCCTTATTTAAAAACACAGAAGCTTATGCGCCCAATGCCACCCAATATGTTCTGTCAAAGAAGTGACTTGAAATTTGTTCTGCTAACACTAAAATGGCAATAAGCAATTTGAAGGAAAAGGTATACTTGACCAAATTGTCCCCCACAGCTCATAAACACCTCCGTTTGTGCCCTGGGAGTCTATCAGGGCTGTGGGAGACATTTATTGACTTTTACTTGATCTCCTAGTGCCAAAACACACCAAGGTTAACACAGTTACTCAACACCTTTGATGCAGCCCGGAAAATGTTTGACTGAAAAATGCGTACAATTTAACAAAGCAAGCAGCAACTGCCTGCAGGAAGTTCTACAACCACAATCATTTCAAAATGTCACAGTTAACCCAACGCCATGACAGCTCTGCTCTGCGAGCACCCTTTAGACTGTCTGCTAAGAAAAGACAGGTCAGCTTTTAAGTAGAGGTTTATTTTCACTCCTGAGTTATCCCTCAAACTTAGGTCAAATATTATGTTTAGGAAGTCCTGAAATAAGATATACTTCTAATTCTTTGTAACAGATATCTCAATAATTTGAAATTTTTTCGAACTCTAGAATAATTCATACAGTATTCTCCACTTGACCTAAAAGGAATATATATGAACCCAATTCACATGAGTCAGAATACAAACTGGAGAATTTGCTTATGGTAGTTGCTCTCTACCAATTCTAGCAAGCAACCCAGTACTTATAACACAAACACACCACTTTCCACCTTCCCTATTGCTAATTAAGAAATCACAAAAATCTATGGTTAATTAGTTTTAAGAGAGCAAAGTTCAAAATGTAGAAGCCACAAGAAAAAAACAAAACAGAAGCTAAGAAGCTAAGATTTTGAAAGCTTTGTTGCCATTGATTTAATAAATGATCTTGGGTAAATCAACTTAAATTGCACTTCCAGGCAATACCCATTACTGAAGGTGCTGTGCTATAGTATTTTCACAACACTGTTAAATGTGCTATCTTTGTTGCTACAGACAACCCATTAATGAACAATTCAGCTTTCCAGTAATTAAAGTTGATTTAAATACTAAATGACCCTATGCCAGCCAACAAGAAGAGATGGTTTTCCTCAATTCATGATAATTTGCTTCCATTACATTTTATAAGCAGGATAACTTGCTACACAGATCAATGCCATTTGGTTTCATTGCCTACATTTTGCTGAATAAATTTTAGTCTTTTTTTAAGGTATAAATTCTTTGGGATAATACAAGAGAACTGTTAAAATCGATATACATTAAAATCATTTCTCCTTCCTCCCTTACTTCCTAATAAAGCTGGACTTTGCAAAGGAGACCAATTTCTAAAATAAATATTATTGTTGTATAATTCATAACTTAATCCACTATATGCTAATTCCAGCAAATATTGATACAGATCCCTTTACCAGTTTTAGATGAAAGATGATTCTGCTAAGCCATTTTCTCTATTTGCTGATGCATTAAATAATAATAACAAATACTTAAATTCATTCCTAACTGAGTATTTGAAAACTCCTAGGTCATGCACCAACACACCTCAATAAATTGGGTCAGGTTTATATCAAGGAAAAATAACATACTCTTATAATATCACAAGTTAGCTGGCATAAGGATGTATAAATTAGTAGACTCCTGTAAATAAAGTGGCATGAGCAAATTTAAATATTTATTTTAGGTATAGTATAATAAGATGTTAAAGAAATACCTCATTTTACTGACTTTCAATTGACTTCCTATTAGTCATATTAGGCATATACAGTATGAAATTAAAAAAACATAGCATGGTAATATTTGCAAGTCTTCATCTGTCCACCTTAGTGTTAATATTTAATCCTTTTACATTTATATAGAGCTGAGTTCCCCCTAGGGGCTTAATTACAAGGAACAACAATAGCCTGTAATTATTGGAATCGAGAGTCTAGATATTTTCTGCAGTACTAAAATTAGTATTATTTCAATTTGAAACAGTATATACCACTATATTGACATATATACTAGAACATAATTCTAGAAAAAAAAATCTTCTCAGCTAGATTTTTTAAATAGGCAATCTACTTCCTATACAAAAATACATCTATGGCTTATTTAATTATTCCATGTGGCATTTCTACATGATACATAAATGAATTCCTCTTTTCCTAGAGCTGGTGGCAAGGAAAGGAAGTGTATCTCAGTAATGGTCTAAAAAATTGTATTGATATTCTCCAATTTGAGGGTAAGCAGATTAAGACAGTAATTAAACAACTCTGCAAAAGGTCAGAGAAAACTCAGAGGTAAAAGCCCCTAAATACCAAGGCAAGGATGCAGGTCAGTAGAAGAATTAGCATCTTTCATGGTACTTACTAGAAGAGAGAAATTGTCAAAGCCATAGGAATAAAATATCACCCTCATAAGGACATGTAAGGGGCTCTCTCTTACCCACGTTTGTCTTAGCCTCAGCTTCACTAACTCTTCCCTGTCTTCATACTCTGAAGCCTTAGAAAAGTATACTGAAAACAATCAATTTGAGAGAAAGAAACAATATCCACATAAAGTGGGAAGATATGTATTAATTAATTTATGTAGCAGTAAAGCTGCATAACAAACAACCCCATGATTTAGAGACTACAAAAGACATTTATTTTTCTTACTCCTGAGTCTACAGAATAGTTGTGATACTCCTGGGTTTAGCTGGAAGACTCATGGATTCGCTCAAGGATTGGGATTGGACTTAATTTTGTTCCACATAGCTCCTCGTTCTGGGACTAGCAACTAATCAGAACATGTTCCTCTCATGGCAGAAGGTGGAAGGGAGTTCAGGAGCCTAACTCATCATGTGAGCACATTCAAAACCTCTCTATTTATGACATTTTGCTCACATTCTATTGGTCTTGAAATATGAAGTCCAAAATCAATGTCACATGGGATGTACAAAATCAATAAGGAAGGTAATTATTCTTCTCTCATGAAGCCAGGGAGAAAGTAAAAGTGTGCTGAAAGATAAACTAATTTATGTCAGAAGTACATTAGGTATCAAAAAGAATTAGCTTGTACTGTATCAGAACAATAGCATCTGAATGGAGCTATTTAAATTAATCATGAACAAGATGAAAGAAGTGATGTAATACTATACAGTACAGAAAAATAATTTCAGTAGAACATGTAATCCAGGAAGCACGGGCTGATTTCCTACCAACATTTTGCACTATAAAGACCTTCATAAAGAAATTCAATTAAGTGTTTAAAGGTAAGAGGAACAATGATAGCTCAAAGATAAAATGCTATAACAACAAAATACAAAGCAAGGGACCATGGCAGAGCTAAGAAAATAAATTGAGAAGCAAAACACACAATTTCTGATACAGTAAGAAAATTCTAAATAGCAAGAATCATAACAAACATGACTAAAATAATATAAAATTAATGTTGTATGAAAAGTTTGAGATAATCAAATGAACAGAGAAAGAAGCAGCAAGATTACAACTAAAGCTATGATGATGGATAAGAAGGGTGAGCAAGGAAAAAACAGCATAAAGGTCATTTGTCTTCCTAAAGTAGAGATACCAAACAAACAAAAGAATAGATAGGCATTCATAGTTAAAATACAGAAAAATGACACTAACGTGTAGAAAGACTTAAATCTGCAAACTAAAAAAAAATATGCTTTACTTTAAAAATCTGATTCAGAGTGACTGAGGTAGAAATGAATCATAGTTAATTACAGAAATTCAAGAATAAAGAAAGAATTCTTCCTCCATTCAATTAAAAACAAAGTCATCTATAAGGGGAGAAAAATGAGGTAAGCCTGAGACTTCCTAGTAATATTTAATGCCAGTGAAAAACTGAAGTAGTGTTTATGAAATTCCAAGGGAAAGGAAGTGTTATCCAGAAAAGCATATCTAGTTAGGTTGCCACTTAATTACAAAAATAAGAGCAATGGAAGTTAGAAAATGCAATACTCATGAACCCTCCTTAATAAAAATAGGGCTCAAGAGTGAGCTGCAGCTGAGCATAAGATGGCTCACAGAGGCCAGGATGGAGAAGCCATGGGAAGGGAATGGTGTGAGCAGTAAATCCATTTATGTGTAGAACTAAGACCCCCCAACAAGGGAACTTATTGTGCAGAAAATCATAAATGTCATGAGTCTTCTCAAACGAAAAAAATATAAGGAGAGGAGAAGAAAGTATACAATGCTAATAATCAGCGTGACAGCTTTTCAAGAAGTATCACATGTACCCTCATGGGGTGGAAGGTGAGGCTTCTAAATGACAATGACAAATGTTAGAAACATGGCAGAGCAAATGGCCAAGTGCTACACCATTCCCCTTGGGAATATGAAGTTTACAGAGTTGGAAAAAGAACCACTGGATCACTCTATCATTCTTCCACTAGAAGTGACTAAAATGGCACTGTCAGTCTTCTTAAGTCTTTGAGAAGACTAGATGCAAAAACTCTCAAATGATTACAGGACATGTAACTCTAGTTTAAAATAGAATGATAACGGTGCAGAAAGCTGGAACAATTAAAACAACTAAATGAGAAGGCATCATTATCATGTTAAGAATTATATTTAAACTTTTATGACAAAAGCTGCACTTGGATTTGATAAATGACTCATCTTACAAGAACAGAAACCCTTTACCCAGCTAAACTTAAAAATGGATACAGCCACCAAATTAGAGCCTGAAAAGAAGGTTTTTGTAGTATGAGTGATGGGCTGAACATATTTCAAGACAGATGGACAGCATTTTTGGGAACTGATGATCTCCAGTTGACGTGATAATGTGTTACCACCATTTATAGCAGATTTACTATCACCGACCCAGGTCAGTCAACTCCCAAAATAGACAAGTCAATAAACACCCATCCATTGTAGTCTGGCCTCAATACCGGATAGGTGTCATTCAATGTAATTATTTCTTTCTGATTTGAAATTCAGGGTAATGGTCAAATCTTGTTTGGTATATTGGTATATGTTTAATTAATTTCTAAGTCAACATTTGTTTTTCCTTATCATTTGCAAGGAGAGAAAATGCCAAAAATGATTTAAAGCAATGATTAGGTTAACTTTTTTATAGATCTGATTTTTAACCTAGATTTATAAGCCTTCAGTGTATCCTCTTCTAAATGTTAAAAGGGGTCACATAGAAATAGTTTTCAACTTAAACAGATTGAAAGCCAAGCATCCACTTAAAAGTTGGTTAATACTTAGAATGTTTTTTTTTTTTCATAGAAATGGTATAATAAGAGTGTACTTTGCTATGCATTAAAAGGCAATGGATAGCAACTCTTTAAACAGACACGCTTTGCACTTTTGTGTGTGTTTTTTTCTATAAAAACCACTTTAGCTTTACTACACTATAAAATTTTGCTACATGAAAATCTTGTCTCCAAAATGTGCCTGGCACATAATAAACATTCAATAAAATTTGCTGAATAAATGCTTGTCCACTGCCAAATCAGTTACATTGAACCACACAGCTTCAATTACCTTACCTATGACTCTGCCTTTTAATCAAATCATTAACCAGTCAACTGGACATAGACAATGGACAAAGTGCTATGATAAACATACCCAAAAAGGAATTATGATCTTATGAGAGAAGGCACTAAAATAATATGGCTTAGCACTTAGCAGGGAATGAAATAATTAAAAAGAAAAAGAGAGAAATTTAATGCTGAATAGATTAAGCATGAACTTAAGAATTTTCTAACTTCACAACTGTCAACACTAGTTTTATAGGTGTAATTAGATTGAAAACCCACTTTATCAGTATGGATATCAATCCTAAAATACCATTATGTTCTTCAACCAAGGGCTAAAGAAGCATCCGGTGTCTTTAGTATTTCTGTAATAATGGTGATCCGAGAAGAATTGGTGGGTTATTTACATTACGAATAAAGTTTGTCTTTAACAGTAAAGAGATTTTAAAAATCAAAGTCAAAGGATCAGCCAGTGTCCCTGCTATTGTAAGGACCGTAATTGAAAAGCACTAAGTAAGCGTGGGCCATACCAGCTCCATTAACATCAGAGTCGTGGCGGAACAGAGGGCACAGTAAAAACAGTGGCTGAAAAAACTTAAAAAAAATAACCTATTAACAAAGGCATGGGCAACATTACAGACACATTAGAGAAATCGTTAAAAGCCCTGAACAAGCAATAGTTACTATCTCTAGGCTTTAAGAGATAAAGGGGAGGTGGGGGGGGAGTTTCTAGAAGCCTGTGAGACTGGTAGCTCCAGGAAAGAGCTTAAAAAAAAGGCTTGGCTTTATCGGGAGAAACCAGCAGGGGAATAAATGTTCTTAACTTTCTGTCCTCCAACCCTCTGATCACCCCACGGCTACACAGGTCAGCCTCTTCGGACACAGACCAAGCCGAAAATGGACAAAAAGGAAAATGAGGACAGCAGGACTGGACTGGCAGGGAAATGCACGAATTTTGGGACGACAGAAGCAGGGAAAACAAACTCCCCAGAGGGTTGGGGGTCGCAGCCCACCCGACAGCCAGGCGATGAGTGATGAGTGTGTACCTTGTCTAAAAGCTTCCGGCCGCCCAGAGCTTCCTTCGGGTGGCTCGGACGTTCACCCCAACAAGTGCACGAAGCGAGGAGCCCGTGGACCTGAGATTGGTATTGAGCGCACATGATGAAAGCACCTGGGAGGAAAGCACACCCCACCCGCGCCACTCCTGGGGCAGACAGAATGATGCTGCCGCACACCAGGCATGGGGACAGGGGACCAGGCTGTCAGGAAACTGAACTGCTAATGGGAGAAGCTACCGATGTCAAGGTGTTGGGAAAACTATATGAAAAAAGGGTTTTCAGAAAGTAGGAATTCGACAAGCACAAAGATTCTCAGGGCTCATCCAAGGCAAGTGGGTATTGGAGGTACTACAAGTGAACGAAAACTGCCGAAACACAACCCCTCTTAACCAAAACCTTTGCAGGTGCTGTTCAGAATACCAGCACCTTAGCTGATCAGGGTTGAAAAGAATGAGACACTGGAAGTGAAGCAATCCTGACAGAAAAGATTTTATCCTGCCAGATTAAAAAAAAAAATCTAAAGTAATACATGAATACTTTCTTACAATACTAAAAAATGCAGAATTATGTAGACTAAAAGTGAAAGCCTGCTTTGTCACCATTTCTAATAGAGACGTGTGTGGATATATAGCCATCTTGTAGTTTTGTGTCTTTAATATAGCAAATGTATAATTTTTACATAGTCAACACTATTGCTGCTATTTTATCAACTGCTTTTTTCACTTAACAAATAATGTACTGGAGAATTTTTAACAGCAATGAAAAAAATCCTTTGCCTGAACTTGATATAGCAAATGGTAATTCTTCCAAAAACACTCACCTTTTATATTTTTACATAGTTTATTTAGATAAAATTAAAGCTTTTCTAGACAGCCTTTTTAGTAATCTCCTTGATAATTTAATTAGGAAATTCTTCCTCTCCCTTAGTTTGTAAAAAATATTATCTTTCATATTTTTTACTCTACGAATTTTGTGCCCATAACTATTTAATCTACATAACAATTTTATGTATGGATTGAAGTAGGAGATATAACTTGTATCAAATGCATTTTGCATCACTGCTCCTCATTGAAATTGCCACAATTATTAATCATTAAATTCCCACATATACATGAATCAGCTTCTCAACTCAATTCTGGTTCGTTAATCAATGTGCCTCTTCTTGAGTCGGTATTGCTATCATTTAATAACTGTGTCTTTATACATTAGCACAAATTTTGAGATAAATGGCATAAAATAAAGGTTAAAGTAAATAAGAAATGATGTAAATATTTGATTATATAAGAACAGCTGGTCCATGTATTTTTACATAAATATCACTATGATATTGAGATTCCATTGGAGACATTTTAAAGAATAATTTAATCATTTTATTTAAAAATATAAATATATAAGTTGTATTGAAGATTGTATATTTTGAAATTGCTTAGTTATAATATAGAATATTAGTTGTTAACTTTAAATATGTACAAGAAATATACTATTTTTCACAATCCTCTTAAGTACTATGTGAGCAACAAATATTTGAAGACCATTAATCTAAGACATCTAAAAGAAAGTGATTACATTTTAATAAATAATGAAACTAATGCATTTTTTTAAGAGAATATTTGGGCAGCCAGAAGTTTTTTGATGAACTAATAGTGTAATTCTGAGGCATTAGGTGACAGAAAAAATCTGGCAGCTCATTTACTACCCAGGAAGCTCCCTAAAAAGGTGTCCAAAGAAATCTAAATATTCACTAATATTATTAGTTGAAAATTTAGAGAAAAGTAACTTTCTGATATAACTAGGTTGTTTTGTTTAATTAAATCATGGAAAATGGAAAGAGTCTTGAAACTGATGTCAATGCCCTGGGGGTTGGACAGCATGATGGCAGCTGAAAATAGCAGGTGGATAAGAGGAAGGTAACTGCACGTTGTCAGAAAAAAGTCTCTGATTCTGACCGGAAATAGATTCCCTTAGAAATGGTACACTGACCTTGCCGAAACCGGTTTGGCTCAGTGGATAGAGCGTCGGCCTGCGGACTGAAGGATCCCGAGTTCGATTCCGGTCAAGGGCATGTACCTTGGTTGCGGGCACATCCCCAGTGGGGGGTGTGCAGGAGGCGGCTGATCGATGTTTCTCTCTCATCGATGTTTCTAGCTCTCTATCCCTCTCCCTTCCTCTCTGTAAAATATCAATAAAATATATTTAAAAAAAAAAAAGAAAAAGAAATGGTACACTGACCCATGCTCTGACTTAAGTGGCTTCTCACAAATGTATAATTCTATTTTGTTCATCAGTTTATTTTGTTCATTAGATTTCACATATAAGTGAGATCATGTGATACTTGTTTTTCTCTGACTGGCTTATTTCACTTAGCATAATCCTCTCCAGGCCCCTCCATGCTGTCTCAAAGGTAAGAGATCTTTATTTTTTACAGCTGCATAGTATCCCATGGTGTGAATGTACCACAGCTTTTTTATCCATTTATCTACTGATGGGCACGTGGGCTGTTTCCAGATTTCAGCTATTGTAAATTGTGCTGCTCTGAACATAGGGGTGTATATATCCTTTCTGATTGGTGATTTTGGATTCTTAGGATACATTCCTAGAAGTGGGATCACTGGGTCAAAGGGCAGTTCCTTTTTTGAGGAAACTCCATACTGTTTTCTATAGTGGCTGCACCAGTCTGCATTTCCACCAACAGTGTCCTATTTTTAAATGTTTCTTCTCCATTCCTTGTTCTTCTCCCTTCCTTTTAGGAATAATTCTGGAATGTAATAACTAGGTTGAGTCTAAATGCATTTTCATGTCCTAGAGAAATTTGTACTCAGACCACAGTACTGTGATGTGTTATTTAAAACAAAACAAAAAAACAGAGTTGCCGACACAGATAATAATGTGGTTAAGGCCAGGGGGTAGGGTGTGGGGTGGAGGGGGAAAAAGGGAGGGTATCTGTAATACTTTTAACAATAAAGATATATTTTTTTAAAAAATGAACTAGAGAAAAAAGAATCATTGCATCATTAGAGCACATGCTTGAATGATTGTAATAGATATCTCTTCTTTAAAACCTTTATTATATATTCCTCAATGTCATCAATCATCATTCCTTTGTGATTAGAAACTACACCAAATCATTTTGCATATTGCTCAGAAGTACAATAGAATCTAAATAATGCTTTTGTTATTACCACTCTTAGACAAATCAAAAACTATCAAATCTCTTTAGAAAAATTTTGAACCTAAATATACTAAGTTCTTAGATATTTTTGTGTGTTTGAGTCTTGAAGAGTCTTGAAGAAAGCCATCTGTCATAATTCAGTTTTCAGTTTTCACATGTTCATTCATTCAAAAAAGTTATTGAATGTATTGAATTCTAGTACCAAGTCATACAAAGTGATGATTATCTTAAAAACTAGAGGCCCAGTGCATGAAATTCGTGCACAGGGGCGGGGGCGTGTCCTTCAGCCCAGCCTGCACCCTCTTCAATCTGAGACCCCTCGAGGAATGTCTGACTGTCCGCTTAGGCCTGATCCTAAATGGGCAGTTGGACATCCCTCTCACAATCCAGGACTGCTGGCTACCAACCACTCACCTGCCTGCCTGCCTGATTGCCCCTAACCACTTCTGCCTGCCAGCCTGATCGATGCCTAACTGCTCCCCTGCTGGCCCGATTGCCCCTAACTGCCTCCCCTGCCAGTCTGGTCACCCCTAACTGCCCTCCCCTGCCAGCCTGGTAGCCCCCAACTGCCCTCCCCTGCTGGCGCAGTAACCCCTAACTGCCCTCCCTTGGCAACCTGGTCACCCCTAACTGCCCTCCATTGCAGGCCTGGTCCCCCTCAACTGCCCTCCATTGCAGGCCTGGTCCCTCCCAACTGCCCTCCCTTGCAGGCCTGGTCCCTCCCAACTGCCCTCCCCTGCTGGCCTGATCGCCCACAACTGCCATCCCCTGCTGGCCATCTTGTGTCCACATGGGGGTGGCCATCTTTGACCACATAAGGGTGGCCATCTTGTGTGTTGGAGTGATGGTCAATTTGCATATCCTCTCTTATTAGATAGGATTTTTAAAGGTGGTCATGACCTAAAGGAACTTGCAGTTGACTAGAAAAGATTAATATTAAGAAAGTGCAAGCATAAACATATAGTTGCAAGTTATGGTAAGTGCTCTAATGCAAAGGAAAGGTGAGAGGACCTGTCCAGATGTAGTGCTCAGGAGAGTCATTGAGTGTGCCATATGAGCCCAGACCTGAAATACCTGAAGGAACCAGCAGGGAGTGAACAATAAAATGAGGCCAGTGTACCCAGATCGTGATGGTCATGGGCAGGGTGTGAAGTCTGAGTTTGGAGAAGCAGGTAGAGAACAGCTTTAACATGGCTCATTAAGAAATATGGATTTTATTTAAAGAGAACTAAGATATTATTATAGGACTTCTAAAAACATCAAAATATTCAGCATTTGCTTTAAAAATATTTATCTGCTGGAATTGTAAAGAAAACAGAGGGAACTTTTGTTTGGGGTAATATAGTAGGTAAAACACACTGATACACTCACACAGTATAAAATATGGAAAAAGTATATTTTAATGCATTCTAGTCTCACCAAAAAAAAATCTTCCAGATAAGAAACTTGAAAGCAACACAAAAAGATGAAGCTGGGAAAAGGAGTGAAGAAAGGAAACCTAACCTAGATACAGAGATAGCCACTGAGTAAGCCAGGAATGCCTTCCAAAACGGGAGCATTTCACTTATCACTGAATTTCACATATCAAGCTGCTCATCCCTAAAAAGTGAGGAAGATATGTTCTCCCATGCAGTGGGCTCCCTTTTCACTTTGTTAATGGTTTCTTTTGCTGTGCAGAAGCTTCTTATTTTGATGTAGTCCCATTTATTTATTTTCTCCTTAGTTTCCTTTGCCCTATGAGATGTATACACAAACATATTGCTATGAGAGATGTCTGAGATTTTGCTACCTATAATTTCTTCTAGGATTTTTATAGTTTCATGACTTAATTTAAGTATGTTGTCCATTTTGAGTTTATTCTTGTATTCGGTGTAAGTTGGTGGTCTAGTTTCATTTTTTGGCATATACCTGTCCAATTTTCCCAACACCATTTATTAAAGAGACTGTCTTTACTTCATTGTATGCTCTTGCCTCTTTTGTCAAATATTAATTGAGGATAATGACTTGGGTCAATTTCGGGGTTCTCTGTTCGTTCCACTGATCTACATGCTTGTTCTTGTGCTAGTACCAAGCTGTTTTGAGCACAGTGACTTTGTAGTATAGCTTGATATCTGGTATTGTGATTCCTCCAACTTTGTTCTCTTTCTCAAGATTGCCATGGCTTTTTTGGGGTCTTTTTTGGTTCCATATAAATTTTTGTAGTGTTTGTTCTAGATCTGTGAAATATGCCTTTGGTATTTTAATGGAGATTGCATTGAATCTATAGATTGTTTTGGGTAGTATGGACATTTTAATGATGTTGGTTCTACCAATCCATGAACATGGTATAATCTTCCACTAACTTATATTTTCTTCTATCTCTTTTTCAGTATTCTGTAGTTTTCCAAGTATAGGTCTTTTATCTCCTTGGTTAAGTTTATTCCAAGTATCTTAATTTTTTGTTGTTGCTGCAGTGGTAAGTGGGATTGTTTGTTTAGTTTCTCTTTCTGAGAATTCATTATTGGTGTATAAAAATGCCGTTGATTTCTGGGTGTTAATTTTGTATCCTGCTACATTGATGAGTTCATTTATTAAATCTAGTATTGTTTATGGAGTCTTTAGTTATTAACCAGAAAACTTATATGCATATATGAATAGCCTATAGACACAGACAATGGAGTGGTAAAGGCCTGGGAGGGGCAGGTGCAGGGTGGATGGGGTCAATGGGAAAAACAAACAAACAAACAAGCAAAGGGGACATTTGTAATACTTTCAACAATAAAGATTAATTAAAAATTAAATAGAAAATACATTTTAAAAAAGAAGGAAGACCTCAGAGGTCCAATTAGTTCAAGAGAGTCTTGAGCCTAGTTAAAGAACCTGAGAGTTCATGAAAATCCATAGCCACCAAATTGAGGAAACAAGCCAATCCCCAAGTCCTAAAACAGTTATTCCAAATGGAATGATATTCATGATTCCAGGGCTTAGAAGTGCTAAAACCCTCGGAAACTCAGTGCTATCTAAGAAGAAGAGAGTTGAGGGGAGAGAAAAGAATATCTTAGTTTAAGCCTTATCAAGATGCCATTGTCCATAATCTATGACCTATCTTACCTGGGAATTTAAACTCAAATAGAAAAAAAAAATTGCTACAAAGGGTTAAATTTGGCACTATGTCTCTTCCAAAATTAGAAAATACACATCTCTTCAAACTCTTTCTTCCAAAATTTATGTGGGGTTGGGGGGAATGCAATAAAGACATAATACTTCCATTCTTTGCAAGTTTAGAAATTTGCTGTGATGGCAGCCCTAGTCATCAGATCTTATCTGAGGCACCTTTGTCATTCATTTTATTTTAAGCATTTTTTACCTTCTTTTTAAAAATTCTTTATTGTTTAAAGTATTACATATAGTATTACATAGGTCTCCTTTTTCCCCTGTTGACCTCTCCCCATCCCTCCCTGCACATTCCCTCACCTCCCCAGTGTCTGTGTTCATTGGTTATGCTTATATGAATGCATACAAGTACTTTAGTTGATTTCCTACTCTCCCCTCTCCTCTTCCTTTCCTCTGAAGTTTGACAGTCTGTTCGATACTTCTCTGTCTCTAGATCTATTTATGTTAATCAGTTTATGTTGTGTATTATATTCCATAAATGAGTGAGAACATGTGACATTTATCTTTATCCGACTGCTTATTTCGCTTAGCATAATGCTCTCCATGTCCATCCATGCTGTTCCGAATAGTAAGAGTTCTTTTTTACAGCAGCATAGTATTCCATTGTGTAGATGTACCAGGGTTTTTCAATCCACTCATCTGCTGATGGGCACTTAGGCTGTTTCCAAATCTTAGTTATTGTAAATTGTGCTGTTATGAATAGAGGGGTGAATATATCCTTTCTGATTGGTGTTTCTGATTTCTTGGGATATATTCCTAGAAATGGGATTACTGGGTCAAATCAATAAATGTGATACACCACATAAACAAATTGAGAGACAAAAATCACATAATCATATCAATTGATGCAGAAAAAGCATTTGACAAAATCCAACACTCTTTCTTGATAAAAACTCTCAGCAAAGTGGGAATAGAGGGATTATATCTCAACAGAATAAAAGCCTTATATGACAAACCTACAGCCAACATCATACTCAATGAGCAAAAACTAAAACCATTTCCCCTAAGAACAGGAACAAGAAACGGACGCCCAATCTCACCACTCCTGTTTGACATAGTACTGGAAGTGCTAGCCATTGTGATCAGACAAGAAGAAGAAATAAAAGGCATCCAAATTGGAAAAGAAGAAGTAAAACTGTCATTATTTGCAGACGACATGATATTGTACATAGAAAACCCTAAAGACTTCATCAAAAAACTGGTACTGGCACAAGAACAGACATATAGACCAATGGAACAGAACAGAGAACCCAGAAATCAACCCAAGCCACTATGCTCAATTAATATTTGACAAAAGAGACAAGAGCATACAATGGAGTAAAGACAGTCTCTTCAATAAATGGTGTTGGGAAAATTGGACAGATACATGCAAAAAAATGAAACTAGACCATCAGCCCTAACTGGTTTGGCTCAGTGGACAGAGCATCGGCCTAAGGACTGAAGGATCCCAGGTTTGATTCCAGTCAAGGGTATGTACCTTGGTTGCAGGCACATCCCCAGTATGTGCAGGAGGCAACTGATCGATGTTTCTCATCAATGTTTGTAACTCTCTACCTCTCACCTTTCCTCTCTGTAAAAAATCAATAAAATATATTTAAGAAAAACTAGACCACCAACTTACACCATACACAAAATAAACTCAAAATGGATAAAGGACTTAAACATAAGACAGGAAAACATAAAAATCTTAGAAGAATCCATAGGCAGCAAAATATCAGACATATGTCATAGCAATATCTTTACCGATATAACTCCTAGGGCAAAGGAAACTAAGGAGAAAATAAACAAATGGAACTACATCAAAATAAAACACTTCCGCACAGCAAAAGAAACCATCAACAAAACAATAAAAAAGCCCACTACATGAGAGAACATATTTGCCAATATTATATCCGATAAGGGCCGAATCTCTAAAAATTTATAGGGAACTCATACATCTTAACAAAATGAAGATAAACAATCCAATCAAAAAATGGTCAAAGGACTTAAATAGACACTTTTCAAAAGTGGACATACAGAAGGCCAAGAGACATATGAAAACATGCTCAAAGTCACTAATCATCTGAGAGATGCAAATCAAAACAAGAATAAGGTATCATCTCACACCTGTCAGAATGGCTATCATCAACAAATCAACAAACGACAAGTGCTGGTGAGGATGCAGAGAAAAAGGTACCCTCATGCACTGCTGGTGGGAATGCAGACTGGTATAGCCCCTGTGGAAGACAGTTTCCTCAAAAATTAAAAGAACTCCTATTTCAGGCATTTTAATTTCCATTTCCCCTTTGTATGTTGTTGCCTCCTCTATCAAATATTGACTCTAAAGACATGAGTTTGTTTCTGGCCTCTCGATTCTGTTACATTGGTCTGTATACCTGTTCTTATGCCAGTACCATGTTGTTTTGATTACTGTAGCCCTGTAGAATAGTTTGATATCAGGTTGTATGATACCTCTAACTTTGTTCTACTTTCTCGAGATTGCTACAGCTATTCAGGGTCTTTTTGGTTCCATATATATTTGTGGAATACTTGTTCTAGATCTGTGAGATATGCCACTCATATTTTACTCTGTAGATTGCTTTGGGTAGTATGGACATTTTAATGTTGTTAATTCTTCCTATCCATGAGCACAATATATGCTTGCATTTATTTGTATCTTCCTCAATTTCTTTCTTCAGTATCCTATAATTTTCTAAGTACAGGTCTTTTACCTCCTTGTTTAAATTTAATCCTAGGCATAGCAATGGTAAGTGGGATTTTTTCTTAATGTCTCTTTCTGATAGTTCACTACTGGTATATAAAAATGCCACTGATTCCACATATGAGTGAGCTCATGATAATTATCTTTCTCTGACTGGTTTATTTCAGTTAGCATAGTACTCTCCAGGTCCCTCCATGCTGTCTCAAATGGTAAGGATACTTATTTTTTTTACTGCTGCATAGTATTCCATGTTGTAAATATACCACAGCTTTTTTATCCATTTATCTACTGATGGGCACTTTGGCTGTTTCCAGATCTTAGCTATTGTAAATTGCATTGCTAGAACATAGGGGTTCTTATATAACAAACCTACATATATTCTTTCTGGTTACTATCTAATAAACAAAATAAACAGATGAACAAAATAGATCCAGAGACATAGAAGCATGAAACAGATTGATGAATCTCAGAAGGAAGGTAGGGCTGAGGGAATGGGTGGAGGGTGATTCACTGGGGAACATATATGCATATGTGCATAGCCCATGGACACAGACAATAGTGTGCTGAAGACCTCAGAGGGGTGGGTATGTGGTCGAAGGGGTCAATGGGTTTAAAAAAAGGGACATCTGTAATTCTTTAAATAATAAAGAAAGCCCTAACCGGTTTGGCTTAGTGGATAGAGCGTCGGCCTGCGGACTGAAAGGTCCCAGATTCGATTCCGGTCAAGGGCATGTACCTTGGTTGCGGGCACATCCCCAGTAGGAGGTGTGCAGGAGGCAGCTGATCGATGTCTCTCTCTCATCGATGTTTCTAACTTTCTGTCCCTCTCCCTTCCTCTCTGTAAAAAAATCAATAAAAATATATTTAAAAAATAAAAAAATAAATAATAAAGAAAACATTTTTAAAATGACACTGATTTATAAATATTAATTTTGTATCCTGCTACTTTACCAAATTTATTTATCCATGCTAGTATTTTTTTGGTGCAGTCTTTAGGGTTTTCTATTTATATAGTATCGTGTCACCTGAAAATGACAGTTTTCCTTCCTCCTTTCCAAATTGGATGACTTTATTTCTTCTTCTTGTCTGATTGCTGTGGCTAGAACTTCCAGAACTATCTTGAATTAGAATGTCAAAAATGGACATGCCTGTTTTGTTTCTGTTTTAAGGAAAATTGTTTTAGTTTTTAACCATTGAATATGATGTTGGCTGTGAGTTTGTCACATATAGCCTTTATTATGTTGAGGTATGATCCCTCTATACATCTTTGATGAGAGTTTTTATCATAAATTGGTGCTGCTTTTAAAAATATTTGTAAAATATTTTTTCCGCATCAATTTATATGATCATGTGATTTTTATCCTTTAGTTTATGTGATGTATCATGTTTATTCATTTATAAATATTGTAAATGAATAAATCCCACTTAATCATGATCTTTTCAGTATATTGCTGGATCTGCTTTGCTAATATTTTGTTGAGGATTTTAGCATCTATGTTCATCAGGTTTATTGGCCTATAATTTTCTTTCTGTGGTGTCTTTATCTGGTTCTGGAATTAGGATAATGCTGGCCTTGTAAAATGAGCTTGAAAGTCTTCCCTCCTTTTGAATTTTTTTTGAATAGTTTGAGAAGATAGGTATTAGTTCTTCTTTGAATGTTTGGTAAAATTTGCCTGTAAAGTCATCCAGTCCAGGGCTTTTGTTTACTGTGAGTTTTTTGTTTGTTTATTTGTTTGTTTGCTATTACTGCTTTTGGTTTCGTTAGTTTTAATTGGTCTATTCAGATTTTCTGATTCTATTTTGCAAGATTGTATGTTTCTAGAAATTTGTCCATTTCACCCATGTTGTCCAACTTGTTGGCATATACTTGTTCATAATATTTTCTAACGATCCTTTGTATTTCTGTGGTGTCCACTGTTACTTCTCTTTCATTTCTGATTTTATTTATTTGGGTCATCTCTCTTTTTTCTTGATGTGTCTGGTTAAAGTCTTGTCAATCGTATTTCTCTTTTCAAAGAAGCAGCTCTTGGTTTCATTGATCTTTTGTATCTTTTTTAGTTCTATGTCATTTATTTTAGCTCTAATCTTTATTATTTCCTTCCTTCTGCTTACTCTGGGCTTTGCTTATTATTCTTTTGGAGTTCTTTTAGGTGTAGGGTTAAATTGTTCATTTGAGATTTTTCTTGCCTCTCAAGGTATGTGGCCTATAGCTTTTCAAAGGTGCATGCCTCCACTAAGATGAGCTCTGCCCTTGTGGCATTCTGTTAAAGCACTTTGTTACCAAAGCAGTTTTTGAAACTTACTACTTCACTGAGGACCAAACACCTTTTGAGTTCTGAATCTTTGATGGAGATCAGGTCTCTCCTTTATATAAACAACTATTTCTCTATGAAAAAACAAAACTGTAAATTTCTGTGACCTTCAAACATAACAAATGCCATGTAATCTAAGGCTCATTTGATCTCATGCCAAGAGGTAAAAGCTAACTGTATTTCTGTAAAAAAATGGCTACAGTAGCCAATAAAAGTTTCTAAAAGCAATATCAGCATGAGCATGGTTTATATTTAATAAAACATCACCAATGTTCACAGTCACCCACCTCAGCTTTAGCAGAAGCCTAAATTTATCCATATGTATATTTTTATTCTGAAATTTTATCACCAGTTTATTTCTCAAAATTCCTGGCTCCAAGTTCTAGATTAACAGGTTTTCCCTGTGGGGGAGAACCTGGGTTCTAAATACTCAGGGCACAAGCTCTTGCTTGCACAGTCAAGTACACATCCAAGAGGGAAGGAGAGAGGAAGGAGCTGAGCTGCACAAGCTCTGGCCACACTCAGCAATCACTCAGGAGACAGGAAGGATAGAGAGAGGCCTGGAGTTACACAATAGAAAAAAGATTTAGAGGTGAAGAAGCCTTCCCCACTGTTAAACAATACTCAGTGGAAGTTAACTATTATCTCAGTTATTATTAATTATAGCTATTTTATCTTCCCTTTAGAATAGGAATTTCTGCGGGGGAGGATGATGTCCATCTTAGTCATTGTTAATTCCCAAGACTGTACCAAGCACATAGTAAACTCTCCAGATAGGAACAAGTAGAGGGTAGAATCGACATTGTGGTAGGTATGGGGGAGAAATCAAGAGTTTAGTTTTAGGTATGTTAAATTTTAAGTACTTGAAATACAGCTGGATGTGACGATGCCAGGTGGACAATCAGACTGTTTGGGAACCAGGTGAAAGATTTGGGCTAGAATTATACATTTAAGAGTCATCAACATAAAAATGGGATTACTTTATGGGAAGAATTTATGCAAAATAGACATGAACCTAGTACAAACTTGAGGAACTGTATACTTTTAAGTTAGGGGTAGAATGAGAGAAGAAAATGAGGAATGAGCAGTCAGCAAAACACTAGGAAAAATGTGGATGGTACAATGCAGAGGAAACCAAGAGAGAGAGGCTAGTGTTCCAAATTGGATTTGTGGATAGCTGTGCTGAGTGCTGCTGAGAGGTCATATAGGATGAGAACATAGCACAAAACATTTGATTTAGCGATATGCAGGTCACTGATAGAGCTTCTTCTTCTTCTTCTTCTTCTTCTTCTTCTTCTTCTTCTTCTTTTTTTTTTTTTTTTTTTGAGTTGGTGGAGAAAGGAGAGCTTATGTGTGAAGGCAGTTTGATGATTTGGAAATGTGAAGGTCTTTGGTAGATCATCTTTTACATGTTTGTAATGAACACGACGGAAGAAGGAGAATTGAATCTATTAAGTCAGGCAAATAATATCTTTGTCTTGCCTTAAGATCTGGGGACTTTTTGAAACCTTATCTAGAATTTTTATCGAGAATGGTTTTTAAGTTCTATTTAATTTCTGAGGAAGGAGCATTGCCATCTTTTAATGCCAGAACTCAGTTCATAAAATTCTGGACTTGTTTAATGTCATCTTGAAAAGGGTAAAGACGGTGTATGAAATTTTCTATAACTAGAGGTTACCAATACAATTCTAGAGCTACAGATTTAAAATGTCTGGTTGATTTTGTGGCCACTAACAACTGTTTTAGTTATGGAAGTTCAAATAATAGGAGCAATCAAATGCCATGCTTCTGAACATAAACTAATTGCCTACAGGGCTCCAGAAAGAATGTTCTCTCTGCTCCTTGTACTATGGGAAGCACTGTATACTTGGGTAGACACATCAGAAGGGCTGAGTGAAGAAGCAACAAGGTTCACGGTCTCTGAACTATGAGGCTTGGTCTTTACAGGCCTCAAGATACAGAATCATCTGTTATAAAAGACAGGATTTCTAGTATGTGAACTAATATGTTGAAATATGCAGCACTAAATCTCTGAAGAAAGCAAACATATAGCATTGCATAATCACTTCAGAAACTTCCACACATATAAATAAATTTTTAAAGCAACATGAATATTGTGAATCAATATTCCCTTCCACTATGTTTTTTTCTGAGCCACCCATACTCGGTGAGGTTATCATCGATTAGTTTCAGGTAAATATTAAGATTACTAGTGACCCGGGGATTAATTAGAGGAAATAATTTACTATTGCTATTTGCCCTTTCTCTATAATAGAAGTGTCAGAGATGAAAGAAAATTAGTAAAATGTATATGAAAACCTTCCTCCTGTCAGAGTCTGGGGCTCACCACAGGACCCAGAGTCAAGTCCCCACCCACCCACATGAGAATCGTGTGAGACCTCAGAATCGTGTGAGACCCAGACCCGGCCGGCCCCCACCCATTGGGCTAGATCCAGACCCGGCCAGTCCCATCCTTGTCAAGCCATACTGGGCAGGGGGCATAGCCTTAGGTCCCCTGGCCCGGTGCCAGGACGGGGGGCGTGGCCTGAGGTCCCCCAGCCCAGACCAGGGCAGGGGGCATGCCTTGAGATCCTCCATCAAGCCCCACCAGGTGGAGGACATGGCCTGAGATCCCCTGTCAAGCCCCACTGGGTGGGCGCAGCCTGAGTTCCCCCGACCCAGCACTGGGGGTGCACCTTGAGGTCCCTGTCAAGTCCTGCTGGGTGGGGGGCACAGCCTGAGGTCCCCTGTCAAGCCCAGCCAGGCAGGGGGGCACAGCCTCAGGTCCCCTGGCCCAGTGCTAGGGCAGGGGGCACAGCCTGAGGTCCCCCAGCCTGGCACTAGGGCAGAAGGAGCAGCCTGAGGTCCCCTAGCCCAGCACCAGGATGGGAAGCGCACCTTGAGTTCCCCTGTCAAGTGCCACCGGGTGGGGGGCATGGCCTGAGGTCCCCTGTCAAGCCCTGGCGGGTGGGTGGCACAGCCTAAGGTCCCCCAGCCAGCGCTGGGGTGGGGGAAGCATCCTGAGGTCCCCTAGCCCAGCACCAGGATGGGAAGCACACCTTGAGGTCCCCCATCAAGCCCTGCTGGGTGGGGGGTGCAGCCTCAGATCCCCTGTCAAGCCCTGCCAGGTGGGGGACATGGCCTGAGGTCACCTGTCAAGACCCATGGCAGCAGGGGAGGGCATAGCCTCAGGTCCCTGCTGATTGCTCGTTAAGGCTCCTTATGGGAACTTGGCCTCAGTTGTGGGTGCAGCCATCTTTGTGACAGAGTGATGGTCAATTAGCATATTCCCTCTTTATTAGATAGGATATGCCAACTTAAAAAGTCAATGAAGAAGTCAAGTTAAAGAAATAAAACCAAAAATTAAATTTGTCCACATAGGCAGTTAAATACATATAGCTGTTTTTTCCTAAAGTTCTCATTTCTTCTATGAGCAACTGCATTAAAGATGATAAAATGGATTATGAAGACATCAATCACTGCCTTAAATCCTATTAATATGGTTATTGTTTAAGGGTATATGAAATATTTACTAGTAACTTTTTATGAAACTGTCAATTTTCAATATTTCTAACTACCACATCACATCACATCCCAATGTGAAAAAACAAACAAACCACGTTTGCGCTGTGTACATATTCCTGACCTTTAGTGAAAGAAGACTGACTGAATACCTGAGGTACTGGAGCTGCCATTTCATCCAGCCAATTAGTGAAGCTGTGTTTTCCGCTGGCCAGGCCAGATACAAAATTATATTGACACTGTGGAGGTGGGAAAACACATTACAGTAGTTTGATGCTTATAAATTAGCAATACACTTTGACATGCAAGAAAGAAACATGAATAACAATTTTTACTTTACTGACAAATTAATAATCACCATAGTAAACTTGGAACTTTAAAGAATAATAATATAGCATATCTACTCATGTCTCCCTCCTGTCTAATCAGCCCTTCCATCAAGCACAAGATTATCATTCAAAATCCAAAGAATCCAAGGGTCTGTAAGAGAGCTGATACATTAAACAAATTAAGTTAAACCTATTTCTAACATTACTTTCCATTAACTGTCCAAGTTTTTGGTCTCAAAAATCTTCTCAACTATAATTATGGTGTGTGTGTGTGTGTGAGAGAGAGAGAGAGAGAGAGAGAGAGAGAGAGAGATGGAGAGAGAGAGAGAGAGAGAGAGAGAGAATGAAAGAGATTTTATGATAGTCCCAAAAATAAGGTTGAAAGCCAATACTTCCAGCTCAAAGTTGAACACACTGTTTAGACAGCAGATGGTTTCAAATAAATAGTAAAGAAAACAGGTACTACAAATTATGTGAACCCATCAATAACAGTTAATTTTAAAATCATTATATATCCAACATCATGTTTACTAGACATTATAAAGACTAAAATGTTTAAGAAAAACTTGAATTTGGCTGGGAAGCATACAATAGTGTACACAGATATCAAATTATAATACAATTTTAAAATATTTTTATTGATTTTAAAGAGAGAGGAAGGGAGAGGGAAAGAGAAAAATATATAGATGTGAGAAAGAAACATCAATCAGTTGCCTCCCACACATACCCTGACCATGGAAGAAACCCGCATCCTGGGCATGTGCACTGACCCGGTATGGACTGGCTACCTTTCGGTGCATGGGACAGCACTCAACCAAATGAGCTACACCGGCCAGGGCCCACTACATTTTTAAAAAAGAATGATTAAATGTTCAATGAAACCATACCTTATAAGTGTTTATATCTACATTTGTATGTGTGTGTGTGTGAGAGAGAGAGAGAGATGGGAAGTGGAGAGGAAGAGATATTACTAATCTAATTGAAATGAAATAAAATAGGGAGTTTAGTGTTAGGTGTGACAGAAATATCAATAGATTAGGAGCTAGGAAAGTCAAATTCAAACCATGTCTTTAGCACAGAGCCTTATGAGCTGTAGCATCTTGGAAAAATATTTAAATTCCCAAGTTATACAAATGGGAAAAATAAAAACAGTCTCATTTGGTTGCTGTGATTGTCCAAAGAGATAATGTGTGAGACATCAGTTATTTTCTCCTACCAGGAAATTTCCTTTTAAACCCTTTTACTCCTTATTACTGCCAGGCCTTCCGCTTATGCCCACCTATATACCCAAAGTGAGTCAAGCCTGACAATCTGTCCCTCTCCAGATAGGAAATATCTATATCCTATCTAATAAAAAAGTAATATGCAAATTGACCATACCTCTGCCACACCCACAAGCCATGCCCATCAGCCAATCAGAAGCAAGTATGAAAATTAACCGAACCAAGATGGCTGCGGCCATGGAGAGAGCAGGAGGCTTGGGTTTTCCCGGCAATGGAGGAAGCCAAGCTTTCCACCTGGCCTGGCCTGCCTTGGCCTCCACTTAAGGCTACAAAGTTTCAATTATAGAAGATAAATAAATCCCAGATACCAGGGCCTCCCCTTGGGTCACCGGGGAGCGTGGCCAGCCTGCAAACCACCACAGGCCCCCCTCACCCAGGCCGCCCCATGCCCCAAGGGAACCCCCACCCTGATCCAGGACACCCTTCAGGACAAACCAGCCGGCCCCCACTGGTGCACCAGGCCTCTATCCTATCTAATCCTCCTATCTAATAAAAGAGTAATATACAAATTGACTGTCACTCCAACACACAAGATGGCTGCCCCCATGTGGTCAAAGATGACTGACCCCATGTGGACACAAGATGGCCACCACAAGATGACCAACAGGGGAGGGCAGTTGGGAGGGACCAGGTCTACAAGGGAGGGCAGTTAGGGGCAAACAGGCTGGCAGGGGAGCAGTCAGGCATCAATCAGGCTGGCAGGGGAGTGGTTAGCGGGTGATCAGGCTGGCAGGCAGAAGTGGTTAGGGGCAATTAGGAAGGCAGGCAGGCGAGCAGTTGGGAGCCAGCAGTCCTGGATTGTAAGAGGGATGTCCGACTGCCCGGTGGGATCAGGCCTAAAGGGACAGTCCGACATCCCTCGAGGGGTCCCAGATTGGAGAGGGTGCAGGCTGGGCTGAGGTACACACACACACCCCCATGCATGAATTTCGTGCACCGGGCCTCTAGTATATATATAAAAGTCTAAGTGTCCATCCTTTCCTCAGACCAGTAGCTATGATGTGCACTCACTACCAGGGGGCAGACGCTCAATGCAGGAGCTGCCATGACAAGCACTGGCCATCATACAAAAGCCTAAACGACTGAACGTCCAGTCGACCGGTCACTATGACACTCACTGATCACCAGGGGGCAGACCCTCAATGCATGAGTTGCTCCCTGGTGGTCAGTGTGCTCCCACAGCGGGAGTGCTGCTCAGCTGACCGGCCCATCCCAGTGGCCCACCAGCCCGGTGGCAGCCACTCACTCCCTCAGTAGTCCTGCAGGTCCAATCTCAGGAGAACGGACCAGGCACCAATGGACCAGCGCTGCCGGGATGATCCTGACAGTGCCACTGGCCTCCTGGAAGTCAGCCTCAGACACGGTGGCTGCTTCCCCTCCCTAAACACTCTGCAAGGAAGAAAAGATATAAAAGCAGCTGCCAGGTGGCTCCCAACAACTGGTGCGAACGTCAGTGGGACAGATCTGGATCCCAGGCCAGTAAGGGTGTCCCACAGCCTGCCCAGAGGGCCAATCGCATCTCGGCCCCCACACCCTTCTCGGGAGGGGCGCTAGACACAGGGCTCACAGCTGGTGAGTGCTGCTGTAGCGGTGCCATCCTCTCCCAATCGGGACTGACTAGACGTGAGCCTGTGGTAGGCACAGAGGGGCCGGGATGAACGGGAGAGGCAGGCAGGAGCAGCAGGTGGTGTTTGACTGCCAGTTTCGGCCCAATCCCCACAGGCCACCCCGAGGAACCCCATCCATGAACGAATTCATACACCGGGCCTCTAGTTTAAAAATAAATGGCACCATGGTCCTGGAGCTGACAAACCAAAACTCAGCTTCCCCCAAGTGGAACACAGGCCCTGCCACTACCCCAGAGTGACACCTCACATATCGCAGCCAATGCTGCCAATACCCCCTGGTGCAAAATATGGCCCACAGCCCAGGCCAGCCCAGAAACGGTTGCTGTGGGCGCTGGGTAATGACGTCACATAGCAATGCCTGGCTTCCTCTCCCTAGTGACTAGCCTCTTTGCAGTTTCTTCAGCCCAGGAACACAATTTGCTTTATAGCCAGGTGCAAACATTTTACACTTTAACCACATGTCTGTGGAGCGTTTTCCCATGCCTCATCTCATTTGATCCTCACAGAAGTCCTGGAGTAGGTAGATAGGAGACTCAGTAGAATCCTATTTTCTTTTCATTAACCAGAAAATGGAAATTGAGAAAGTTTAGAAACTTAACCCAATTGAAAAGAAGTAAGAATGGTGGACCTTGAAAATGACTTCAGGTTTTCTCACAGCACAGAATATAGTCAACCACTGCTACAGTTAAATATTTTACCCTTCCTTCTCCCTGCATGATCTACAATAATAATCTGCCTTGTGTTGATATTTACTGCTGTATTGCTGACAATTACCTGAAAGAGAAGTTGGGGCGCTTCACTGGGCTGGAAAAAGTTTAGCTAAATCAGAAAACAGGTCTAATAAGCAAGTTTATTCTATATATACAGAAGGCTAAGTTGACTCGCGCAAGCACAATACATATAAAGCTCTCACTGGTGCCAATCGCACGTGTGTGTTTCGATCTGTCATTGTCAATCTTAAATTTGGTTGACACTTCTATTATAGAGAAAGGGCGAATAGCGATATTAAAATGTTTCTTATAATTAATTTCCTTTCAATGTGCATGAATCTGTACACTGAGATACTAGTATTAACATAAAAGAACCTAGTCCAGGTCCAGGTCCTCCTTGATACTGATGGTTTATACTGGTGGGGCAGAGTTCTTGCTGGCATTTTTAACTTGTTCCCATTCGTGCCCTAACCTGGGTTAAGCCTTTCCTTCCTTCTCCCTTCCTTCCTTCCTTCCTTCCTTCCTTCCTTCCTTCCTTCCTTCCTTCCTTCCTTCCTTCCTTCCATCCTCTCTTATAGCAGCTTGTTCTGGTTTTACATATACAATATCCTCTCAACTGTCTCCAAAGGCACAAGTTAGGTTAAAATTTTTTTATTTTCTCTTCTTTTCCTTATACTTTGTTTCCTCTGGGGTCACTTCTCTGCTTAACTTTGTCTGTTTTATCATGTTATTATATTTCTTCAAATATCTATTTTGCATTGACTTTATTTCTTATAAAATAGTAGGTGGATTTTAGAATATAGACTATAGTAGAGATAGTTGCCTTGTTTCTTCAGCATATAAATTTTCTACAAAAAGGCCTTCCCTGAATGAACATTCCTCCTTACAGTGTGTTTTAGTTAGGTTTCTTAGTTTTTTTAGTTGCAAAGAAAAAAAATTAGCTCTTGTTGATTCAGCAAAAGAGTAATTCGCTAAAAGTATATTAAGTCTCTTTTTCTTTACCTCTTTTGTATCTTTTCCCTGGACAACTCAGTCCCAAAACCATTCCATGATATGCACAAGGGGGTCAGATACAGGATGTCATCATCAGCCCAGGAGAACAGTTTGTAACCTGAGGAGAGCACCTGTGTGGAGGAGGGGTGGAGTTCTGGCAAGAGAGGGTAAGGAGGACTGCCCTGCAGGGAGTGACTCTTGTGAGGCACCATAGAGAGAGTGAGGTGAGAAGAGTGTGCATACAGGTGTGGTGGAGGGTGTCAGAATCAACTCAGAGTAGGGCTCAGAGCCTCAGTAGAGAGAGGAGGAAATCCACATGTGGGCACGTGTCCCAGTGTGTGGTTTGGGAGACTAAACATCTTCACATGTGGACAGCTCAGGATGGGATGCTACATTCCTCCTCAGATTTGAATGTCTTTTCCCTGAACATTTATTCTATTTGTTATTAAAAATTTGCAGTACCAATGGAAGCCACAGTTTCCTCTCCAAGTTCACCCAAGCCAGCTTTAGTGATTGCTACTCTCCCCCGCCTTTTTTTGTCCCTTCAATTGTTATTACTACTTGATAAGCTATACTTAATTCATGATATATTGCTATTATTCCATGTGTTTCCCAGTTTTCTAGTACATTGTCAATCTATAACTCACTTGTAAAAGATGTTGTCAGGCTAGCATTATACATAGTAAGACCTATCTCATTTCCCACCTACTCCAAGCCCTTCACTAACAAGGCAAGAGGAATTGCAGACATTTACTGCTTCATATTTATATAACTTTCTTTAATTTGTAACTAAGCTGGTTATTACTTGGACTCTACTTTTCATATTGTACTGTGATACCTCTGTTACCAATGTCTGTGCAGTTATGATTCTAGGGCAACATAAATGAAAACAAAGATCAATCTGGATTGGAGTAACCTTGGAAAATGAATTGTCCTCTTGCAGCCTAGGAGCCATCCGCAAAACAGACAATGTTCCATCTCAGCCTGTCTCGAAAGTCAACATTTTTTTTATGAAGACGTATGGATTCCAAGAAACCCTTTCTTCTCAACGCAGTGTTTCAGAGTATTAGCCAATTTCAGCCCTTTCCCAAAACAACACATTAATCTATATGATAGGACAGGAAGGTGAAGAAAATGTTACCAGGAGAGGAGGTATTCATCTTCCTCTTGTTTGCACTTGGCATCCTATGACATTTTCACCATTAATAAACGGTCTTAACTGGACAGTTAAGAATGTGCATGCCTCTCCCAAGTCCAAATAAATCTTAATTGCAATTCAGAGCAATTAGTGCAAATTGATAAAGTAGAACCTTACAGATAGTATTAGCGTGAGTCTGCCCCAGAACCAAAATAGTACAAAGCACCTGAACCAGTTATCAAGAGAAAGTTCACAATCGCAGATAGCCCAAGGTTATAGAACCTAATAATAACAGGTTATATAATAGTCCTATCAAAACCAATAAAAGTGGATAGTGTCATTCAAAAGGCAGCAGGGACCTACCAAAAATCAACTCCATTTCTTCTGAATTTGGCTTCAGGACATGTTAGAAAGCCGGGCCTAAGTGTCAGCCAGGTACCTCATCAAACAAAACATTGCTTCTCATCCCCCCCTCTCCAGGTCTAATAGGACAGAAAAGTAAGCCTGCATGCATCAAACCAACAGTGTTAGTCAAAATTATGTCGCAGCATGATTGTCCCTGATGGAGGCACAAGCACACAGGGCTGCATGGGTCTGGAATTTTACCCTGTGTGACTCCAAAGTGTAGTTCAACCATTCCAGAGAAAAATTCACCCACAAAATAAAGTCAGGTATGTGAAGCATGAAATAAACGTGACACGATTTTAACAGTGCTTTAGAGTGAAATGCATCCAATGGTCTTATCAGAACAGATGGATGCAGATGAAAAGTCAGATATTTTCCTAAAATATAATCTTTCTATCTTTATATTCACCTTATACAGATGTTTGGAGTTGGGAAAGAGTCACAACACCATGAAAAGACAAGAGTTCTCTCACTATTGAGAAAGCAGACCTTGCACAGATAGTCCATCATTGAATAAATCTCAAACTTGGTCATCCTATATAATAAAAGCCTAATATGCTAAGTGTCTGGTCATCTGTTAAACCAAAGTGTAATATGCTAATGATATGCTAAGACCTCTCAACTGCTTGCTATGATGTTCACTGACCATCAGGGCCCAGACAGTCAACCAGTTGACTAGTCCCTATGATGTGCACTGACAACCAGGGGGAAGATGCTCTGACCGGTTGGTTAGCTTGCTGCTGGGGTCCAGCCAATGGGGACTGAGCAAGATGGGCCGGACACACCCTGGAGCTCTCCTGTGGTTCTTCCCCGGCTGGCCAACCAGGGCTGGCCAACCTCCAGTGTCCCTCTGCGGCCCCAATTGGGCACCGATTGTGCTCTCTCGCAACCCGGGACCCCCTCAGGGGATGTTGGGGAACTGGTTTCAGCCCAATCCCTCAGGCCAGGCTGAGGGACCCCACTGGTGCACGAATTCATGCACTGGGCCTCTAGTCTCAGTATGTTTGAGAACGACAGTGAACGCATGCACCCGCTTAAAGAACACTATAGTACAGATAGGTAGTTACAAAATAGTCATGGTGATGTAAAGTTCAGCATAGGTAATACAGTCAATAATATTGTAATAACTATGCCTGGTGTAGTTGGGTACTGGAAATATCGGGGGAAGACCTATTGTAAAGTATGTGATTGTCTAACCACTATACTACACACCTGAAACTAACATAAAATAGTACTGAATGTAAACTGTAATGGAAAAAAAAATTATGAAAAGAGATTATCTTTCGTAAATGTGCACAACATGCATAAGTCTTATGTGCGTGTGTATGTGTGTATGTGTGTGAGAGACAGAGAGCAGTTTAGCATTAAGCAATTTCTCCACAACCACAATAGCACATACACTTTTATTTTTTTCTTCCCCATACTCTTTCCCACATATACTGCTTGTTGTTCACTCAGATTCTATTTTCCCTCTCAAAAAGAACTCTGTCTACTTTTTTCCATTTGCCTGTGTAATTCAAAGGAGAAAGGTGCCAACCCAAGCCTAGAATGAGTTATGGTTGATGATATAATTCAACTACGGTTGACCCATTTACCTTCCCAGGGATTGATTAAACCTTTAACCTCATCACAGAGCAACAAAGGTTTTAGAGCATTTTAAATATAATTTTAATGAAATTTTAGGATTTTACCTAAGATTACAACTGTGCACACCCTAACATGAATGCCCAGAGTTATATACATTATAGTATTAGTCTTTGGTTTAAATCAGTTAAATTGGTTGCATTTCATCTGCATGATCACTTAAATTCATAACTAGTCCCTGAATATTTTCCCAAAAGAATAAATATAAAGTGGTAAGATTGTTTAAAAGCTCACAAATTTGCAGCCATTATAGTGTATTTTTGCTTTTAACTTTTAAAGCATAATATATCAATAAATTATAACATGTTTATAATAATAACATTTCATCATGTCATTTATATTCTAAAGTTATTGATTTCTTTCAGAAAAAAATGTCAGCACTTAGGCTCATACCATCATTTAATGACTACTTTACTACATAGCATATTTTAAAAATGCTTTTAAGTTGTAATAGGTTTGTCTTAAAAACAGTCAGTTTTTAGAAAAGACACTCAAAGACATCTTAATACACATAAATGCAATTTGAAAATATTTCTGCCAGTGGCAAAAACATAAACAGTTTTCAATTTACTCAGAATGGAAACTTTCAAATTATGGATTTTTAAAACATTTTACATTGAGAGATTTATAAACTTTCAATTGTTTTGCTTAAAATAAAATTTTATTCATACTTTGTGTTCCATTTCAAAATTTCTCTATTAAATTTTTATGATGTGACTATATGCAAATCAATAAGATGCATTTAACAACTAAAGAATTTTTCTGCAAACTTTGAAAAAAGTAGAGGAACATGGTATTACTAGAAGTATTGCATTTACAATAAAAAGATGATAAACTTTCCACAAAGATTAACATTAAAAACATACAACTTTTAATATATTGGTTAACATGTAAGTCTACTTTATTTTTTTTAATGTTCATAAATATTTCATGACTGATTTCATAACAATAGTTGCTTATCTACTTCCTGATTTCAGGTGACACAAGACACCAGAATATATCCAACAGTGGAGTTCATCTCCTTCAATTTGACTCTACTAACTGCATCTATGCAAGTAGTGAGAAGTTGCTATATAGGTAAAATAGCCAATACCCCCTTTCTTCTGTGAGATTCTCATAGTTATTTCTTCGTCATTCTTCCCCTTAGAAAACTCCACTTTTCCTTTAGAAACCTGGTATATGCTGTGAACCTTCTCATTAATCAATTTAAATAATGTTTTTCAATGTGAGTTTTCTTTTGGAGATAGAGGGTTAAACCTACTTTTATATATATAATACTACTTCTAGCAAGTTTCCATAGTAAATATAATTAATCTCTCATTTTACTGCTTTTACTTGTAAAGGAGCTTTAGTTCCTGTGAGTAAAGCCATACATTAATGTAAGTAGATCAAATATTTAAAAACTTAGACCATTAAAAACATGTTTAAAAACATGGTGGCAATTTTGAGTGGAGTGTGCTGTCATAGGCCTGCTCATTACATTGCCACAGGATGTTTCCTGAGAAATGTCCGCATCTCCTTTCACAACAACGATCTCCAAAACCAGGTGAGAACTTTCTCGACTCATGTGTTCTGTTCTATATTATTTCCTCAGGTAACCCTACCCTAATTTGCCTTTCTGGCCCATTCTTCTGATACCACTGTAATAACCTGGTTATTATTTAACAGGAACACAGTGAAAGGGAAAACTAAATATAAGCATGCCACTAATACAACTTTGCCAAAAAGCTGCATTTACCATTCTCTAAGTCTGTTCCTGCTAATTAATGTGGGAAAGGGACTAGACAAAGGCAATTTATACACATGCCCAGTAAGTTCTGAATGTGTGGGAGGCTAATTGTATGTCAATCACGCCTGAAAACGAGTCAGTGGCCAGGATGGGCTTGGCCATTACAGGGCATGAAATCTAACTATAAAAACTTCCAAACAAAGGAAGTTCTTCCTCTCTCTATTGGCTCCAGGGTGCCAGGCCCTCCTGGGATTCCTGCTTCAGGGGCACTCTCCCCAGCACCCCACGTGGTTCATGACTGTGTGGGGCTCCACACATGACTAATGGAGTTTAATCTGGCTGGAATACTAAACTACCCCCGACTGCAGCAAGGAACAGAAACTCTGGACACTGGCCCTGTTCCTGACTTTGCTGAACTCCCAACTGCCACTCTTTCAGGACTGGCTTAAGGGCCAAGGCACTTTGGAACGGGAGAAATATAACTTTACACAAATAAAGCCTACTCCCACATTCCATCCTCCCATGCGAGTCTTAGAAAATTCATTTTCTGAAGATATCTCAAGAGCCTCTGTCCCACTTGTATCTGGGAAGTCTGGCCCATTAATTTCTCAGGCAACACTTCCTAATCTGACAAGTGGTTGGTCTCTAGTCTGTTTCAGAATTCAAGGAGTTATTTCCATGAATATACTCTAGCATGTAAAAGTTCCTCAAGAATATGGGTTATGTTTTACTCTGATGAAACCAGTTCAAAATGCACAACAACTTCTAAGGTTATAGGAAATCATAAGATGCTGGAGTCATCTCTTTTCTTAGAGCAGGATCCCTAGGATTTTTGGAATCTAAAATGGGTGATGAGTGGTTTTTATCTTTCTAGATACCAGCATCTATATATATAAAAGCCTAAGCAACCATTAAGACCGGATGACCGGCCATTAGCTATTACACATACTGACCACTAGGGGGCAGGCGCTCAACACAGGACCTTCCCCCTGGTGGTCAGTGCATTCCCACAGCCAACCTCCTGCAGCCAGCCAACCTCCTGCCGTCCCTCCCCGCTGCTGGCCCCAATCAGGACTGGGTGAGAAGCCCTTGATCAGCCTGATTGCCGGCCGGGCCGAGGGACCCCATCCGTGCAGGAATTCATGCAGTGGGCCTCTAGTCCATAGATAATACCTACTCAAAATTATTGTCCCTCTGGGATATACACATTTTGAAACTTATCTATGGGTAGTTTCAAATGCTTTTGGCCATTAAACCTCATGCAGTTCATTTTTTTTTTTTTTCTGGTTTTCCTCCCCATTTTTCTCTCTGTGTCAGGTTTGCATATTCTCTAGTCTACCACTGGGAAGAATACACAAATCCACAGCTTGGATACCTGGCTCCACCCATCCACACCTCTGCCACTTCCTATTATGAACAAAGGTCTCAGAAGGTGATGGATAATATATATTCTACTTATTGTAGTGCAGCTGTCTTTTCACTATCTTTTTGCCCATGTTTTGCATTGGGAAAAATTACTTGTAATGATTAATGAAATGGGCTTTCCCATCATACCAATGCTTATTGGCTGCGCAGCGTCACTAAAAGTCTTCAAGCCCTTATTTCTTCATTTATAAAAAAGGAGATGCTATTACTACCCCATACTGTTACTGGAAAGATTAAACAAGACAACACTGATAAAGAGCTGGAAGAATTACTGACACATTGTAAGCATCCAATACATTATCTAGAGAAGCCATGTACAGAACTCAAAATGCAGCCCATCTTTTACTTTTAAGAGAAATGGCAAGATGCTTTTTCAAAAAGGCAGCAGCTTCTGGGGTTCCCCATGTTCTTTGGAGTGCAACAGATGATGGAAAGGGGCTTTCTCAGGAAACAGTGTCTATGCTTTTCACACTTTTATTAGTTTTCAAATTCTTGACTTATCAAAACAGACACACACACACACACACACAAGAACAGAATTGCATGTCACAGGTTAACACACCATCTATAATTCTGGCATTTGGAGTGACTATATACAGAAGAACTTTCTCTATCCTTCTTTTCCTGTTTGATTCCACTTTGTTTCCCTTTCTGACCAGAAATGTAGGTCTCTGAATGAAAATCCTGAACTATAACAAATAAAAATGAAATGATAATCTGAAAGGCAAACAGGAGCTATCAGTCAAATTTCTTTTTAAAATAGAGTATCTATTTCAGGCTACTTGTTGGTAACAGCAGGGGAGAATATCTTGACTCCAGCACATTTTTTTTCTTTGTCTAATATAAAGAGCTTGCCCTATCTCTACTATAGTTGAAAGGAGAAAGAGAAAACCCTTAATTTAAATTGTACTCCTTTTTAATGGAAAGAGATTAGTAACATTTCCCTTCATTTTGATTTCTGAAGCCCCATTATTCCCCTGGTTTGCATTTAAGATCAGTTTACCTTTAGGCTACAACTTGTCTTTGGTTCCCCAACAGGTTTGTCAGCCCTTAACTCTTAAAGGAGAATCTTGTAGGAAAGGGGGGTGGGAGGGAGTGTACTCTGAAACAAAAAGGCCCCATATTTTTCACATTTAAAACCTTTCTTTATTTTCATGTTCCTTTGGGAACTAAGAGCTCTAAAGTTGATGGAGCCTCCAGCTTTTAAATACAGCAAAATGGGAGACCTTTCCTCCCAGGAAGTTCACGGGGGGACTGGCGGCCTGGGGACCTTCAGTGCCATGGCCAATGCTTCCACAGGCTGTAAGTAACTTAACACCAACTAGTTTGGAAAAATAGAAAAGCAATAACTAGAATTCTCCTTCCCAGGGAAGTTCAATTAATTCAATTGGGCATTCAGTTGCTACATTTTTACCAGAGCTGGAGTCTCTAACCTTATTTCAATGAAAATAAGTAGAATACCATTAATTTCTTTTTGGCAGTACATTTGATTGTGTGAAGAGGTTTGCAGGCTTCAGCTTGTAACCTATTTCCCTTGATATATGAACATTATTTTCCCCTTATTTTAATGCAGAAAGCTTAAGGCTAAGGTGTCAAAATTGTCTTTTATTTCCTAACTTTTTTCTTTTATTTCTCCAAGTGAATACCATAATCAAAACGTGAAAATGGCAATTTTTCCCCTGACAAAACTTCTGATTCTACATTAACCAGATTATCTCCTGTCCTTTTCTTTTCCCCATAAAACACAACTGAATGTGGTCTGGGTTGTTGACCATGAGTGATAAACACTGCACACTAAATAATATTAAGATGTTGTAAGTCATTACCTGAATTTTCTTTAGGGAAAGAATTCACTGATGGAATACTCTGAAGTCTTAGAAATTGTGTTGTAGAACACTAATAACATAAAAAGATTGCCATATATAAAGTGGGAAGAAAGGTTATAAAATGTCATCTAGTCTCTAATCACATTGGTCTTACCTCTTCATCTGCATCATTCTACTATTATTTCCTAATTCCCTACACTTCAGAGTCCATGTTCCTCAAACACTAGGTGGCCCCTGAATGGCCTAGCCAGCCCCCCCTTCCTGTCCCCATCTCCCTAATATTACAAGCTGGAAGTGGCCTGTGACCTTTCTGATTTTGCTTTTCTAATTAAGAGGAATCACATTTCCCCACCATTTCTCTCTCATCACCCCCACCCCCACCCCAGCCCTTCATCTTTTCTTTGACCTTTTGGAAGTTAGAATTGGAACTGCAACAGACATCTTGCTACTATAAAGAAACTGCCTCAAGAGCAATCCTGTGTTATTAAATGTTCAGCAACCAGCTTTCCATGCAGGAGGTGGTGGGTGGGATGAGGAACCCTTATATGTTGCATTTGCTGACTTCCTTATGCAAATACCATGTTCATCTTAAAGGCAGCAATGTGACATTACTTAATATTAAGTTAAGACTATATGTACAATAATATATATATATATATATATATATATATATATATATTAGGTATATGTATCTTTACCACAGTTTAAATAAATAATATTGAATAAAATGTAGTAAAAAGATTAGAAAGTGATGAGTTTAGAGTATTTATTACCGTTTAAAAATAATTTAATTGTTCATAAATTTTAATTTTTAATAATACCTATTTTACAACCAGTTCACAAATTCCTGAACATTTAGGACATGGTCCTGATGACTCTTAGCACCTCTGCTAAAATCTGTCTACTCCAAACTTTATGTTATGTCAAAAGTAAACCTAGGTGTAATTAAGCTACTTTGCCTAGTTTTCTGTTACTTGCAGACTAGCCATTCCTAACTGATATACCCACCAAATATATCTACCAAACTCATCTCTGCCTCAGGGGTTTTTGTTTTTGTTTTTGCTAAATTCATCCTTTTGCTGAAGACACTTCCCCATAGACAGGACCCCCAATATTTATGAAGCTGGAGTTCTGGCCCAAAGTCATCCCCCAGAAAGGGCTTCCCTAACCACGTAAGCATTGGGGAAATAGTGATCCAGGTAGAATAAAGCGTAGATGTCAAAGGCCCAAAGTGTGGAACTTAAAGAGGGCCACTGTGAACTAGCTTCTGTCCTCCCAATGTGACTGACTGTGGAAATGGGGTCTTTAAGAGGTAATTGAGGTTAAATGAGGTTAAATAGGAGTGGGGTTCTAATCCAATAGGACTGGTGGCCTATAGGAAGAGGAAGGGACATCAGAGATCTCTTTCTCAGCCATCAGAGGACGCGGTGAACAGCAGGCTGTATGCAAGCCGGGAAGAGGGGTCTCCGCAGATCCTGGCCATGCTAGCACTCTGATCTCAGCCTCCAGCCTCCAGCCTCCAGCCTCCAGCCTGTGAGAAAATAAATGTATGTTGCTTAAGCCACTTGGTGTACTATATTTTGCTATGGCAGTCCGAGCTGATTAATACAGATTTTGATACCAATAAGTGAAGTGCTGATATAATAAATACCTAAATATGTGGAAGAGGCTTTGCAACTGCATAATGGGTAGAGGCTGGAAGAGTTTTGAGTCTCATGCCCTATATAGCGATGTTTAAGGTGATTTTGGTGAAGTCTCAGATGGAAATGAAAAACATGTTTTTGGAAACTGGAGTAAAGGTAATCCTTGTTATAAAGCAGCAAAAAAACTCAATTCAACTGTTCTATGCTTTGTGGAAAGAGAACTTGTGAGCAATGGAATTGGGTATTTAGCTGAGCAGATTTCTAAACAAAGTGTTGAAGAAGTGGCTTGGTTCCTCCTGATTGCTTACAGGAGAAAGAGAGAGAGAGAGGGAGAGGGAGAGGGAGAGGGAGAGGGAGAGAGAGAGAGAGAGAGAGAGAGAGAGAGAGAGAGAGAGAGAGAGAGAGAGAGAGAGAGAGATTGAAGAACTGTAGTTAAGCGGGGAAGGGGAATCAGGACTTGAAGACAGAAAATTCTTACTCTTCATATCATAAAACAATTAGAAAGGTTATTCTGAAGAGAACAATAAGGGTGTGGCTGAGCAACCATTTGATGAAGAGATCATGAGTGCAACCCATGGACTTCATCAACCACCTCAGCAGAAACCAGGGAGGGAGAGGAAGTTATACCAGGAAAGACACTGCCAGTTTGAACTAACGGGGACACAGAGTGTGGAATGAAATGAAGGAAGGCTGTCAAACTTCTTGGATTCTACAGGACCAGATCATAGTGCTTTTGGACTATAAACACATATTATTCTTCAAGGAAAGTGAAAAGGATTTCCAGGGCAATTCAGAGATCATTAGAGCTGCCACTCCCACCAGAGGCTGTGTGCAGGGTTGTTTCCTCCTCCTCAGTTCCAGGGGTGGGCCACGGCTCAGGTTTCCTGAAGGGCCAGAATGACCTTGCCCAGTGCCTCAGGAGTGAGGCTGACCTTGCAGAAAGCTGTGTGGGCAGGGCCCTTGCAGAGCTATGAAGGTGATACTGACACTCCAGTGGGCCTGGATGGCAGAACTTCCAGCCAAAGAGATGTCTTGCTAGTGTTTGGACTTGCTTGGGCCATGTCCTCCTTTCTTCTTTCCAATCTCTTCCTATTGGAATGGCAATGTCTACCCTGTGCCTGTTTCATCACTGTACACTGTAGGCATACAATGCGCCTGGGTTCTCAGGTAAACAGCGGGAGAGGAATTTTACCTCTGGATATATCATACATCTAGTCTACCCATGTCAGATTTAGATGATATTTACATGAGACTTTGTACTTTAGAGTTCATGCTGAAATGAATTAAGACTTTGGGGGCTGTTAGGAAAAAGTGAATGTAATTTATATCTGATAAGGGCATGAATTTTTAGGGGGCCAGAGGCAGAATGCTATGGACTGAATTGTTTCCCCCCAAAATCCATATGTGAAAGTCCTAACTCATTGGGACTATATCTGGAGATAAGGTCTTTAGGATGTAATTAAGTTTAAATGAAGTCATAATGATGACGCCCTGATCCTATAGTATTATGTCCCTCATATCCTCTCTTTGCCTTGTGTGAACACACTGAGACAATAGCTGTCTACAAGCCAGGAAGAAAGCTCTGACCAAAACCCATGCTGGTCACCCTATTCTCATATTTCCACCCTCCAGAGCTGTGAGAAAATAAAGACTTGTTATTTACGCAATCCTAATCTATGGTATTTTGTTATGACAGCTGAGTTGACTAATACGAGAGCATTTCATCTGAAGAAATAATATGTAAAGAGGGATCCACAGTACACAAGGTTGATGACTGGAACAAGGATCTGGCTTCGGAGGATAAAGCTAAGAGTCTGGCATTTATTTAAAGAACACTGTGAAGCCAATGAAGCATTTTAAACAGAAAAACAGAAGTTGAATTTGGTTGCTTGGTTTTTTTTTAGAGATCATAAAATAGGATAAACTTTCCCATTCATAGAGTTTTTAAGTATTTTTCTGTATTGTCACTACTTCATGCTTCATTCATTAGAGGGCCGAGTTGCTCTCAACTGAGTTCTACAAAGAATCCAAGTGAACCCCTTAGACCGTGGGAAGGTCACAGAGAGGATCTCAAATCTGCCACAGCTTTTTAAATGATGTGAAAATAAATAGATACACTTGGCACACACAACCAGCACACTTCCATGCTGAAGTCATGTGCTCATACTTCTTCTAAATATTGTCAAGAGTTACACAAAATTCCAGGCTAGCAAAACTTATGATCTCCTGGGTATACTCTTTCTCTACCATTCCCAACATATACTTTTAAGGTTAGGAGTTATTGCTACTGTGTGTGTGTGTGTGTGTGTGTGTGTGTGTGTGTGTGTGTGTGTCCAGTGAGGAGAGAGAGCGGCATAAAAATTAACAAGTAGAAAGAAAGAGGATCTTTCCAAATATCATGCATGTGCTAAGTGTATCAGTGATTTGCTAGGCAAAAGTTGTCCTCAGGTTTGAAAAGCCTATCAGCATCATAGGTTAAGAACCTGTCTGCCTATCTTTTTTTTTTTTAAGGAATAATGCATATTCTGTGTGGTTTAACAAGGAACAAAGTAAACTATATAAAATTACCTAGCCAGCTGGGGCTGAGGCTGATATGGTAGTGATGCACAGGATGTGGTTGATGAACCCCATTTCAGAACCGCATTCCATTCTCTTTAGATGGGACTGGGGATCGCCTCCTCCACCATGTGTGGGAACATACGTCACACGCTAAACCTCAGCAGGCCTCTTCTTTGCACAAATTGCTTTTTCCTATGGCTCATCCTGAATTTGGCTGCAATTCATGTTGCTCCATATTCTAGTTGTTACAGTTAGAATTACAGTGGCATTTCCTCAGTTTAGTTAACAATAGAGTGCCTGAGGCTTGTGATCAGTTGCTATAATAGCAGATCCACCAGGGCAAATATAAGTTTTCATAAGCAACCTCTTCCAAGAGAGTCTGGGGGCCACAGACCCAGAATACAGTCTGAGCAATACTCTCTCTTCCTTCCCTCCTCATTTCCACCAGTAATTATAAAACCATGCAAGCTAAATGCTCTTTGTCAAAGAATATTCTTCATTGCAAAAATACTTTTATCATGTTTATCCCTCCAAAGCTATCAAGGAAAATTGGCTTCAATTTTTTTTCTAATTTTAACATCCCAGATACAGAGGCAGATTCATTAACACTCATGTCCAATAAAAACGTGGCCTAATAGATATTTTTCAAGATACACTTGGAGTCTAAATTGGCAGTAAGTTTTGTAAAAGGTTTCCCTTTTTATGTTAAATTGCCTTGCATATTTTAAAAATATTGTTTTTTCAATTTAAATAGTCAGCACTGCAAGCACATCATATTATAATAAATGACTTGAGGAAGATCAACCCCCAAGACTTCATGTGCTAATTTATACAATCTGAGAAATGGTGAGAATCCTCACTAATAACCAAGGAGAAAAACACACATGTAAATACACAAGCACAGTTTCAATTACCTGGCATTGAAAACAAACACACTTAAAATACTTTGGTGTTTCCTAAATGTTTTCTTTTTCTTTCATTTTTTTTCGTTTGTTCAAATATGAATTGACCATTATGTAGGTAGATCTACGAATAACACAAGCTGCCAGTTTGAAAGGAAAATAATGTTATAGAAATGGCTCAAGGGTTCCCTTTCACTTCCAAGGTTCCCATCTCCCTTGGAAGATGACTTCAGATAGGAATACTGACTTTTTGAGCTATGCCTTTACTTCTATCTACTTTTTCAGTAGCATTCACTTGAATCCTATTTCTGGAGTTAATTGAAGAGGCAGCTTGCGTGAAAAATGAAAAAAAAAAAGAAAAAACAAAACAAAACCTCACCAATGTGGGAAAGTCAGTAGAGAAAAAAAGATATAAGTCTTTAGCTCTGTAATCAAAAGCCTTAAAGAATTTTAATATCTCAAGTACCTAGGTTATATGACAACTCCAGTGTATTTCTGATAATGAATAGATTACAATGATTAATCTCAAGTATCAATTATATTTGAATTCTACCATTCAAGTCCACTAAATCATTGAGACTTGTGGAAGCCTTGAGATTACAAAGAGCAAATAATCATCATTATTCTTACCCTATTATTATCCACCATATTGTGAGCCCCTGATACATGGCAAGCTAAGTCCTTCACTGTGGTCTCTTGTAGTAATAATAGCTACTACTATTTACAGCACCATGATGTAAGATTATTTCTACTTTACATTTGAGGATGTTGCTAAGATCTTGCCCTCAGAGTTCTCAGGCTGTCAAGAACTGACAATGAAGTGCTATAAGTTGGTCATATTCAGATATTATAGAAAATTTGTTTTCAAATGTTTAAAATATTTAAAATTAAATACAATAATATGTTGAGTTTTGTCAAATGCCTTTTCAGCTTTTACTGAGAAAGATCACTTGGTTTTTGTCCTTCATTCTGTTAATATGTTGTATCACATTAATTGATATTCCTATACTGAAGCATCCTTATTAATGGATAATATGCACCTTCTATGCTTAGTTTCCTGAGATATCAAGAATTAGCTGAAATGTATCAGATTGCATAGCGTCTGAAGTGGGGATGAAATATGTCTATTGGGCAAAGAGATTTGAGGAGTAAGGATTTTATTTTACAAAATCTGGAAGTCCCAGTCAGATAGACATAAGTAAATGTATTTCTGGGTCTTGTTTTACATTTTTACTCTATCTTCTTATTTAGTAGGTTCATGTGCAGCTCTTGGGCTTACATTCCTCAGTGAAAAGTCTCTAATGGATGAACTAGACGTGTTTATGGGTAACTTCTGTGAAGTTAAAGGTTTATTTTGAAAGAAGAGTCAAGAAGAGCTCAGTTAGCAACTGGGAAAAGGGGATTTTATGGCACTTAATAACATGTTATCGATGTAAGTAGAGAGGAACCTTGAAATGTGGCTAAAAGTAGTGTTTATATTATTATCCTAAGAACCAGATGCCACACAGTGTCTCTTCCTAGGTTTCTGGCTTCAACTTAAAGACAAGATTGTCTGAATTAGAAGTATAGCCAGAAAACAAAAAACAGATGAATCGACAAAAAAACCTCACCCGAACATAACACAGGGTAGGTTCACTGTAGCTATCTATTAAGAAAGATAAGATTAGCTACATTGCCTTTGATAACTTCCATAATATATTTAAATCCTGTGACCATGAAAGACCATAACCTTTGTTTCATGTCCTTTGGGATGAGTGAGTCAACTTTCTCTAAAGCAATGCCTCAAAAACTGGTGTCTGATAAATTTTCAAAATCACATAGCCCTGTGTTAAAAAAAATGTCTTCATACGGACACTGGAATTCAAAAATCAGGTTCAGAACTGCAATTGCCTTGTTGCTCTGATCAAATTGGGTACTTGGAGAATCAGTTCAAAATCAAGAAAAAAATTCTAATTTAATTATTATGATGATCCCTGTAAATATGCCATGAAAATGAAATTAAAAAATTGATCTTCAGTTTAATTTAATGTGCAAACAAGAAAATAAACAGTTATCCATTAAGGCTGATCACATCATCTTACCTAATAATAGACAAACATGTAAATTGACCATACCTCTGGTACGCCCATAGCCAATCAGAGTGAGTATGCAAATTAACCCAACAAAGATGGTGGTTAATTTGCATACATAGGTGCCCAGCACCTGCGTTCCGGGAACATCCTGGCACCCAGGTCACTCTGAGGTAGGCCCCAGTGTGGGCCCTGAGCAGACTGGGAAGAGCCTGAGCCAGGGGGCTCCTGGGCAGGGCCAAGCCTGTGATCAGAGCCGAGGGGGCAGGGGCGGAGCCAGCAATGGGAGGGAGCTGGGGGTCCCCTGACCAGGCCTAAAGCTTTGGCCAGAGGCTTTAGGCCTGGGCAGGGCCCAGCCAGCGATTGGTGTGAACTACAGAGGAAACACCTTTTCTGACTGCTCATTGGCTAAGCTTCCTGTATGCCACTGGTAATATTCTTAGTAACTTGGGTAATAAGAATCCAAAAAGGTGATCTAGGGTTTTTCCACCACACTCCTGGAGAAAAAAACGAAGATCCACTGCTGGAGGGCTAAGAAATGTTATATCCTGCCCTAGCCGGTTTGGCTCAGTAGATAGAGCCTCGGCCTGCCAACCGCAGAGTCTGGGTTTGATTCTGGTCTAGGGCATGTACCTAGGTTGCAGGCTCCTCCCTGGCCAGGGCCCAGGTCAGGGCTCATGCAGGAGGCAACCAATCAAAGTGTCCCTCTCACTTTGATGTTTCTCTCTGTCTTTTCCTTTCTCTTCCATATTCTCTAAAAGTCAATGGAAACATATCTTCAGGTGAGGATAAAAGAAAGAAAGAAAGAAAGAAAGAAAGAAAGAAAGAAGAAAGAAAGAAAGAAAGAAAGAAAGAAAGAAAGAAAGAAAGAAAGAAAGAAAGAAAGAAATGTCATATCCTATGAAAGACACATCTTGAAAATGCCTAAAGAAAGTTGTCATTTTTTTCATGGTGAAGGGACTAGAGTCCTTGTTGATGAAAACACCTTGGTGGCTGTGGGGACTGGCAGTGGCTGCAGCAGCGGGGTGATGGGGCTGGTGCCTTCCCCTGATCAGCACTGTTGCCTCCCACAAAGGGAGGCCAGACTGCAGCTTAGGCCCGCTCCCTGTGGGGAGCAGGCCTAAGCCGTCAGTAGGACATCCCCTGAGGGCTCCCAGTATGTGAGAGGGGGCAGGCTGGGCTGAGGGACCCCCACCCCCAGTGCACGAATTCCGTGCACTGGGTCCCTAGTGTTGGTATAAATGTAGTATTCAACTATTTAAGACATTTTTCAGCTCCTGTCATGGAGACTGTATTTCCAAAGTGTACATGCAGGGGTTTCCTCTACACTAACCACAGCGTGAGACAATTTAAATGGATAAATGACTGGTTTCTCACAATCCAAACCCAGAATATCTTGGTTCAATTTAACACTATGGTATAATATGTCATAGTTCAGTTGTTAGGCTGGTAGGAACATTAACTCTGTGCTTAATATAATGCCAAATTAACTTTTATAAAAATTGAAATACTGTATTCTTAGAAATACTCACCTCGGTATCTTGTTAGCATTTTACTGCTACCATACATTTTGCAGATGGTTAAAAGGCACAAAACACAGGATCTTTTCTCCTTTGGAGATAAAAATCCAAATTTGTGTTGTGTATTTCTCTAATTCCTGACAATTGAATATAATTATTTCCCTAGCAAAAAAAAAAAAAAAAAAAGAAAGAAAAGAAAGAAAGAAAGAACAATGAGAAATATTTAGGGCCCTGCTATCATGTGCTTCTGTATGCTTAGCATGTGAAATACCATGAAAGGCCATAAATTATTGTTATCATATCTAATGATACTGCAAAGCTTAATTACTGCCATTGATGTGAGTACATAATACCAGATCATTTTCTCTTTGTCTATGTCCTCTTTCCATTTAAAGACTAAATCATACTGTCCTTTACCTTTTGGCCTCAATCTTTTATTTTTGGCTGCAAAAACTAAAGACCTGTTTCACAATCTAGATCTGTTCAAAATAGTTTAAGCCCATTCCAAGACTTTTAAAATGGCTAATAGGTTGGGAGAAACCTTTTGTCCAAATAATTTAAATGCAAAATTAAAAATCGAGTGTACTATTGATTCTCTTAGAATGCCACTTCTAAATGCAAAGAAGTACTTCATCAAGTACCTTATGCCTTTTATCACAGATGAGCCTTTTAATCATATATTGATTGGTTGAAATCCAGTTGTCTATTTTTATATTGTTATAACTTAGTCTTCCTTCTAAAAATCATATAATGTGACTCTAGATGAACAAGTTCATGTGATTCCCAAAGACAAATTAACTTTACAAAAACATGAAAGTCACAGGGAAAATATTCCCTCACATTAGAATATTCCACTGTGTCCTAGTTCATGTACAAATGCATGCCCCCTTAAAAGGTAAAAATGCTGGCAGATGGCCAGTATTAACTTGTTATTTTTATTGCAATATTCCTAAATGAGTATAGACATAGAGTCAGCAATAGATGTTTAAAGTTGAAAGTTTAAAATATGGAAGTTAAATACACACATAATAATGCACCTCATAAAATTTAATAGTACTAATTTAATATTTGGACAGCATTGTTTTCCTGAAACTAAATAAGAGCTTATTTTATAGACTAATCCAATTTCATGATGAATCAATCAGTGAATATACAGCAAAATTTACATTGTAAAATTATTTTTAAAATGTTTAACTATCTCAAAAACTTTTCTTGAGAATGTACTATTACACTTACTGCTGATGAACCACTATACAAGTCAGTATCCACAAAGACAGAATTCATGCATTGCAAATATAGTACTAAATGCTAGGGCACAGATCTTGTGAGCTCAGCATAACTAATGACTTCTCTAGTCATTCTCTCACTGCATCTCACTGTTCAAACTAATGTGAAGCCCTCTTTTGTAAAACTCTTCGTGGAACTCTTTGGACTTCCTCTAGCTCAAAGACATTAATCTTAGATCAAATTTGACTTTATTCTTTTCTCATTAGCCTGCCACAATTACTCTGTTACACTATGCTATTGGGGGGCAGGGGAGTATTAAATCAAAGCCTGAATTAACTGAATAACTTCTCAGCCATTTCTGAGATGTGGCCTTCAGCCATGATGGCTCTGATAACTTCAATCATCACAATTATATGCCAGAGAATAGGTTGATCAAAGGGCAGAAAAGAAACATAACTTCTCCTTTTCTAAGAAAACTTTCTAGAAGCACCAATTGGCATTTTGTTTATAACTCATTGGCATTTTTTTCTATGAGCTCTAATATTTCAGCTACTTAACCAGAACTACAGTCTTTTTTTTTTCATATAATTTTATCGTATATTTTATTATCACCAGAGGTAAAAGTATTAGTAGTTTTTATTTGACGTTTTCCCTAATGGAAGCATGTCCTTTAATATGCAAGGGCGATGAGGTGTTTTTTTGCTTATAACAATTTTAAGGGTCTCTGGGAACTGCAGTCTTTTGAGCTGTGTACCTGTGTCCACTTAATATCTGGGATCCTGTTACAAAGAAAAAGGGAAGACTAGTTATAGGGAAGGAACTAAATCTGTGCCTCAAAAAGTTTCATGTGTGAGGATTAACTTACTTAATAAAAGCCCTTATTTTTTAATGTGTTGCTTTCTTTTAATATTTTGTTTTTATATCTGAACCACGTGGTAATCCTAATTTTGAAACCTTCAAAATTCAGTATAGGTATTAAATTCATAAAGAGTTGTATTCACTTTTGTTTTTTTTTAATTTTAGAAAAAATGTATTTCAAATTGTAGAACCAAGTGCAAAATCTATACCTGGCACCATTGTAAGATACTTTGATTCTATAAAGAGCTATTAAACACTCAATAGAAGTAATTTCTGCCCATATATATATATATATATATATATATATATATATATACACATATATATATAGATAGATAGATATAGATATAGATGTAGATATAGATATAGATATAGATATAGATACACACACACACACACACACACACACACACACACACACTAGGGGGGTTCCTCAGCCCAGCCTACACCCTCTCCAATCTGGGGCCTTTTGGGGGATGCCTGACTGCCAGTCTGCCTGCCTGCCTGCCTGATCGCCCCTAACCCCTCTGCCCCTAACTCCTCTGCCTGCCGGCCTGATCGCCCCTACCTTGCCCCCTGACGGCCTGATTGCCCCTAACTGCCTCTGCCTCAGCCCCCAGTCTGTCCTCCCTCTGTGGGAGGTGACCTGGTGGATCAGGGGAAGGCACTGCCCCCATTACCCTGATGCTGCTGCCACTGCCAGCCTGAGCCTCAACCCTTCGCAGCCAACCACGGCTGCCTGAGCCTCGGCCCTCACAGCTGCTGCAGCTTTGTCTGGAAGGATGTCTGGAAGACGACCACTCTGATGAGCATATTACCCTTTTATTAGTATGGATGTGGGGACCATTAAACCACACAGAACTTGAAGAAAGCAGATGGCCCTGGCTGGTTTGGCTTAATGGAGAGAGCATCGGCAGTGGACTGAAGGGGCCCAGGTTTGATTCTGGTCAGGGGCACATGCCTGGGTTGCGGCTCAGTCCCCAGTAGGGGGCCTGCAGGAGGCAGCTGATCAGTGATTCTTGTCATTGATATTTCTATCTCTCTCTCTCCCTCTCCCTTTCTCTCTGAAATCAATAAAAAAATATTAAAAAAAGAAAAAGAAAACACATGATCTTCACTTTGGGCTTTGTCATTTTACAATATCCTTTGTGCAGTATTTTAACTTCCCTCAACTTCCTTTACCCTCCCTTAAAATGCAACCTATTTTGGGGAAGATGATCAGGAAAGTGATTCTAGTGGGCAGAAGTTGTGTTTGGAGGGGATGGGGTCGTGAAAATATTTAAAAATTGAGCATGCATGGTGATGGTTGTACCACTCTGAATTTACTTTAAAAAGCCAGTTCATTGTACACTTTAGGTGACATGTACAGTATATGAATTATATCTCAACAAAGCTGTTCTTTTATTTCTTTTTCAATAAAGACCAGTCTTATAATCAATTGCGGACGTTTTCAGAGGCCTCCCAGGATTTGCTTACTGCATCCCAAACCCACGGCTGTGACTCCCAGTTTCCTCCAGTCCTGGTGGATCTGGATGGTGTGGTTTGCAAAGGAGAAGGTGGCAAGAGGCTTGTGGAACTTCTGCAACCCCATTCCCCCAGTCTCCTCATAGGGCACCAGGGCCATTTCCACTGTGCCAGCTCTCTGCTTCCTTTAACCTGTTGGGCAAAACAATCCTGCATGCTCTGGCCAGAAAGTGCATTCTCTCTTAGGTGGCCCGAATGCTTTTTTTAAGGTTGTTTTATGGATTCAAAAGAATAAACAGAGATGTGGAAAGCTTTTGTCAAATTCCTTGTACATGGTTCTTCCAGTCTCTTGGGAAGTGAGATGTGGCTCTGAATTCATCCCAAAAGCACCCAGAACGGCACAATCCTGCAAGATGCCCTATACACTTTGCTATCAGGACTCAGGGGGTTTGAGGGTGAGTGAGGCGGCGGTGCCAGCACAGGACCCGGGAGAAGGTAGCGCTTTCTACACTGCCCAGGCCTGTGTGGACTGCAGCTGCGCCCGCCAAGGTGGGCAGGGTGTTTCTGCTGTTTTGTTTTGGTCTGGCCTCCACCGTGTCAGCCACGGATCCGTGCCTGCACTGAGACTGTGAACGGTTGGATGGTCCTACTTTTTGGTGGATGGTGAACGCACTCCCACCTCCCGGAGACTGGCAGTTAGACACTGAGCGGGCCCTAGGTCCAGAACAGACTCGGGCGTCCTCGGCTAGGAGGCCTCCCCGGGCTAGGGGCCACCGGTGGTTTGAAGGTTAGCCACGACCCCGATCATGGCAGGGTTCCCTCTGGGACACTGGCTGGTCTGGGCTAGGGGCTGCCCACAGTTTGAAGGTCGACCACGCCCCCGATCGTGGTGGGGGTCCCCTCGTGGTGACCATTCATCCTGCTCCCTCAGCTCCCTAGCCTGCTGTTCGTCCGTCTAGTTGTGACAGCCCCTGGCTTATTAAAACACATTTCATTTTCAAAACTGAGGTATCAGCTATTACATTGTATATTTTGGGGGGACACCCTGTATACATATATATTAGTTTTGATCACATTTTCTTTAAAAACATTTTCAAAAGAAATCTCAAACTTTTTTCCCCATTTAGGCAGACTGATTGACACCACAAGTGACTTTTCTAATCACATCCAATTTTCAGAGCCATTTCTCACTCAGGTATTCGTGCACAGTGTAATAATGAAATCAGTGCTTGCACTTAGCGTAAGATATTTCCAAAAGTCTACATGTTAATATATTAGAAGATAGAGAAAAACAAATACTAACTGAAACATCAGAGCAAAATAATCTGGCAAGGAAAAACAGCTGCTCCAGGCTTTGAACAGAAAGAAGGCAAGCACAAACCACCTCACCTCCCTTGCTTATTAAAGGACATACTTCCACTAGGGAAAAGCTCACATTAAAAACTACTATTTGCCTGGCTAACGTGGCTCAGTGGTTGAGAGTTGACCTAGGTACCAGGAGGTCATGGTACGAGTGTTGGGGTACATGCCCGGGTTGAGGGCTCAATTCCCAGTGTGGGGGTGTGCAGGAGGCAGCCTATCAGTGATTCTCTCTCATAATTGCTGTTTCTATCTCTCTCTCTTTCCTCCCTTACTCTCAGAAGTCAATAAAAATATGTTTTAAAAAATAAAATAAGAACTACTGTTTTTTACCCTTATTGATAATATAAGAAAAATAATTAATACAAAAAGAAAAAACTATAGTTTTGGTTTAGTAGTGGAAATATTTGTACTCACAAAAAAAAAATTCCATTATTTAAACTTTGTACAAATACCTAAATTTGATTTTTCTTTTTCCCAGTTTAGTATATAGTGTCCAGCCTATCATGAATGCAAACTGTCTGTTTCCATAATGCATTGACTTTTGGAGCAGGGTTTGATGTTTAAGGATATTTGACACAGGTCACTACCCTTGATTTTGATCCAGTTTAAAGAAATATTCAGTTCTCATTAAGGTCTTTTCATAGGTGAAATAGTGAATTATCGCCCATACATCCCTTCTCCAAAGAGCTGTGAGATATACATATGGACATAAAGACTGGAATTTCTGATGATAAACATGCAGTCAACACATCACTGTATTTCTTTGGTGTTGGCCGCTTGGGAAAGTTCTCATTACTGAGTGACAGCCACAGGCCATTTTCCCTGTTAAACTCAGCTACTTTTGATCCAATCCTTTTGAAAAGATAAGACTGGTGTTATGGCTAAAACCTCAGCTGACAGGTTTCAAATAGGACCACAGTTTGAAGCTCTGGGGTTTAAAAGAAAGAACAAAGAGCTTCCGAATCTGCTCGCAATGGAGCAGCTCACTCCGTGAAATAAACTGCATGGAACCCACACCCTTCTGATGAAGTCAGGCATCCTTTACTTTTACTAAACAGTCTTCATTGCTTGAGCCAGGTATTAGAAACATTAATGGCACTTGAAAAATCACCTATTTCTCAAAGCTTCCTTTGCGAGCTATCTCACAAATGGCATCCAATCACTGACCTACAATAAAATGCTGTAGGTAACCCAGCCACCATTTGTTGTATGCACTCGATGTTATGAAAAAATGTGTGGCTTGGGTTTTCAGTGAAGTCTCAGGATTGTCCACTCCTTGACCAGGCCTGTGAATCTGATTGATTCCTGGAGGAGATATAAACCCCCCAGGAAAGTTCTCACTCTTCTTTTCCAGCCAGGGCTTTACCCTAGGCCCTGATCATCTCTGACCCCAGGCGTGGATTAATCATGACACTAATAAAGCTTGAGTTTTAGGGCCTCTCATCTAACTGTTATTCGTAATTTTATATTATTTTAATAGGTCATACACCCCCTATTTTCCTATTTTATAATCTGTTTTAAAACATTTAAAAATATTTTTTATTGATTTCAGAGAGGAAGGGAGAAAGAGAAAGAAAGAGAGAATGAGAGATCAATGATGAGAGAGAATCACTGATCAGCTGCCTTCTGCACACCCCACACTGGGGATTGAACCTGCAACCCAGGCATGTGGCCTGACCAGAAATCGAACCCTGACCTCCCGGTTCATAGGTCAACGATCAATAACTGAACCATGCTGGCCAGGCGCTATTGTATAATCTTAAAGCCACACAAAACCTAGATTTGCCAAGGAGATTCATATGTATGATATGAAAACAAAATCAAACTGAAGGTTTTGTTCCTTGAACTTAAATGTAGGTTGGAGAGAGCCATGAGAGGTCTGATCAATGTCCATGCAGCATATTGAAAGAAGTATGCCCAATTACATCATTGAAAGGATGATCCTAGCTCCCACCTGTCACTCCCTAGCTCCTTCTTTACATACTTTATGACACTTGTAACTAACTAGCGTTACATAAATATAGTTGTTTATCTTCTTCCTCCCCACTTGTAAGGTAAGCTCCAAATGGGAAAGGATGGACTTTGCATCTTTTTACCACTGAATTTCCAGCATCTAGAATAGTGGACACTACATAGGCTAAGGTAATCATATAGCTTATTGTCCAAACAGGGACATTTTTAAAAATAAATGGGACTGTTATTAATACTTATACCAGGGTCAAATGTAAACTGTGGCAGCTTCAGGAAACTGGAAGCAAAGTCACCCCCATCCTAAGGCTACATTGAATTGATTGCCAGTGAGGAAGAGTAAGTGAGAGAAAATTACTTAATATTAGATAGCCCTATTCTTACTTACCATCTGACATAAAGCACCTTGATCTTTTAAGGCTGGGAGGAAAACCTTTAATTGGGAAATTCTCTTTAGTCCACCCTAGTCATTCCATAAGTCAGTGTTCCCAACTGGGAGCTACTTAAACCACTATCCCAATCCCACCCAGGGATAACTGGCAATATCTGAAAACAAACATCTTTGCTTGTCATAACCAGGCAGGTGCTATGGGCATCTGACATGTAAAGGCAAGGGTACTGCTAAATATCCTATGATGCAAAAGACAATCCCAACCTCAACAAAGAATTATCTGGTTCAAATGTCAGTAATGCTGAGGTCTAGCAACGATGAAGAAACCAAAATAACAAATGCCCAAGAAAACAGTTATTCCCATTCATTTGAAAATCAATTAATGGTTCAAAGAAGTAAAGGAAAGGAAGGTTCAGTGGGGATGGATAAACCACTTAACTTTTACCTAATATCCAGCCTGTGCTACATATTTCATGTTATTTCACCTCATCCTCACAATAGTCATCTGAGGTCTCAGTATCCCTGTTGTATGAATGCGTGAACAGTCTGTGGCTTGCTTATCCTGACCAGAGTTTAAAACCCATATCTTACACATCATATCTAAAGGTCCTTCCAAAAAACCACCTTAGTTCTCTATTTATGTGAACTCCTTTTACTTCTTTTTATTCATTTACTAGAGGCCTGGTGCATGAAATTCATGCACAGGGGTGGGTGTGTATGTGTGTCCCTCAGCCCAGCCTGCACCCTCTCCAATCTGGTACCCCTTAAGGGATGTCGGACTGCCCCTTTAGGCCCAATCCCACCGGGCAGTTGGACATCCCTCTTACAATCCAGGACTGCTGGCTCCCAACCACTCGCCTGCCTACCTGATTGCCCCTAACTGCACCTGCCTGCCAGCCTGATCACCCCCTAACCACTCCCCTGCCAGCCCAATTGCCCCTAACTGCCCTCCCCTGCCAGCCTGGTCACCCCTAACTGACCTTCCCTGCTGGCCCGATTGCCTCTAACTGTCCTCCCCTGTAGGCCTGGTCCCCCCCAACTGCCCTCCCTGTAGGCCTTGTCCCTCCCAACTACCCTCCCCTGCAGGCCTGGTTGCCCCTAACTGCCCTCTCCTGCCATCCTGGTCACCCCTAACTTCCCTCCCCTGCCAGCCTGGTTGCCCCCAACTGCCCTCCCCTGCAGGCCTGAGTCCACCCCAATTGCCCTCCCCTGCAGTCCTTATCACCCCCAACTGCCCTCCCTTGCAGGCCTGGTCCCTCCCATCTGCCCTCCCCTGCTGGCTGGATCGCCCACAACTGCCCTCCCCTGCTGGCCATCTTGTGGCGGCAATCTTGTGTCCACATGGGGGAGGTCATTTTGTGTGTTGGAGTGATGGTCAATTTGCATATTACCTCTTTATTATATAGGATTCACTTATTTAATTCAACACATTTATTTTTAGTATATTCACAAAATGCAAGGCACAAACCTAGGCCCAGGGAAAACAACTTTGAACAAAACAGTGTCTGCCTTAAGGGAATTTAATTGCATTTAAAAACAAAACAAAAAACTTGCCTAGATATTCATTTCCTTCTCCCTAGGAACTGAGCCATTACCCAGCCATTCACCCTGAGAGCACCAGCTGGCACAGGGTGCTGAGAGGTGCTGGGAAATCACTGTGTAACTCTACAAATTATTTTTGTTATGTTATGTTATTTTGAAAATGTTATGATGTTAAAAGACCGAGGTAAACCCTTTTAGAATTTTTCCATGAGAATCAGACTGGCTTAGAAAAGTAAGTTACTGACAGTGCCACTGTTTTTTATGCAAAGTAAATTTTAAAACAGCTCTGAGCTGAAAGAATAAGAGGAATGAGCCCACTAGGTTAAATAAGCATGAATACTCAGGGTAACCTAGGGAAAAAAACAGGGCAACTGAATGGAAAAATGATTCTGTTTTCAGCAAAAAGAGGAACCACATACTAGTAATTCCATCATAATTAGTTATCCTTAGAGGTCAACATCTGAAGAACAGGACACATATTATGAAAAAAACTTTTTATTTTTTGCTTTTTCTGAGTTAAGTAAAGGGAAACAGAATAGGTCTTCTGAATTGGAACCATAAGTCTAAATTCTAGTTATAATTCTCATTACATTCACTTATGTGCCTATTATATGGCTTCTCTCTAAAATAAAGAAATATATACTGTCAAGTGAGAATGGTGCTATAAAGTTAATGTGGGACAGAGAGTCATAGGAGATTCTATTTTTGATGAGGTGTTCATGCAAAGACTCCGATAAAGCAACATTTGAACAGAGACTTAAAAGAAGGAGTGAGCCATGTGAAAACATCTGGCTATGACCCTGATGTTTACCTCTCTTTCAATATTCAGTCATTAATTCATTTCACTCGTTCACACAACACATTTTTATGGAGTGCTTACAGTATGACAGGAATAGTACTAGGCACTGAGGGTAAAGAGTGAAGAAATACAGATGGGTCCCTGTCCTCATAAGCCTATCGTCTAGCAGGGATAACTGACACTCAATAAGAGCAAAGCTAGTCATGAAAGAAGAGCCCAGGGGCTTATGAGGACCCATCTCTTGACAGAGGTGAGGGTGGGGCTGCCAGCCAAGCAGATTCCGCTTGAGAAGGCCTGAAGCATGAGTCTGGACTGGCCAGGGAAAGGAGAGAGTGCAGAGAGGTCACTCTTGGCAGCAAAGGGAAGAGCTTGTGTTCCAAATTAAAGGAAGTTTCCCATATTGGGGGGAAAAAGGAAGTCAGTCCCAGGCAAAACAAATAAAAAGATCAAAGTGCCAGAGCAAGAGGTGGGGTCAGGAGAGTCAGGGGCACAATCCTGAAGAGTTTTATTAGCCACGTTAAGCATTTAAAGACTCAAGGAGCGAGTGATGCAAACACATTTCCGTTTTCATACTGGCCTTCTGGAAAACTCTTTCCCACCTTGATGGCTTTATGGGATGTTTTTCTCTCTACCTGAAACACACTTTCCCCAAGGTTCACATAACTGACTTATTACCATTCTTAAGGTCTCAGGTCAAATTATTACTTTCCTAAGTTTTTTAAAAAATATCTATTGTGGGAATTCTCAAGGACATTAATATTCTAATGTGCGTTACAAATCCAAAGAGAAACATATAGCATTTCTCAAATATCCTCCCTCCTGCCCACCCTCACACACCCTCTTCACAACACATGGTTAATGTCCCACTGAACGCATCTTGGCAAAGGCTGGTGTGACTCATGGGCCTGAAAAACAAAATTCATTCACCTTAACTTCTGTATTCCTGCCATACACTATAGAACTCATATTTCAAATTAACATGCCATGCAATACTGAGAATACACTGATTCTGAATTGAAGAAAAAAAACACAGAAAAAGAACACATTGCACCTTTGATAGTGAGGAAATAAAACCTGTTCCAGCGAACAGCCCATGACTGGCTATATTTAAATATTTATATGAACCCCAACTCCTTCTGACCTTGAGAATTATCAAAATGAGAGTCTAAATTACATGGGAAATAAATGAAAGAACTTGTCATATGGAGAAATACAGATTGCAGGGGAAAGCATGGCAACATAATTGCTCACTTTCATCAGATGAAACATGGCATGATACATAAGAAAGTCAAGTCATTTCAATGGCTATTTATATAAAGCAGCAAAAATCCTGCATGTTAACCTCCAGAAATAAGCTTGCAAAAATACAAAATGGAAGACCATGACCTCTTAGCATCTGAGTCCTGTCCTACTTTAGAGAAGCCCTTTCTGTAGTATTCCATTCTTATTTTAGCAGCTGCATCGGGAATTGAGAGGATCCATCCTGAGAACTGATTGCATGGTGTTGCCAGCACAGCATGCACACTGTCTTCTTGGGGAGAGCAGGTCGTTCACACAGCCCTGCACAGTTTGTTAAACCCTTGGGGGCCTTGAGAAACTCAGCATAAAACTAAGGTGGCACTATCCATTATCAGGCAGGACCAGAGTCCATATGGCCAAGCTGAATTGCCTGTCATTATCATACAGGCTTTACATTAAAAGCTTTGTCTATTTAACAGGCAATTTCTTTTTAAAATATAAGTAATTAAAAAAAGAAAATACAGACCCCCCAAAAAACGCTGCAGAAACCTCCAAAATGTCTGTTCAATTGGCAAAAATAATCACCATCCGTGTAAGTTTGATTTCAAAATCTTCCCAGGAATTCTAGAAAATGGACTGACCAAAAATAGTCATCTCTTCCTTAGGACACTCCTCTTGTATAACTGGGTGTGTGGCCGCATGTTCTCAAGGAGAGGACATGCTTGCAGCTGAGGTCTCAGGGTCCCTTTTTTGAAGTCCCAGGCCAGCCACTAACTAGCTGCATGGCCTGCCCAGTTCCTGTAGCCTCTTCTCTGAAATGAGTATTGTAATTCTGGCCCTGTCTTCCTGACAGGGTTGTGGAATAATAGGGAAGAAAACCTCTTTTGAAACTGCAGATGCTATGCAAATGTCTGTGATGATGAGAGGATAGGAAGAAGAGCAAGCCGGTGTGAGGGAGAACATTAGACTTGCTGCCCTGGAGTTAGACAGGACATCCTAAGCAATGATGTTGCCTTTGGACATTTCAAATTAAACTGTGAGCAGACTTAATCGCAATTAGAACTTTCCAACAGGAAGCTCATATCCTACCTGGATATCTCTTCAGTATATAGGCAACCAACATAATAAATGTTCCTTAAATTCTCCTCCTGTCTCCATATTGTTAACACACCTACTGGCAATATCAAGACCTTGGTTTAAACTCCTATCAACTTTGAAACTGTCCAGTAGTCTGGTTTGCAACAACAGACTGACAAAACTAATTAGGTATCTTGGGGAGGGGGAAATCTTAGAATCAAAATGATAATAATCTGGGCACATTTCAAGAACAGGCAAAATGTTCTCCTTTAACCCATTCTGCCTTTATTCACCTTTCTCTTTTCCATACCATGCAATACATTCATACCAACCTAATACCAACTTTCCCCCCACCTAATGCCAACTTTTTCCCTTTTACACTAATCTTGAGTAAAAGAGATGTTACACTTTTCATACATCACTGTGCACAAAGATCTGGTTTTTTCTTACCCTGCCCTGCAAACTTTATTCAGTGGTGCCCCTCGTTCTCAGCTTCCTGCAGCATTTGTGGCTCCACGGGCCTGCATTTGTTTGCTCCCAAAGCCCACTCCTCTGTAACCACGTTCACGTCTGGCTCTCTGTCAGAATGAAAGGATGTTTTCTCCAAGAAGCTCCAAGTTGTCTTGACTTCATGGCAATCTGCTCTCCTGTTTGCTTTCGGCAAATGTACAATGTACCAACTACACATGGTCTCCTCTCCACAAAACAAAACAACTGGTCAACAGGAAAATTGTTTGCTTGGCATTTTCTCAATTTTTCTAAGGCATACAGAGTTCTGGATGAGTGTGACTAGGTTTGGGGATGAGGGCTGTGGTGACAGGAAATGTATTGTGAGAAAGTGTTACATGTGCTGGAAGAGTGACAGCTCTTGTCTGGTTGAGGATGCTAAAGTCACCATCATTCATCTCCATCTTCCCCAAGATAACACTCTAATTAATAGCAATATTAATGTTTGATATGGATGTGATATTTTCTTACCTTTCATAAAGTGTAAGTAAAGGCACCCCTTAAAACTCTTTGCTATTTTATTGACAATCTAAGGAAAAGCCAGTGTGCCTGCTCTGTAAAAACAGCCCCAGCACTTGAAACCAATTCTCCTAAGCCTCTGCTCTCCCAAATACATCCTGCCAAGTCCATTCTGAGTGTCTATTCACTCTGCAGGTCCCTGTTGATACAGACTAGTGTATCAGGGATCTTCACACTTTGACCAAGAATTGAGACAACCTTTCACTCTGTGTGGTGTGAAGAAAGGTGTCTGGAGTGTGAGGCACACAGGGGAGATGTGATTCTACCTGCACTTGAAGTCAAGTTAACAATTGAAAAGCCATCAGGATGCCTTGCTCAGGTGTGACCACGCCAGCTCTCTGAATTCCCATGATGAGAGGTGCAGATCAATCTTTGGGGCTCCCAGGTAGCTTTCATATGACAGAATAGAGGGTTTTTTTTTTCCCTAAAATATAACAGTTGATGTATTAAAAGCTCAGTGACTTTAGTCACTTTTTATCTTTCCCTTTAAATCTGAATGATTGTACTAAGCTTTTAAGGTCTGTGCCAGCTAACTAGGGCATTTTAGTAATCTATTTTTAATATGTACCAACTTCTGTTCTTTTTAGTGCTGCCTTAAGACATACTTTTATCTTTACTGGTATGCAGAGATCATCAAAAAATATAAGTTCTCCATTACATGGCAACTCATAATGAGTCTTAATGAAGCTGGGGAACAGCTGTTTAGAAACTCCCGTTGAATAGCTTCCTAAGCAGCACTCACTACCGTACCTCTGTGCAGCACCCTCGCCCGCATCGCAGAGCTCCCCATACATACAATGAGAAGGGTGAGAGTGAAATCTTCTTCCAGTCCCATTAGGTATTTTAATTTCATCAGAATGCTAATACACTATTATGAATTAGTGCATTATGAGCCATCAGCTCAATGCCTTTTACCCTTTTAATTATATTCCTTCTAGGAGCAGAAAAGAAAGTAAATGTTACTATGCAAATTTTTTTAGGAATTCATGTCCTGGGTGGAAATGAGGGTGGGAGAGAGCACACAGAACAAACTTACTTTTTAATTATATTGCAAACACATTGGCAAATGCAAAGTGTTGAAAATTAAGCTAAGCCCAGATGATTTCAGATAAGATCCACAATGTGAAATTTAAAGGATTTGAACTTCACTTATAGGTTACTATGTGTGAACAACTAAAATAAACTCCAACATGAACTTAATCTCCTTTTTCATTTATACTTTCAAATGGGACTTATCTAGTTATCCTAAAATTTCTCCCTACAGGACAAGGGTCTTAGAAACAAAGTTAATGGTCAGCACACTGTCACTAACTTATTCTTTGGCCCACATTACTTCAAGCAACCAGTTTTCCTGTATATATTTTTTGTTTAACTTCTCACTTTAACTGATTTATTTTATATCAGTGATATCTCTAAATGAAACCTTCTTCTTGCCTTTGTAAAGTAGAATGTAACGATCTACTTGATACTCAGTACAAGGGTAAACTGGTACAGAGGAAGCACTGATGGTCACTGACTTATTGAACAAGTCGCTCTATGTCGAATCTTTAGAATATTCAAGTTGTGCCCATACTTCTTAAATTGTCCTTCTGGTTGCTTAAATGATGAGGCAGAGTTCAACTGATCAACCACACAGGCTCTGAGGGATTAGCCACGGTGTGCAATCACAATGGTGCCGTGTACTACATTATGAGGCGGTCTGATAGGAATTTATTGTTCATGAGCAGTAGTGACAACTTGTGCTTGCAGTTTTATCATCTTTACTATTTTACATCACTGTTTTTGTTCCTCAAAGTTTTCTGGCAACATATTTATAAATAAAAAAGTAGAGTATGTTTATTTTAAAATAGACAGTTCACTTTTCAATATGGGACTAATGTAGATGTTTTCCTCTTTTGTTTTGAGAAATTATATAAATACAATTAAGAGAAAAGGAAGTAGGAACCCAATGTCCACCTTTGATGGAACTAAATATCATCTGTAACTTAAATACAATATATGAAAAAAAGCTGAAAAATGTAGGAAAAAAATTAAAAAGAAGTGTAGGAAAGTCCATGAGAATACACCCCCAGCTGCAGGTCTCAGAGGCAGGCATCTGAGCATTAGTCTCCAAAGAAGAGATATATACTTATGAGAAAACCAGCAATACTTCACTTGCATAAATGAAAATCCTGTATGTGGTGATAGCACAGTGTTTCCTTAACCAAGATTGACATTGTTTTTCTAGAAGCAGGAAATAGAGAGCAAAGTGATAAATCAGACACACATACACGCGTGCGCGCACACAGACACACACACACACACACACACACACACACACAGCCATACTTGAAGGAAGCAGACTGTTTCTGAGGCAAGCTAAAGGAGATTGGTGAGAACTATTTTGCATTGTTAATCTCAGTTTCCTGGAATAAAGGTTAACAAACTCATTAACACATTATTTTGTTTTTTTCTAACACATTATTTTGTTTTAAGATTGCTGTTAGCATGAAACAGAGATTGAGGAACTTTTTCTGTAAAGAACCAAATAATTAATATTTTAAGCTTTGTGTGCTCCATACAATTTCTGTAACCTCCACTTCATTCTACTCCTCCTCCTTTGTTGGGGAGCACAGGAGACTTGGTTGGAAAGTTTGTAAGGAGGACATTCCGAGATAAGGGAAGAATGCTGAAGGCGGCCTGCCCTGTTTATTGGAATTCCGACTTAGGGGAGTGCCTAAGGCAGTGCCCTGATTATTCCTTGACCTTTCCAAACAAGTCTGTGCACAAGCAGATCCCCAGGTCTTTACTGGAATCCTTATGCTTAATCTTTGGGTGTCCTTGCTTAAAGGACACTGCAAACACATGTGTCCTCCTAAGATTACTTACCTACTGATTGTATCTAAAAGATAAACTTTATCTTAAACTGCTATTACAATAAAAACCTAACAAGGCAGGCATTTGAGGCTGTCTGGTTCCTTTAGCCAGGCAATCCCTTAGCTCTCTCTTTCACAGCAAATGTTGTGTCAGACTAATCCATTCATCCATCGTTCAGGGTCTGCTGGTCAGCCCTGGCACTCCTTCTCCTTCCATTAAAAATATAAATCCCTCTTAGTCCACAGCTTATACAAAACAAGGGTATGAGCCATATTAGAGCCACAAGCTATAGCTTGCTGACCCCTGGATTAGAATATGGACCTGATCTCTCTCTCATGTCCCCCCACCAAAAAAATCATGTAAATAATTGGTCTAAAAGGAAATAGTGTTATCCAAGGATGAGTAATAAAATGACCCATAAAACATTTGCATAAGATTATAATACCACAAAGGAAAAAAGTGGGGGTGGGAAGCCAATAGAAAAAAATTATACTCCAAGAATCACTTTTCATGGATCAGATAAAAATATTGGATTGAATTTTGTGAAAGTTCAATCAGTTAATCACTTACATAAACATAATCATAGCAGATATATAATATCTAGCTATAATGTAAGTTCTGAGAGGAGACATTTTTGTGTGTTTTTAACTGCTCTATTAGTAGTCCCTAGAATAGTGCTTGGCACACACTGTTTTCGGTACATTTTAAAAAATATATTTTTATTGATTTTAGAGAAAGAGAAAGGGGGAGGAAGAGAGAGAAACATCAATGTGAGAGTGGACTATCAATCAGCTGCCTCCGCATGCCGCCTACTGGGGATCGAGCCTGCAATCTAGGCATGTGCCCTGACAGGGAATCACACCAGCCACATTTTGGTGCACAGGGTGATACCCAAGGAACTGAGCCATACCAGCCAGGGCTAGATATATTTTTGATTGAATATAGGAGTGGCAAGACAACTGAAGAGAAAAATACAAGCTGGCCCAATTTAGAAAAGTGGAAAAACTGAGTTTATCACAGAAATGAAGGCCACTTTGGGAGCAGCAGGAAGGATACTGTAAAAATAGTAAAAGACAGGGAAGGCAAAGATTAAAAAAATAATAAAAAGGACAATAAAAAGAATACATTTGGATAAAGGCCAAAGATATATATTTGAGTAGTTGGAATCCCTAAAGGAAAAATGCCAAATGATAACAGAACAAAGTGTTTATCCTGTCCTACTAAAAATAGACAAATGAATAATAATGAACCATACTATGAAATACCAGTAAATATATAAGATCTATAAAAATAGATACTGACAAAAAAGGTAAAAATATCTTTGAATACATATTTAAAGATGTCTTTTCTTTTAAAGACAAAAAAAAATTTCTTTGGACACCCAGGAGAGAAGATTAAGTCACTGAAATCAGATGTGAGTTAGGCTGTATCAGACTTCCTTCTGTATGGCACATCCCACATGACAGTCCAGTGGAACAAGTAAGTCTTAAAGCAGATCTACAGGGTATAATCCAAGAATTTAATTACCATTCGTTCATACTGTTCAAATATAAAGATAGTAAATAAGTGGCACTACATATACAATACCTCAGAGAATATAGTAGCTCTCAAGATGCCTTCATAAAAAAAAACTATTAAAGGACCAACTTTAGCCAACTATGGAGTGAGCAAAGAAACAATGGCAAAAGGACTGATAGTAAGCACCAAGTCTGCTTAAATATGAGACTAGGATTAGAACAGGAGGTTATTATTATTAAAAAGAGTGTAAATACTTAAATTCAGTATCGGAAAGTATCATAAATAACAAATGCTGGGAGAACAAGGTAAAATAAGGTAGAAGGCAGTATAAATATACTAACTTTTTCATTTTACAGCTAAAGGTACAAAAGCTATAAGACACATGCAAAAATATTCAGTATTGCACTATTTATAATGTTGGTACCAACATAGATGAACATCAATAAGAAACTGGATAAATAAAGCATATCTATAAAAGAGAATACTAGGTGCTTTAAAAGAATGAGGCCCCTTCAGAAACTGATAGGGAATAATTTTCAGGACATAATAATAAGTTAAGCAAAAGCAAGTTGCAGACCAACATATAGAGAATGCTACCATAGATGATGATGATAGATAGTTAGATAGATAGATAGATAGATAGATAGATAGATAGATAGATAGACAGATAGATAGATAGATAGATGATAGATAAGAAAGAAAGAGAATCACTAGAAAATTACATATGAAGCTGATGTTAATGACATACCAGTCTTTAACAGAAACTGCTCTTGTAGGAAAAATATGGTCAATTTAGCTGTGGGAATGAGAAAAAAAGGTATATTTTTCAGAGTACACATTTTTCTGCTTTTGAAATTTGTACATTGCTTGTGAATTAATTCAACCAGAAAAAAATAAGTTAAATAATTTTGTTGGTCAAATGTTGGTCAAGCAAACATTACAGGTATTAGATGACCTCAGATTAGCTGAATGGACTTGAAGGAGACAATGACAGCCCAGAGGTCCTTCCTGGATATAATAAAGATCAAAGAGTTCTGTTTGGATAAAATTGTGTTGGGGATGGAGGGAAAAATAAAATGGTCCACATTAGGTCAACATGAAGAAATTGAGGTAATTTCAACAGACAAACATAAAGCAAAATCAAAATGCCAATGGATGCAGTCAGAGGGTTTCATACATGAATAAATGAATGAAGAGGCCAATTTGACACTTTGCTCCATTCTGTACATAGGGCCCAGGTGAGGCTAACCCCATAAAACAAAACAGGTGGGGTTCCCTTGATATGAGATACTTTTCTATTCACATATTTTCTCCTGGAAATAGAAACCCAGGCTGGTCAGGCAACCACAGTTAGTGAAAGACAAATTTGTTCCAATTTTTGGCTGTTTCCTTGTACTGACCCTGGAGACCTTTCCTGCTCTAAGAGGCACCATAACTCTGGATGCAGAAGGGCTCTCTTCCCTTTCCTGTTTTGACTGCTGTCATCCAATAAATGGTCTTTGCTTTAAGGGCTCCTGTGTCAAATATTTAATTTAATTGGCTCCATAAAGGTCAGAGGAAATAATAAACAGATTTAGTACTAAATGCTGTAAGTTATCTCAGTAACTCCAAGCTAAGTAGCCATCTGTTGGAAATTGCTACTGTGATTTGGGCCCACTCCATCTCTGGAGGGTGGCTTGATTCAGGATTTTATGGAGGTACAGGAATCGTTGAAATCCTTTTGTTAATAAAAACTGTAGTTTACATACAGTTAACCACTTAACTTCAGCATAGTTACTTCAGTTCAGCTAAAGAAGTCTTTTTTTTTTTTTGGCTTGGTCTGAATTGTTCCAGTATAAGACTTTTAAATTTTTATTTTGTTTGTCAATAATTTTTGTCAAGCCTTTATCTACACCAGTACTATGTCATATGACTAGTATATCACTAACCTTATTACTTTAAAATTTTCTTTTTTTTTTCTAAAGACAATTGCTTATATTTCACTTTAGGTTCCTAATTTTTACCAAATTTATTTCTAAGGAGACTTTGGTTTTCTTCTTTCTATTCTTAAAATGACTGCTACTAGTTACTTATGGCCAATTAGTGATTATGTAACTTTCCAAGCCTACATTAGACATTCTGTATTTCCCTCCAATTTTTCTCAGTGAAAAGTTACTCATTTTGCCCTGTAGGTTAAGAGGGAAATGTGATATTCTGGGTCCACAGACTCCTAAATGAAGTCTGAACAAAAACATATTCTCCACAGGGATGAATCACAGACTCCAGTACACTAGCTGTGGAGGAGTATAAAACGTCCTTGCTGAGTAGTCAGTATAAACTATAACCTATGAACAGACACTGTGGCTATTACCATTTAGCTGTTTATTATTGCTTATTACTAAGAAAACACTATGTGTCTTAGTTCTCCATTTCATGCTATCTGAACACACACAGCCCCAGCCAAAAATTGTATGTATGAATTATGTAATATCTGATCTAAAAGCTAACATTTCAATCATTATTATTAGATAAATTATGTATAATGTATCTAGTTGTAAATTAAAATGATTTGGTTTCTAATTAAAATGTCTTCTATTTAAAAAGAGAAAATTACTTTGGGGATGAAATTATATATAATTTCTCTAATATATGTGTTATGTATATATTTTAGGACACAAAACTATAAACTCATTGTAATTTTTGGTTATTGATAACTCTGTACAATTATGGTTTCACTTAACAAGGGTAAAATGGAAATTCAGAATATAGATGAAAAACTCCACTCCAGCCCAGCCAGTATGGCTCAGTGGTTGAGTGTCAAGACATGAACCAGGAGGTCATGGTTCGATTCCCAGTTAAGGGCACATGTCTGGGTTGCGGGTTTAATCCCCAGTAGGGGATGTGCAGGATGCAACCAATGGATGATTCTCTATCATCATTGATGTTTCTATCTCTCTCTCTTCTTCTCTCTTCCTCTCTCTGAAATAAATAAAACAATTTTTAAAAAAAAAAACCCACTCCACATATGAGCACAGTTACTTAAACTGCCTCAATGCAACCTTCACTTAGAAAAAGAGACATTATAAAAATTACTCTTCCCCTCTTCAATCTTTTACCTAGAGGAAATGGTGGTGATTTACAAAAAAAAAAAAATCAGATCTGGTTGCAAATTAAAATGTCTTCGCCTATTTAAAAAGAGAAAATTACTTTGGGGATGAAAGTATTTAATAATTCCTGAATAGCTTGTTCAGTCTTTGTGGTGACTTCTTAATATAAATCACAGATTTTAAAGTGTTACCTTAAATCACCATCCTTTATTTATTCTTGCTTACTTTATAAAATATAAGACAAATATACAGCTGCATTGGTTTGTCTTAGTGTAAGTTATTGGAATGATCAGCATTCTTTTTTTTTTTATATATCCTCACCCAAGGATATTTTTCTATTGATTTTTAGAGAGAGTGGAAGAGAGAGAAAAAGACAGAGAGAAATATGATGCAAGAGAAATACATTGATTAGTTACCTCCTGCATGAGCCCTGACCAGGGCCTGGGGCCTGGGTCAGGGAGGAGCCTGCAACCAAGGTACATGCCCTTGACCAGAATCGAACCCAGGACCCTTCAGTCTGCAGGTCAACGCTCTGTCCACTGAGCAATACAGGTTAGGGCGATCAGCATTCTTTACCAATGAAAAGTTCAAAAACAGAATGGGAGTGTGTGTGTGTGTATGCGTATGTGTGTGTGTGTGTGTGAGTGAGGTGTGTGTGTGTGTGTGTGTGTGTGTGTGTGTGTGTGTGTTAAAGAAATTTTAGGTATTAATGAACAGAGAATATAAGATATTATAAGATATTTTAAAGTCAGAATGCTGTTACTTTGGATTCTAAGAGAATGGCTTAAACATTTACAAAAAGGAATGGAAATACGAGAGTTATAGATTATCAGCCTATGCAAGGAAAACACAGATCGTGTTATTTTCATCATATGTCTGTAGTTTCTGATAGCATCATTCACATCCATACCTCTCCACAACCAAACACAGTGTCCTTCACATAACAGACACTTAGTATATTTGGTAAATAGAACTAAATATAAATTACCTGATTCTTGGAGCAATCAGGAGATTCTATTTTTCCCCTCTTCTAATTCCAGTGACAATGACAACAAATACACTGACTCCTAGCAGCAGAGAAGAAAAAAGAGGAAAAAACTATGAGGCCATATAGAAAACTAGGAAGAAAGTCCTATGAGAAAATATGAATAGTTCAAATCCTAAGAACTAAAAAAAATTCACAAATGAACAAGTAGAACAATAATAGCCATTATCAGTCATTTCAATTACTTTAAAAAAAGTGTAAAGTTATTGTGTGTATCAAAGGATAACTGAAATTTATTTATGAAGCAATATGAAAGCAATCTCTATTACAGAGAAAGTGTTGATTGGTTTAGAAGACAAAAAATGGCAGAGTCAACCACATGAATATTGCTAATGAAATCCAGAATTCAAAACTTGTTTGGGTTCTGCAATTTTATAACAGACTTTGAAAAAATGATTTCATCACATCTGTGAGACACCAATTTGTTTCCCAAATTTCTTGCCGTAGAGGCCTGAGCTAATGGGAAGTACAATGAACAGAGACACTCCTTACAAAACAAAATACTTAAAAATTTTAGGAATGTTTCTCATTATAGATGCCATCATATTGGCAGCCAAAAAGAAAAGTAAGGATGAATAAGAAATCAATTTTCTAACATTAGTCCTTGGAGCAGTAGAGATTGTTAGAACACATTTGGAACTTCCTTCCTGCCTTCAGATTCTACTGAGGAATAATCTAAAAATCCGTAAAACTTCCGTTTTAATCTAGGTTTCCATTTAGTTCTTGTGCAACATTGAGCATCACCTCTTTAGTTTTCACATTTGGAAAATTAACACGTTACACCAGGTAATTCTTTCCAAATATACTTTTCTTCTTATACAACTTTCACTACATAAATTTAGACATGTGGAAATTACTTTAATCATCCAAGTGATCTGATTAGTATAGTTGGCCTATCTAGGTGTCCTTGGTGAACACAAGTCCTTTTTTTCAAAGTAGAATTTTTAAATGAATGTGCTAGCTATGTAATTCTTGGAATTATCCTTTCAGCTAAGTCTGCATGGACAGCATCAGACACAGAGCAGTTGAGCCATTCAAGAAGTTGAGCTTCTCCCCTGCCAGCAATGGTTAGAAATATTTTCCTTTTATAAATGTCTGCATTGTTTATATGTGCTGTAATATCTATAGTCCTATCTTTACACCCAGCCCCAACCCACTTATTGTTACCATTGATACTCATGTGGAAGTAAATATTTTCTATGGTTAATCATATATCAAACCCATACATGATTCCCTAAGTTTTATTTGTAAAAAAAAGTGCCTAAGGTAAAAGCAAGCACCCATCTTTGTGTGAACTAATTGCTAACTTTATATTTAATAGAGTGATAGAGAATGCATGTCTGGTAGCAGAGAGAAAATAAGTAACTCAAAGAATAAAGAACCATATGTAATTCCTAGCTATAAAATGAAGTCTTAGTCATCAAATTCATTTTTGTCTCTGAAATGTGATTTAGAAATGGTAGATTCTTGAAAGAAAGAAAGGAAGAAAGAAGGAAGGAAGGAAGGAAGGAAGGAAGGAAGGAAGGAAGGAAGGAAGGAAGAGAGGGAGGGAGGGAGGGAAGGAGAGAGAGGAAATGAGGGAGGCAGGAAAGAAGGAAGTCAAATGGGAGATAGGTGGTTACTGGAACAGCAGAACAAGTAACACGATGATATTGCTGTCCAAGGTATGAGGATAATAGCAGTGAATATGTCTGAGCAAAAAGGTCTAGACCAGTACTGTTCAATGTCCAGCAGAAATGTAATACAAGCCACATATACAATCACAAATTTTCTAGTAGTCAGAAATAGAAAGAAACAGATAAAATTAATTTTAACAATATATTTACTTAGACCAATATATCTAAAATACTGTAATTTAAGATGTAAAAATTATTGAAATATTTTACATTTTGTAGTATGGCTTTGAAATCCATTTGGTTAGCTACTTGGAAAGTACTTGATAGCTATATGTGGGTAGCATTAATTCTAATGAACAGCAGAGATTTAGATCACAGTCAAGAGCACACATACTAATAATGCTTCCTCCTCATTGACTTACTACACACACACACACACACACAAACACACACACACACGCACAGTCTTTCTACCTCCAACACCAACAATATCATCCCAGAGATTTCTGTATGTATAAGATATTTAGTTAACTTTGAAAAGATAATGTTGTTATTATTATTTATTATTATTATTATCTCTTCATGAATTTTATGAGGCATATTGTTTCCCAACATTAGGTGAACATCCTAATATAAAAAGACAGTTGCCATCATGACTGAAACAACTGGACAGATGACTGAACAGCAGGCTGCATGGGGCGACCAGGCCAGCAGGGAAGGCAGTTGGGGATGACAAGGCTGGCAAAGGGAGGCAGTTAGGGGTGACCAGGCCGGCAGAGGGGGGCAGTTGTGAGTGACCAGGTCGGAATGGGGGGCAGCTAGGGGTGATCAGGCCATCAGGCAGAGGAAGTTAGCGGTGATCAGGCTGGTAGGGGGGGCAGTTAGGGGTGATCAGGCAGGCAGACAGGTGAGCAGTTAGGAGCCAGTGGTCCCAGATTGTGAGAGGGATGTCCGACTGCTGGTTTAGGCCCGATCACTGGATAGGGCCTAAACCGGCAGACAGATATCCCCTGAGGGGTCCTGGATTGAAGAGGGTGCAGGCTGGGCTGAGGGACCCCCCCCCATGCATGAATTTCGTGCACTGGGCCTCTAGTAGATATTGAAATGTTTTCTGTCTTCAGTCGTTGGCCCTGCATTAATTTATTATTTTTTTAATTTAATAAATCTTTGTTGTTCAGATTATTACAATTGTTCCTCTTTTTCCCCCCATATCTCCCCTCCACCTGGTTCCCACCCCACCCTCTGCCCTTAACCCCCCCGCCACTGTCCTCATTCATAGGTGTACGATTTTTGCCCAGTCTCTTCCTGCACCCCCCACACCCTCTTCCCCCCAAGAATTGTCAGTCCACTCCTTTCTATGCCCCTGATTCTACTTTATTCACCAGTTTATTCTGTTCAGCAGATTTTTTTATTCACTTGATTTTTAGATTCACTTGTTGATAGATATGTATTTGTTGTTCATAATTTTTATCTTTACCTTTTTTTTCTTCTTCCTCTTCTTAAAGAATACCTTTCAGCATTTCATATAATACTGGTTTGGTGGTGATGAACTCCTTTAGCTTTTTCTTATCTGTGAAGCTCTTTATCTGACCTTCAATTCTGAATGATAGCTTTACTGGGTAGAGTAATCTTGGTTGTAGGTTCTTGCTGTTCATCACTTTGAATATTTCTTGCCACTCCCATCTGGCCTGCATAGTTTCTGTTGAGAAATCAGCTGACAGTCATATGGGTGCTCCCTTGTAGGTAACTAACTGTTTTTTTCTTGCTGCTTTTCAAATTCTCTCTTTGTCTTTTGCTCTTGGCATTTTAATTATGATGTATCTTGGTGTGGTCCTCTTTGGATTCCTTTTGTTTGGGGTTCTCTGCACTTGCTGGGCTTGTAAGTCTATTTCTTTCACCAGGTGGGGGAAGTTTTCTGTCATTATTTCTTCAAATAGGTTTTCAGTATCTTGCTCTCTCTCTTTTTCTAGCACCCCCATAATTCTGATGTTGGTACGCTTAAAGTTGTCCCAGAGGCTCCTTACACTATCTTCATATTTTTGGATTCTTTTTTCTTTTTGCTTTTTCAGTTGAGTGTTTTTTGCTTCTTTGTATTTCAATTCTTTGACTTGATTCTTGCGATCCTCTAGTCTGCTGTTAGATCTCTATATAATATTTTTTATTTCAGTCAGTGTATGCTTAATTTCTAGTTGGTCCTTTTTCATATCCTCGAGGGTCTTGCTAAATTTATCGGCCTTTTCTAGAAAATTCTTGAAAAACATTATAAAGTTTTGAACTCTATATCCAGTCATTTGCTTTCCTCCATTTCTTTCATTTGTGATCGATTTCTTTGTCTTTGCATTTTGGCTGCTTCCCTGAGTTGATAGAGTGGCTTTGTGTGCTAGGTGTCCTATAGGGCCCAGTGGCTCAGCCTTTCCAGTTATCTGAGATGGACACTCTTGGTGCACCCCTTTGTGGGCTGTGTGCACAGTCTTGTTGTAGTTAAGCCTTGATTGTTGTTGGTATCACTGGGAGGAATTGACCTCCAGGCCAATTGGCTGTGAGGATCAGCTGTGTCTACACTGGGAGAACTTCTGTGCTGGAGACACCCTTATGAGATAAGACTTGCAAAAGCCTCTGTGCTCAGCTTGGATGGGGCGGAGTCTCAGGGCAGAGCAGACAGCATTGGTTTCCTGTCAGCTCTGCCTTAATAGGCCCCTGTGTCTCAGTGTCCCCTGGTAATCGCTGCAAGCACCTCTGAGAGAAAGCCACCCTCAAATTCTGCCCGCTGCCAGACAGTCCAGTTTCTCCCTAAATGAGTCTGGGTCCCCAGAGTGTCGCCCGGAACTGGAGTTCAGTGTAGTCGGGAGCTTTTGTCTCCCTCCCGCTTGAGAAAGCCAGCCACATACTCTGTTGCCAGTCCTCTCTGTGCGTGCGTCTCAGTACCTCTGCCTCCTGCAGCTCCTCTGAGTCTCAGTGTGCTTTTCTCTTTCCTTCTAGTTGTAGAATTTCCACTCAGCCAGCCTTCCTGTGGTTCTGGATGATTCCGTTTTGTCTTTTAGTTGTAGTTTTGAAATTGTTGTGCGAGGCAGCAGTTTAGGTGTTTACCTATGCTGCCATCTTGGTTTCTCTATGCCCTGCATTACTTTAGATACATAAAGATAGTTTCATGACTTAATGGACTCTACAGCAGATAGTAATTTTCCAGCCATCCACTCAGATATACAAAAAAAAAAAAAAAAAAAAAAAACAAAAACAAACATTTTTTTTAATTTTTCTATCATTTCTATCTCAGTATAATCTCATTACTCCTGAGTTATCATTTGTTCCAGTGAGTATTTATTGGCCATCTGCTATGTGCTAGATTTGTTAAAAGCAATATGAATGGTTAAAAATTCCTACATCTTATAGAATATATTCTAGTGGAAAGAATACAGATAATATAAAATAAATATGCAAAAAATATAATATGGTATTGACAGAAAGGTAATTCTTTCTCTCTAGGATGGCATCTGAAGACTTAGGTAAATCCAGATACTTTCTGACTGTGGCTAGGGCAGTGTCTAGAATATGGTAGGTATTCAATAAATATTTTTCAATAAATAAATAACAACAGATGGAGGTAGCTCATGCCCTGTCATTGTCTGCAGGGCATCCAATTAAATGTACACATTGTCACATCTGGATGTCTGCTATGGACACCCCCTCCTCATTTTCCTCCACTGAAATACCTTCATCACCATCTACTCACTGGAGGTAGGGTCCATAGGACTAGGCACCACCAAGACCTCATCATAGCCATGTGTCCACTTCAGGTCTACTGCCTCCCACTCTGTTGCCCCTTCCCAGGAGCACATGCCTATTTAGGTGTTCTTCTGTGACTACGTGGGTCCCAGAGTTTAATGGGGTTGCCTTGGTTGCCTTCAGGCAATCTACCTCCTTGATCCCATGCCATGTGCCTATAGATTTCTAAATGGAAACTGGAACACAGGTTCATCATTAGTTTTGGTTTGACAGATGTAGTTGGGGTAGTCTCTTTCTACCTTCTCAAGAGTTTACCAGGAAGTGGGCAGGGGAGTATCAGGGCACAGCTTTTCTTAGAACCCTCAACCATATCTAAGTTTTTATTTTTTTGGTTAATCCTCACCAAGGATATTTTTTTCCATTTATTTTTAGAGACAGTAGAAGGGAGGGGGTAAGGGGAGAGAAAGATGAGAGACAGAAACATCAATGTGAGAGAGACACACACTCAGACCTGGGCCTGGGATTGAACCTGCAACCCAGGTATGTGCTCTTGACCGGGAATTGAACCTGCAACCCTCTGTGCACAGGACAATGCTCTAACCACTGAGTAATGCCTGCCAGGGCCATGTCTAACTTTCTTGTCTTCTTGTCTTACCAAGAGAGGATTTGTATCTCTTCTGTGGGGGTGGGGGTGTTCATAATTAACAATGAATAAATTATCAAATGCAATATTTTAGTCCAATTTCTTAAATGATGCACAGGCTTTCTACACAACCAATCACATTTAGCTTAGGAAATCTTAAACTTTAGAAAATGGTAGTGTTTTTCTCTCTGTTTTAATTCTTATTTGTAATGGCTGGACTTGTTTATATGCTGAGGATAAATAGGAGAATAAAACCAGAAAAAAAGCAGAAAACCACATTAACTTATACTGATTTTTCACAAGACAGCCATGCTTTCTGCTCCACAAAACACTAGATAATAGAGAAAAATGCTACCCAGTTGAACATAGTGACCTGCAGAGGAATACACAAAACTCTCAGATACCTCATCTTCTTTTTTAATATACTAGTATTTACCCATATGCATTATGCTATACTGGGTTTATATACTTTTCCTGTTCAAACTATCAAATAAAACAATCCAAATATCATAAATATCTGAAAACCAGAGATATTGAGAAGTAAAAATAATAAAATATTTTTAAAAGAAATGAGAGAGCACATGATGGCTCGAGAGGAAAAGGCCTCAGAGCGTATATGGTGTGGTGTGTGCCACAGAGACAAGAGTGCTAGAATAGCAGAAAGGGAGGCAGGCTCCACAGGCCTCTGTCCTATGAGGATGGCTGCAGAGGGTGCAGGGCACAGAGCTGCCACAGAACGGCACTCACTGCCCAACATCCGTGTGTCAACTCTAAGGACAGAATTTTGCCTTAATACTAGTGATGTCCTAGCCCAGCCGGTGTTGCTCAGTGGTTGAGCATACACTCATGAACAAAGAAGTCACTGATTTAATTCCCAGTCAGAGTACAAGTCTGGGTTGTGGGCTCTATCCCTGGTGGGGGCCATGCAGGAGGCCATCAATCAGTGATGTTTCTCTCTCATTGATATTTCTATCTCTCTATCCCTCTCCCTTCATCTCTCTAAAAATCAATAAAAATATATTTATAAAGTATTTAAAAATAATAATAATGTTCTTTATTCTACTTCTTCAAGATACTTCAAATGTCACATTTCATCATATTTATTCATACCAGGCAAGCAATGTCTTTTTTCAAAATATACTGCAATGCTTATCTATATTTACTGTAATATTACTGCATATATTTGGAATCCAACTAAGATGCTTAAAGTAAGTAAAATGAGGTTAGGATTGTATGTTTTTACCATTTAAGTCTATTTCTTATGAGACTATATAAGATTTGAGTTCCATACCAACAATATCTTTATTCTATGAAATTCCATAATATAGTTATTTTTAAGAACACACATACTACACTATAGGAGAAATGATGCTAATTTTAAAATACCAATATATTCAATAATTCCCTTTTTTTCAGCACTATTACCTTTAGCTCTGTCCTGTTGGATTATTAAGTCATTTGTCAATTTAAGGCAATATGACCCAGTAAAGCTGCGTTATTTAAATAATAATTACTTCATAATATTTAATTTGCATCTGAAGGAGACATGAAATATAGGCTTCCAAATGCTGGGTAAGTAGTGTCTAGCTCCTTTTAGTTCTGTTAGACACATTTGTCTCCAAATTTAGCTTCTTGTACCTTACATATTGGTTGTCTTCCCATGTTTTAAATGTATGCTTATATATCACATATTTTATTAGCTGTTTAATGAGGGGTAATGCCCACCTAGGAAATAGTTTTTATGAAATAAAAGTCTTGGTTAGTAAATTTTCAAAAAAAAAAAGAACATCCAGAATCTATTCTTATTAATGTTTGACCCTTTATCTTTATATACATTCTGAGATGTGTTCTTAAATTTTGATGAGTAAGAGCCACATAAGGCTATCCTAAAGTCTTGAGGTTGTTGAGACGATGAAGATGACTCTGATCATGTAATGCCTGGTACATGGAGAGGAGATATAAAATAAGAAAGAAGAATGTGGAAAGAAAAGCAATAGTCATGAAATGGGTAGAATAAGAAGAAATTATTTGTCACAGTCAGGAAAGAGGATGTCAGCAATACATAGCCAGAGTTCTTAACTAGGTGAAATGCCAGAAAACTGTGAGAAATGAGAAATGATGGTGATTCACATCCTCTATGTAAGATGTAAGCTAGTGTTTAAACGTCACTTTAGAGTGTGTGAAGTTCATTTGACACCCATAAACATCTTTCATCCTTCCTGAGTTAGATAATATTATCATCATCCTCAATTCACTGATGAGGATACTTGGTGAAGTTCACACAGGGTCATATATGTGAGACAGAAGCAATCCAGAACCACAGACTCCAACCCATGTGCCATCCCTCAATCTGAGGCCAAAGGGATATCAGTTGACCTCCTACTACAAGCCCTCTTCAATTATAACTAAGTTATAAAGAAGACTCCTGGAAAGCTAACAATAACTAGTGTCTAAGAACTTTAGTGGTGACTCTGTTGGTTATTTTTTAAGTAATATAGATAACATTTTCTCTTTCTCTGCTGAGAAACTCACTGTTATTTTCTTCATTACAAACAAAACAACAATTCTTTCAACTAAGAGACACATTCTCTGAATTTTTTAAATGCTCAGATTATAACGTAAGAACTCCTACAGTGGGAAGAGAAAGAGAGAGAGAGCGCGCGCCATAAAATCTTAGCTGTCCTTTCTACCTAATTAATGACAGATACAGATGGTCCCTGACTCATGATGGTTCACTTAGAATTTTTCTACTTTTCAATGATGCAAAAGCAATACACATTCAGTAGAAACTGTACATCAGTTTTTGAATTTTGATCTTTTCTCAGGCTAACAACGTATTATACAACACTCTCTTGTAATGCTGGCAGCAACAGCGAGCACATCTCCCAGTCAGCCATGCATTCTTGAGGGTAAACAACTGGAACTGTACAGTTACTGCATTGCTGGAGCTCTTGTACACTGTGCTCTATGTTCAAGGTAGGCTAGGTTAACCTAGGGCAGTGGTCGGCAAACTCATTAGTCAACAGAGCCAAATATCAACAGTACAACGATTAAAATTTCTTTTGAGAGCCAAATTTTTTAAACTTAAACTTTTTCTAATGCCACTTCTTCAAAATAGACTCGCCCAGACCGTGGTATTTTGTGGAAGAGCCACACTCAAGGGGCCAAAGAGCCGCATGTGGCTCGCAAGCCGCAGTTTGCCGACCACGGACCTAGGACATTCAGTGGATTAGGTATGTTAAATGCATTTCCAATTTATGGTCTATCTAATTCAAGATGTGCTTGTCTGGATGTAACCCCATCCTAAGTCGAGGGGCACCTGTAAACAAATATAAAACATGCAGTTGATTCAGCTTCTTTGTTTTCATCCAGATACTTGGTATTGGCAAGTCTACACCCAACAAAACAGTTGATTCAGCCAACTCAGTAGCAAAAACAAGAAGCCGCATCAGTCATGAGTTATGCACACAAAATCATCAGCAATGAGAATCTTGCTAATCAACCAGTTGTCAAGGAGCCTTGAAAATGTAGCCTAATCAGCACACAGCAAAGTTCCTATATCATCGATGCACTTGCCTATTTCAAAGAATTCTACAGCAATTGTAGGAGACAGGCGTCTATTTTTGAATGCTAGCATGTATTAGGAAAAAATCCAGAATGATTAAGTCTTCTGGCATGTATTTCAGCTATTACAGCTGTTTGCAATATATATGTCTACATCTATATTTGAAATCTCTGCTCTTGCCATTCGCCATCTGCCCATAGATGGGTGAAAATGCCTATGGTTTTTGTTCATTGCTTATGAAACTTCACATAGAAATCTGCCAAACCTGTATTATTTTTCCTAGTATTTTTCAAACATCTAATCAATATCTCAGAAATGTTAAAGTAGAAAAGTGTAGTCTTTCAAAGCCACCTGTGTCACTCACCTTTTCAATTAGAAGAGGTGTAAAAATCCCCTCACATTAATTTTGGCCATCTAATTTTTTATTAACTATTTCACAATACTCTGAATATCCAGAAAACTGGCTTCCAGATCTCAAACCTCTAGAATATAGTGGGGAAAGAAATCTAGAAACACTAAGTATCACAAGCCCCAGAGTGACAGAAGAGTCCCTTGCTCATTGGTATCTACTAGCAGAATCCTGACCTCCCACTCAGTCATTTTCTCTTAAGACAAAATTCTCACACTTTTGGCTCTCTGGTAGCTAGGTATCAGTGGACTTATGAGACTAAAATGAAAAAGAAATGCTATTCTTCTAGAGGAGAACAGATGAAAGAGGGAAATATGGGCAAGGCAATGGGGAGACTGAAAAGCTGAAATGATAGTGAATGCTCCCAACAGTGTTCCTGAATCATTTCTAAAAGCCATTATATTTAGAGGCCTCCATGTAAAACTGAAAAAACAAAATCAAAATAGTTAAATCTATTTCAATCAATATTGTTTAAAATTTATAAACTTGGGAAGTTTAAAATTTAAGCTCCAGTTAACAATAAAATTGATTCATTTATGTGAAAAGTGTGCACTAAGGTACAAGTTTAAAAGCCACTTCTATAACAGAATAATTATGTAAAAAATATATATTACATTATTAATATCCATAATTTAAAACCATGTAGATTCAATTAGAGTCAAAAATTCCAATCTCAAGAATTCCCCCTAAAATAAAAACTCCCCACCCATGAGCTGAAACAAAGTTCCACACCACAGAAGACAATTCTCATACTTTACACAGACCATACTTTTATGAGACAACTGAATACAACTAAAATTTAAAAATCAGTATTATAACCATTCAGTTTCTTCTGTCTCTGTTGAGTTATTTCTGAATAAATGTGGCAATGGCATAATTGTTCTATTACAACAGGAGTTGATTCTATGTATCTAGGATTAATTTTTTTCACTTCACATGAATCACTCTTTAGAACCACTGGCAGATTGGTCACTAATCCATTCCTCTCTCTGTTCATTCTATAATAATTATCCTTTTATTAAGAAATTCCTATCCTCATATTACTTATCCCATAAATATTTTCTAAACGTACATTTGAAAAGAAATGTCAAGACTTGTAACTGAAGACTCAATATGCTCCAATTTAATTTTGTAAGTAAACAAGTCCCTTCTTAATTGACTAGTATCATCAGATGGTCAGAACTTCCACCTGGCTCACAGTCAGAAATGTAATTACACCTCCAGTAGAAGACAATCAATTCTACAGACACATTTTTTCTTTCTTGCCAAATTTGTAACGGTAGAGGGCTTTTTTGACAATAAGTATATTGACAGACAATATCTCTCTGATAAAATATATAGTTTAAACTTGTCTTCCTTTTTAGAATTCAGGAATTTTCTGTTTTAAAGATCAAGAAATATTTTCCTATTAAATATGCATTTATTTATAAATATATTGTCTTTATAATCATTGGCTCTGGAATTAACTCAAGATTTTACCACTAAATAAGAGAAAGCTAAAATACTGCATTACATATATTTTAGGTATGCATCAAGTAAAGATGATAAAGAGTTTGGTTTTTTCATATACATCTAGTTTGGTCTTGCTAGATAACAAATTTAAAAGATTTGAGTCTCTCCTTTACAATAACTCAGTGTTTATTATAGGTCTCTAAGTCACTCAGCATATGATGTCGGGATGCTTAGCATAGAAACTACTTCACTGAAAGTGCGACATAAATCTTTGCTGAACCAAATTGAAACAAACTGTGATATACACTTAAACAGATCAATAATAATATAGGTAATGACTGGTTCAATAGAAGTCCAATAGATTGATATGGTAAAATAGAGCATGTAGTAACTAATGCTGAATGGGGAGTTAAGGTTTAACCAAAGAAGTTGCAATTGAACACATTCATAAAACATGTATTTTAGAACCTAATAGGAATTTTAAAAAAAAACAACAAACCTTTAAAATACGACTTCGGCTGGCTTTGTGTGGGGATTTATTTTGCTTTTCTTCCTTCAAGTTTCTGATTATCATTTTAACTGATTTTGAGTTTGTAGCTTTACTTGGTATGGTTGCAATCACAATTATCACTTTAGCTGGGACCTTATGCAGTGAGAGCGCCTAAGAAATAAGACAAGGGCAGGAAAAGCCTGTGTCTGTAGTCATTATTACAAAGCACATTCTATTTCTACAGAGACTGCTCACTTTTCATGCTCAATGCCAACTAAGATTAGAAGCACTCTCATCCTGACTGTTCAGAATTTGTCAAGGCACTGCCATTGTTAGGATTAAACTCCAAACTGAACAGGCTCAAAGAGCCAATGATAAAACACCAATCGCTTCCGTCTGCAGCCTCTCCCAGCTTACCAAGTTCCAGAAATAATGACTTCCTTTTTCCCTCTGCCTGTCAAAATTCCCTTTTCAGAAGTGTCCTAGATCCAGCCCTGGATTCAGATTTCCTGGTTGGAAACCTGTAAGCATTTACATAAACATCCCGGGTCTCAGTTGCCCCATCTGTAAAATGGGATCTCATATGACTGTTAAATGAGATAATAAATGTAAAGTGCTTAAACCATTACCTGCCCATATGAGTATGCATTTTATACATGTTAGCTGTCATGATTATTGTGTTACTTTAGAAGGTAATAAAAATATATGTATTGAATGAATTGCACTATTAATTAGAGTTTGGAGTGGGATATTGAAAAGAGCATGGGTTTCAGAAGCTGACAAACCTGGATTTGAATTCTAGTTTGTATTTCCCCCTCTATCTCTCCCTGTCTCTCATACACACACACACACACACACACACACACACACACACATGCATACCTACATGTATACACACATGTGGCCATAGATAAGAGATACAAAACATAGAATCTGAATCGTTTTAGAGTAAAAGTTAGGTGTTAGACCATTGCAGCAATGGTCTTCTTAAACACTAGAGACCCCCAAACATGTCAAGAAAAGAAAGAGGAGGTCATTGTGACCAAAAGTTGCATTATGTTCTGTATCCTCAGTGTATGATGGCATGTGCAACACATTTCAACATTCCACACAAATATGTTCTAATGACTATATATTAAAACATAAAGCAGAAAGCTATGTTTTATTGATACAGGACATTACTGTCATCTCTGTTGTGCAGCCTTCCACAAACTGTCAGACCCTCTCCTGTTGCTGCCATAGAGCCCAACAAACTTACCAAGCTTCATACACGCCCAAACCTTTCCTCCTGTCCTCAAATCCATACTCCGCCTCTCCAACTTGTCTGCTAGCCAATCCTGTCCACCCATTCACCAATATCTTGAAATTCCTGAATCCAAAGAATTCACATATCCCATCTTTATCTTTAGAAGACCTCCTAAATGGATTTCTGGATTTTAAAACCCTCCAACCTCTTGACTTCTCTCTTTTAATCACACTCTGTAGGGTTTCCTTTCTTCTTTATTCATCTCTCCTTTTCTAACAACATCTAAATACTGCCCTCCTCAGAAGTGGGCTTTGGCTCTCTGCTCTTCTCTCTCTGTATTCTCTCCCCAGGTGATCTCACCAGTCCCCATGATGTCAAAGACCATGTACATGCTGGTGACTTCCAAATGTGTCTTCAGGCCAACCAATAACTCTGATGGCTGTATAAGAGATATGGCAAATCTACCATGCCTAAAGTGAGCTCTCAATTTCTCCCCCAGAAACGTATTCCTCCTGTAGGCTTCTCCTTCTACATAAATGGTACTCACATCCTTTTATTGCTCATTCCAGAAATCTAAAAGTCATTTTTAGTTCTTCAGCATTCTTCATACTTTCCCCCAAAACTTACTCAATAAATTCAACCACACCTATAAATTCCACCTCTAAAATATTTCCCCAATCTAAATATCCTCTCTATCTTCATTCCCACAATTATTCTGATTCAAGACAAAAATCATGTCTCACTAGAATTACAGCAATGACCTTCTTTTTAATGTTTCTATGAATAGCTTTATTGAATATAACTGATATATAAAAAGAGTGGACATCCTATCTAATAAAGAGGGAATATGCTAATTGACTGCCCCGCCCTCAAAGATGGAAGCACCCACAGTCACAAGATGGAGGCGCCCAGTCCCCTCAGCCCCACTGGGGCGGCAGGTGCGGCAAGGCTGGGAGTCCCTGCCTCCGGAGTACCTGAGTCCCCTCAGCTCCCAGCCACCCAGGGCCAGCCCAAGGCGCAGGCAAGCCTTGGATGGCAGCTGCCCAGGGCCAGCCGAGGCTCAGGAAACCAGGGCCAGCAGAGGCTTGTGCTGCCGGCAGTGGCAGCAGCAGAGGTGTGATGGGGGCGTTACCTTCCCTGATCACCAGGTAGCCTCCCACCCCTGAGGGCTCGCATTCTGTGAGAGGAGGCAGGCTGGGCTGAGGGATGCCCCCATCCAGTGCATGAATTTCCTTGCACCAGGCCTCTAGTATTTAATGTTTATAATTGGATCTCTCCACTCCTACATCTGAACCCCACCTATCTATCCTCCACACTATAGTCAGAGTGATCTTCATTTTTAAAAATCTTTATTGTTGAAAGTATTACATATGTCCCCTTTTTCCCTCATTGACCTCTCCCAGTCCAACCCCAACCCCCACCCCAGGAATTCATCACCCTGTTGCCTGTGTCCATGGGTCAGGCATATATGCATACAAGTTCATTGGTTGATCTCTTCCCACCCACCTACCCTCCCCTGCCTTCCCTCTGAGTGATCTTAATGTGAGTTCCTCATAAAGTCATTTTAAGGTCACCTAGAATTTTCTTTTTGATGTCTTCTCTACACGAATTAAGTAGCTATGTATTATGTTACACTTTTTATTTCAATTTTTCTTCTTGAAATATTTACATCATTTCTAAATATTCCCCATTTTCCTTAGAGGTAATTAAAATACTAATTAAATTAGCAGCATTATTTCAAATTAAGCTTTCCAAAAAAGCCTTTGATTTAGGTTTAATAAGACAATTATTATTTTACTATCTAAAAATAAAATCCAATTATAGTTGCTAAGATATAGTAATGCATTTCATTCTACGTTGGATGAGTTAACATAAAGGAAATATAATGACATATTTGTTTTCCTCTAATAAGTTCTAAATAACTTTTTTAACATTTAAGTAAAAAACACATTTAGATATAAATATTCTTACAATATGATTTTTTACTGAGAGATTTTCTTTCTCCTGTTTTGAATACTCTTAATATATTGGGGCTCATATATGATCATATATGTAAAAAAAAACAATATCAGGTTAACTAAGAGTGGCATTTATCCCTCATTATTTTGTTAAAAATAGAGAACTTATCTGACTATTATGTAATGCTTATGAAAGGAAAAATACAGATGCCCTCTGACTCAGCAACATACTGCTATGAGTGTGCACAAAAGCCCATGTCTCAAACACACACACACCTAAATATGAAACAGAACTGGATAAATCAAGGGGAAAAGCAATTGTTCAAGTTATTTGACATTTCATGGAAATCAAATTGCAACTTTATTCTTTGACTAAACATTTTCTTGTTTGATACCAGAATTGTATTTGGTAGAAACTGTAAAATGGAAATAGTGACCTGAGGCAATATAAAGAAAATTATTTTACTTCAGAACAATCACTAAAAATGTAATCTAATCAATGACTGCTATATATCACATGTAGCAGACACCATCCTCACCATGGATTTAGGAAGGAAAGTGTAAATTACCTAATACTTTCAAACAAATGTCATTTGCATATTTTGTACCTGACTTATCTGTGTTAATCACACGTATTTACTGAATTCATCAAGTATTTGTCCAGTTCTCTTGTTCTCTGTACTCATACTAATAAGTACAGAAAGTTACTGTAACTAATGGTGGTTGTTCAGAAGTTTAATATTTGTCTGTGTGAACTTAGGCAGCATGGTGTCACCTGGTGCTTTGTGAAAATGAAGTAAGGGTCCAAAATGAAGTAAGTTAGTCAACATGGTGGCACCTTAGGAAATTTAGAGTGTGTCTCTGAAGGAAAGAAGCTGGCAATTTAATTACTAATAGGGTCTGCAGGAAATCAAGGATGGAATGTCACAATTTATCATACAAACCAAGACACCGCTAAAAGTGAAAGAGAATTGTTAGCACTTATGTCAAGACAAAAGAAATAAAGTGATACTAACCCACACAAAACAAGATGTAAGATGACCCAAAGATATTTTCACCCTAAGGAAATAGAAAGTCGAGATCAGGATAAGAAGTTATAGGAGGGATGACTATTTCTCAATAGCTGTCAGGTAACAGAGACCTAAACGATTGTCTCTAGTGATAAATGTGACAGGAGGTGCCATTCTGTGATAAGGTTGCCAGATGAAGTACAGGACTCCAGTTAATTTGAATTTCAGATAAACAACAAATAATTTCTTAGTATAAATATGTCTTAAACAATATTTGGGACATAGTTTATAGTTTTAAAAATTCTCATTTATCTAAAATTCAAATTTGACTGTGAGTCTTTTATTTTTATTCCTAAATCTGACAACTCTTTTGGGGGCCCATGGTGTGTTCCTAGATAAATTTCTCTGCTTGCAGGGATCATCAAGTAGGGCCTGTGTAGTTCTAAACTCAAAACTCCTTACAAGAACTACAGTTTTGGGTGTGTGTGTTTTTTCATTCTTGTTGTTGTTGTTTCCTAAAATGGGTTTACTCACTTCACAAAATAGAAGGACCCCTCTGAAATGCTTAGCACAAGATCCAAAGTCTAGAAGCTGCTGGTCAAAATGTAGATGTACAGTAAGTACCTGGAATGACTGAGTGACCCTCCCAGTGCCTATGTCAGGATTATATAGGAAAAAAGCAATATGTAAGGATACTGAATGCACAGAAGGAAACCTCAAGAGATGAAGGCCAGCTCTGGCTGGTTTGGCTCAGTGGATAGAGCATCAGCCTGTGGACTGAAGGGTCCCGGGTTCGATTCCAGTCAAGGGCATGCTCCTCCACTGCCCAGGGCCCTGGTCTGGGTTCATTCAGGAGGCAACCAATTGATGTGTTCCTCTTGCATCGATGTTTCTCTCTGTCTTTCTCTCTCCCTTCCAGTCTCTCTAAATATCTATGGGAAAATATCATCAGATAAGAATTAAAAATAAAAAGGAAGGAAGGAAGGAAGGAAGGAAGGAAGGAAGGAAGGAAGGAAGGAAGGAAGGAAGGAAGGAAGGAAGGAAGGAAAGAAAAGCCCAACCAAAGAGCCAGTACAAACCAGGGCAGTGGTCGGCAAGCTGCGGCTCGCGAGCCACATGCGGCTTGTGAGCCGCGGTTTGCCGCTCTGTTGACTAATGAGTTTGCCGATCACTGCTAGACTAAATGTTACCATGTAGTTGGAAGCTGTGAGGATTAGGCAATTGTGGCATATTGTGTGCAAAGAGGTAAAGGGTACTAGGGTTATGTTCTGATGGGCCAAATTGGTCAGGTTTGAGTCCCCAAGTTCATTCAAACATTAGGAGCCCAGAAAGCAGATCCTTGGTGGGAAAAGAAACAAAGTCCAAAGCCAGAGGGCAGACAGAACTCTGTGAAATAGAGTCAAGAAAGCTCAAGATTCAGGTAAAGAAATAGAGGCAGGTTTGGGGTGACTAGGAAGAGAACAGGCAGGTCACGATGATGACCTCTACTAAGACTGGACTATCTATGACTTTTATCAATCACTAAATGGAAGAAGCATTTATCTTTCTGAATGGCTTTTATTTATTACATCCAATATACTGCAGTTAGAATTTTTATATAAGGAATGGCCAACTGTAATAGTTGTAATAATATCAATAATAGCAGTAATGACTAATTGGTATTCAGTTCTTACTATCTACTGAAAATAAATTAAGCTTTTCTCTTGGCTTAATTTATTTAATCACCACAACCTTATGATGTAAGTAATATTGTTATCTTAATTTTACCTTGCTATAAATTAGGTAGGTTCTTATATCAAGACAAGATGAAAACTGCAAAAGGTGAACAAGATCTATAAGAACCATGGTGCACTGCTTATGTCTGCACCATAAAGACTACCTAGAGGTCTTGTTTCCTAGCTCTCTAACTTTGGGCAAGTCCCTTTGTTACAAAAAAACGGAGAAGAACCAAGCAATACTTAGAGAGATGGAGTTACATCGATTACGCGCATGTCCAGAGGAAAATGTCTCTCAAATTCTGTGCCCCAACATGGAGGAATTTTCCCTATTTATATGTTTTTACCTTCTTTGTCTCCCAAATATGGGATGTTTCCGGCCCCTTTTGCAAGTTCTTAAAGAGCCCCTATGTGCTGGGGCCTTGAGACCTCAACCGAAGGCCTGGCCTGGTGCCAGCACTGATAATTTTGTCCAGGGAAGGTTTAATGGCCTCTCTGAAGTGGGAGTAGTCTCATTTTCCTTATTATTTAAGCAAGCAATCATTTACAGAAGCCAAATAGCAGGGTAAAAATTTCAAACAGCAGTTTTTATATAAGATGGATGCTTCATTTCCCACTGGTTTTATGTGCATGAGTCAAATCATTGACTCTTGGTCATTGTCAAAGGGGGAGTCTTATTTACCCCTGAGGACTATAATTTTAATTTTCTGACTAATAAAGTTAGTGGGCCTGCTTATAAGATAAGGGCCCGGAATGAGGGCCAGGAGCAATCTTTAGAGAGTCCGAAAAGTCCTGGACTCTCTATTTTTCCTGGGCTGTCTTAAGCCGGGTGTGATGAAGCCACATTGGGATTCCATTGACCTTGACTGCCATGGAGGTGGTCCTTTCCAGGTAGAAGTCAGTCCTTAGGTGGCAAATTTCTTTACCCAAACAGAGTCACCACGGTGGAAGGGATGAACAGGATCAGAAGTTGGTACAGGCAGAGTGTCTCAGATGTGCTTCTGGATTGCTTCCTGGGTAGATTGTAAAGCCTGTAAGAACTTCAATAAAGACTGGTTATGGATTTCAGCTTTTCTAGATTGGGTAGATCAGGGTCTGGAAGAGTCACTAGAATCTGTAGAGGTCCCACTGGTTTTAGGGCAGCCTCCTGGGCAGCTTCATCTGTGGCCTGGTTCCCTCTTGCTTCTGTGGAGACCGCTTAACTTGTAAATAGCACTATTGTAAATGCATACCTGCTATCAGTATAAATTGTTACTGATTTTTCTTTTGTCTACCAGAGAGCCTGAAACTGGGTGACTCGAGTGTTTGACATCCAGTGCTCTAGTGTGTTCCGGAGTAAAGCCTTGACCTCATGTGGGGCAGTTAGGATTAGTTACTGCCCTAGGGTTAACTTATTTGCTTTTTCGATAAGCATAGCTGTGGCTGCTACCGCCTGGAGGCAAGTATGTCACCCAAATGCAAAGGGATCAAGTCTTTTGGACAAATAGGCTACTGGCCTTTTCTAAGGGCTGAGACTTTGGGTGAATACCTCTTTGGCTATGCCCCTTGTCTCATATACATAGAGGTGGAAAGACTTAGCTACATCTGGTAGCGCTAGTTGGCCCATCGTCCTTGCTCTGCTCATGTCTGTCTAACTGCCTAATATATTACCTCAAGGATCCTGGCTCTGAATTCTTTTAGGGAAAATGGACGTTGAATTTCTTCTGTAGCTGCTTTGTGCTGAGATGGGACGGAGTTTTCCCTCAGAGCCAAGAGATCCTTGATGTCTGTCAGAGGGACGATGAAGCCTGGGCACAGAAGGAGGTGGGCTTGTGACCTGGCAGAGACAAACTGTAACAAATGGTCCAGTGGAAGGGAAAGAAAACATTTCAGTTTTAATAACCTCTATTGAAATAGAATTTTTCTCCTCAAAATTACCTCTATGTTTATTAAAAGAGCCAAATCAAGACCAATTTACCTATTGTATTTAATTTGGCCTGATTGTTTGCATAAACACAAGAATGGTAACTAACTACCTTTGCCAGAATTTCATGTTTGAATCTTAGTGTGCCCCGTAGGGCCAGGAAGCCAAGCCATCCAGCTGCCGTCCGGCCTGCCTGCAGTATCTGCTGAGTTAGGTGAATTCCTCACCTGCAGCGACTCCACCTCGGCCCACACCCTAGGTTTTAAGGCCCATCTCAGTAGCCCTCCTACTCATTGCAGCCTAGAGTGCTTGGGGGTTCTGCAGGGACGCAGAGGCATCCTTATTGCTCCCCTTCTACTCTAACCAACTGCCAGTGATGGTAGGGCATGGTCCTGATGCTCCAGCGCCAGCCATTTTCAGGACTCTCAAGCAGGATACCAGGCTTTTCCTTGGCATTCTTATTGGCTTCAAGTCTTCAGAGTTCAGACAGGGCTCTTTAAAACATGATACTCCAGTCAAAGTTTCCGGTCAATAAAACCACTATTAGAAACCAGTCTTATTGAATTTATGCAAAGAAATGTATTGCCATGATTTATTAAGCATTGCCAAATTTCAGAGGAATTATATAAGGAGAAAAATATACTGATCTGCTTTAAGATCTTCTGATTTTCCTTGTCAGTCCTTTCTATGGATTCTTCAGAGTAATAAAACTGTCTTCAAATGACAAGGAGAATTTCAATTATAGCTGTCCTTGTAGTAGGGTTCCCCCTACTTGACTTGTCCTTAAAATTTCATATGGTCTCTGGGAGGGGTGACATGCCCTCTGAGAAAGAACTAAGGAAGCTTTATTGCTTTACAGGGTCTCACCTGTCACAGGACCTCACAGGGTCTATAATTCCTGTAACAAAGGGCTGGTACTCACCAATTCCCTCTGTTCCAAACAGGCCTTCCCCAGTTTCCTAAAGTTGAGGTTTGTGCCATACCTGACATGGGTATGGCAACACAGGCCTGCAAGACAGTATACAGGCTGCCAACTGTCTTTCAATAGAGACCAAAACCAGATGGGTATTTTCCTTGCCCATTTGGGCACCTGCCCTTTTGGCAACTGCATTCAAATCTGTAAGGTTAATGCAATATTATTAACACAATGAAGTACAATATTGGCACTGTGGCCACCTTAGGTAGCCAAATCTTCTGCTACCATATATGACACATGGTAGGGCTATACAAATATCTTAGGGAGGTGACTAAAGTCTATTATTGACCTTCCCACACAAAGCAAAATTGTCCTTGTCTTTCTGGAGTCATGTTCATGAAGATGCAGGCATCATCTAAGTCTATTACCTGGCTCTCGGGGCTGAGTCTGCCTAGCAACCAGTTTTAAATCACCAGGGCAGCAGGCCCGGGATCTGTAAAAGCAGCAGATAGAGCTAGTGAAAGCTCCCTGTTTGCAAATGTACTGAAAGGGTTCAGTACCTGTTGCTGCTGGAAGAGGAGGGGCTGAGATCTCTTTATAGTGCACTCCCTTGGGAGAGGCCTGGTCGCTGCTCTGCCACAAAGGGGACTGGAGGGAAGACAAGGGGCCTAATACCCAAGCCACTGCCACAGAAGCACTTTGCAATATGCAAAGCTGTTTCTAACTGCAACTCTGGCTGTTTTGGACTGGCAGCTTAAAGTCAAAGCTTCCTGGCTCTCGGGGGCTGAGTCTGCCTAGCAACCAGTTTTAAATCACCAGGGCAGCTGTAGACTTCAGTTCCGTTTCTCCTACGCTTGGCTCCTGGGAGTTTAGTTTTTTTAATGTATTAATTATGCTTGCAGAAAACTTGCGACCTTGAATCTAGTAAAGTTCTATACAGTTTTCTGTAGGCCACTGTCAGGGCTGTGCATGGTGGCCAGTTCTTCTTTCTAGCCACAAACACAGCCTGTCTAATTTCCCTAAAATTTATTCTGGCATGAGAGAAAGTTGTTTTCCTGTAAACAGGCAGCTTAACCCCTACATAACTGGGCTTGGACATCTGCCTAGAAGGCCGTAATTTATAAGTTTAACATGTGGCCTTAGGTCCTTCCAACTCAACAGGGTCTCTGCCATCCCTCAGTCAGACTTCCCCTCTTGGAGAATCTCAAAGTCCTGAAGGCTCCGCAGTCCAGGGAGAGCGCCTTTCCTTTGCTCTTTGACTTTAAGCTGCCAGCCCAAAACAGCCAGAGTTGCAGTTAGAAACAGCTTTGCATATTGCAAAGCGCTTCTGTGGCAGTGGCTTGGGTATGAGACCCCTTGTCTTCCCTCCAGTCCCCTTTGTGGCAGAGCAGCGACCAGGCCTCTCCCAAGGGAGTGCACTATAAAGGGATCTCAGCCCCTCCTCTTCCAGCAGCAACAGGTACTGAACCCTTTCAGTACATTTGCAAACAGGGAGCTTTCACTAGCTCTATCTGCTGCTTTTACAGATCCGGGGCTCGCTGCTCTATTCCTGGGGCTGCCGGAAGGCCAGTAGCAGTCACTGGCTTCTGGTTTAACTGAGCCAGCAAGCCAAAGGCCTAAGCCTTGTATTGCTTGTTGTAAAATGCTCATTACTCACTGGGCAGCAGCAGGGCAGCTCTAGTGTCAGGTAAATGTCTGCTGTCCACCGCTTTTCTCACTGCAGGCAGCTCGGGCATCCAACCCCCCTTCTTTTACCTGGCTCTTGGGGGCTGAGTCTGCCTAGCAACCAGTTTTAAATCACCAGGGCAGCTGTAGACTTTAGTTCCGTTTCTCCTCCGCTTGGCTCCTGGGAGTTTAGTTTTTTTAATGTATTAATTATGCTTGCAGAAAACTTGCGACCTTGAATCTAGTGAAGTTCTGATAAGACACCTGGACCAGACCCCTACGCCAGCAGAGCAGTCTGCAGCCAGTAAAATCAACAAAACCTATCTCTCCCTGCTTCATAATTAACTGCCGACACCCTCCCTCCCCTCTTTTCTGCATTAACCATTTACTCTGTCCTGAAACAAGGCAAATGGTCTGAGATCCTGTATATTTAGGCTTTTTACATTTAAGGATACTTTTTTCTTTCTGTAACCGTTGTTTTCCCTCATAGATTTTTCCTCTTTACTCTAAGCCCCTAGAGTATCTTAAATCCTCCTCCTTTACCACTCTTGATTTCTCTGACCATTCCCGTTCCCCAGTCCAGTTGCTTGTGTCCCTTTCCTATTGTGAGTCAGAGGAAGACAATTCCTACAGAGGGGAGAAATAGAAACAGTGGGAGTTTCAGAGAAAACCACAGACTACCTCTGTAGTAGTCCTCCGTTTTGAAGGCTGAGGTCCGACCTGTGGAGAAAAATGACTCTTAGTCAGCCTGGAAAGATAGCGGGTGAGGATAAGGGTGTGTAGGGAGATTTCTTGCGAACTGAAAGCCTGGATGGCCTCCTGAAAGAAAATATCTTTAATGCAGGTACAGATGCTATTAGAATCAGGATGAGAGAGGAAGGGAAAGACCAGGTTATGTCCTCTATGAGGATCCTAATAACTGAAAACAGCAAGTCAAACAAAACACACAACCAGGGTTAACGGGGTCCATAGACAGTTAATAATAACTTCAGCCTTAGTTCCGCCTCAGGTGGCTCATGTTGGACTATGATGTCACAGGCAGGGACAGGGCCTGTAAATCTCTCTGCCCTGCGAAGCTGTAAGCCCTGCCCCTGGAAGTCTTCGACCACCAAAAGAGATAAGAAAGCCATAAATAAAAGTTCTTTGTTCTTTGAAATGTCACAAATTTATACCTTTATATCAACCCTAGGACTTTAAAATTTCAATTTAATACAGCAAATTCACAAATCAGAGCAAACTGAAACCCTTACTTATACAAAATTAGAGAGAAATTTTTATTAGCTGAGTGGGCTGATTCCCTCTCTCATGGAGAGCAAAAGACTCTGAGAAAAAAAAATTCTCAGCAGCTGCTAAAGACTTTTGCATTCCATCACAGCAGGTCCACCCTATCTTTAAACAAATTAAACAATAGAAAGAGATAACAAATACTCTCCTGTGTACAGCCAGAAGGCACAAAGTGGCTTTCCCTTCACACAGACCAGTTAATGAGCAGATAATTATGCCAAGACAGACAAACATCTGTACTCACACTCTCTCTAGACTAGCCCAGACTGGAGCTGCGCAGATAAACGAAACAATGCTCAATTCCCCAGACGGGCTTGGGGGCACTCCTGGCACCCATGCCCCAGAACAGAATTCTCGACCAACATCTTGGTGAGAACCTACCAGAGGAGTTAAGACTGCGTCCAGTCCCCCTTCTCGGTAGCAAATTGGCTAGTCCCACACAAACCAACAGCAGAGTGAACTCATAATTCCTTAATCGAATCTGAATTCATTCACTTCCGGAGTCCCACATTATATACTAGCTAGTCCGAGATTTTTACTTCTACCAGATATTTACCCAGAGTTTAAACAGTCCACCTGATTACTGATTCCTGATTAATTTGCCTGAGGAAGTCATATGGCTTCCGGGGAGGTGATCAAGCTCCCCCTTCCACTCACTTGGAGTGGGCTGAACTGACGGGGCCCCTACCTTACCCATTCTGTTGACAGGTCCAGAAGTGTTTGTCCACTCTCTCCAGTTGCTGGCTGGGTCCTGGGCTGAGGTCCAAGAGCACCCGGAGTCCCCCGGTTCAATTCTGCTAAATCAGCAGAGCGGCACCTCCTGGAGGCCTATCTGGCTCCCCTGGACCCCAAACCCAGTCCACTCACCAGAGGCTAAAAAGCCAAGCATGGGTTGGTTTTCCCGGAATCTCAGGAAACCAATAATGTTACAGAAAACCAGAGAAGAACCAAGCAATACTTAGAGAGATGGAGTTACATTTATAACACGTGGGTCCAGAGGAAAATGTCTCTCAAATTCTGGGCCCCAACATGGAGGAATTTTCCCTATTTATATGTTTTTACCTTCTTTGTCTCCCAAATATGGGATGTTTCCGGCCCCTTTTGCAAGTTCTTAAAGAGCCCCTATGTGCTGGGGCCTTGAGACCTCAACCAAAGGCCTGGCCTGGTGCCAGCACTGATAATTTTGTCCAGGGAAGGTTTAATGGCCTCTCTGAAGTGGGAGTAGTCTCATTTTCCTTATTATTTAAGCAAGTAAGCATTTACAGAAGCCAAATAGCAGGGTTAAAATTTTAAACAGCAGTTTTTATATAAGATAGATACTTCACCTTCATCTCTAAGTCATAATTTCATTCCATTTAGAAAGGGGGTAATAGTAAGGGTGCCTTACAATGTTATAAAAATGAAATAATATGTAAAAGGTTTAGGATAATATATACCTGGTATATAATAAGTATGCAATAAATAGCAAATACTATAATTTATAAAAGACTCAATATTAAAAAAGATGGAAAGGAAACAAAATTTGTTATTGCTGTAGTTGTTGCATTGATTCGTTGTCTTTATAGTCTTCTATTTCAGTATTCTATAAGGTCTACTTATGTGTCTCCAGAGAGTTCTTCATCTCCACCTGCAATCTATACCCTCTGATATTTGCTCAACAGAAAGTGTAGCTACCATATCAGGTGATAGAGAGTGGAGTAACTTGAGCTGGGTTCTGGCCAGGCCTGCATCTCCCTCCAGCCCCCACCATTACCCCATCTCTACCCACCTCACCCTCCCCTCCCCCTACTGCCCCAGGAAGGAAGCAGAGCAGCTGCAGTATCCAAGTCCAATATGAACGAACACAGGAGAATTTATTTGCTCCTACCACTCCTAGGCTCAATTGAAGAGCCATAACATATGGCATTAAGGCTCTCTGATTTCCTAAAGGGAATGGGAAACATAAAACTTTGACCACTGAGAGACAAAATTCAAGGAGGAACCAGTAGATGAAGTTTACAAACTTCCACCCCCACCATGAACCTCTGCAAATTGCACTAGGCTCATACTACCTCTCTAGACACCACATGTTGAAAGGAGTTTTTAGGGGTAAAATAGGCAGGTTTAGGAAATTTGAGGAATTAATGGATCCATGGAAAAAAGCACAGGGCTACAGAGTTGCAAAGGGTACATTTCCATAGAAAAGGGGAGCTTGGAATAGCAGAAGGTACATTTCCATAGAATAAGGGAGCTGGGAGCTGCAGAAGGTACACATTTACAGAATAAAGGGAAGGAAGCCCCTCATTCAGAAAGGGAAGAGGAAAGCCCAAAGGGAACAGGAAAACAATAAGGGAAAAGAAGGAGGGAGCTCTGAAGTTGCTATAGTGACCAAATCAGAGGAGATAGTGACCAATCAGAAGGGATATCAAGGCACAAAAAAACTGTAGCCTTTATAAACCTAAGGAAAAGGGACTTAGTGGGATGCTTTCCCCCTCCCCACCTGCGAGTCTGTGTTTGTTTCTCAATAAATTTCCACCTTTTACTATACCACCTTTCATCCATGGTTTCATTCTTCAACTCCACCTGACAAGAGTCCTGACAAGAATCCAGGAACCATCCTGCCCAGAGGAACACCACGCATTCCAGGCCAATTTTTCCATTTCAACGTGACCAAGGCACTGGCTGAGTATGTTTCCTTGTAAAGGATATGGTCAGCTCTGTCACTCAATAGCTCATATTTAATTATTCTTTTTCTCTTTTTTGTCTTACTTCTTTTTCCCCCCTCTCTTACTGCCATTGGTTTAAAAAGATGGATAGATGATAGATAGATAGATAGATAGATAGATAGATAGATAGATAGATAGATAGATGATAGATAGATAGAGGTTTAACTCTGAATGCTTTGCCTCAGGCTATTTTACTAGAAAATCCTGGCTAAGATGACTGGTAAGAAGAGTTGCCCTAGAAAGCTGATCCTCAAGGTGGAATGATGGAATAGATAATCACTCTGTATTAAGGGCGCCTTAGAGATCCCATTGCTGCCACTAGAATGAGTGGTATCACAAATAATAAAGCTTCATGTGATTGATATGGGAGCAACAATAATTGGAAGAATTGTGGTAGAGGGCATATGTTCTATATGGCATTGGAAGTCTTGCTAAAGAAAAAAATGACAGGTTCAGGACAGCTAATTGCCAGCTAAAGGAATATCATAAAAATCAATAGATCTCTGTGAAACTTCACAAAAACTCTTATCTTCTGTAGCTTCAGGGCACACTGTACAGGGAGTCAGGCTTGGGATCTAATTATAAAAGTGACAAAGCTGCAAAGGAAACTAAAAGTATATCTCAACGATCTCCTGTGTCAAATTGTGGGCTCTGAAGAAAATAATGGATGCTAGGATGAGAACATTTGGGTGGAGAATTTTGAGAATCTTGAACCTCAAACCTCAAAGTTGCCTGGTCAACAGAAGCAGCCCCTTTCCACTTACTAGAGAAAAGGTTCCTCTCTTGTCTGAATCTTTTGAGTAGATCCTAATTGTTTGCTGAGATAGACCCCCTCTTGCCTGAACTTGAAGATATCCTACTTTAACAAGTTGTGGATTCTGGAACTTCTTTAACATAGGTGGAAAGAAAGGATCAGAAAGCACAGGGAAGTGGGATTGTTAGAATGGATATATTATGTAAGATCTGAAAACCAAGCACTGGACTATGTTCTCTAGGAAAACCCAGAAGACACTTCCTTTATGAAGGCAATACGGAATCACAGGGGAGGAAGGCCCTGGCATATTGAGTGGTAGCTGTCCTATGCAGGCTGGCATTGGGTGGGAAACACGTGGAAATGAGGCCCTTTCAACCACTCAGAGACCAAGCAAGGCTCTAACAAGATAATGAGCTTTAAAAACTGTAAATAAGTAACCATTGTAGTTTAAAAGTTTAAGCCATTCAGTGTACAAACATGTAAATATTATTAGTATTTATCTTCTTTTTTTTTGTTTTTTTTTTTTGCTTTTTTTTTGTATTTAATAAATCTTTATTGTTCAGATTATTACAGGTGTTCCTCTTTTTTTCCCCCATAGCTTCCCTCCACCTGATTCCCCACCCCACCCCATGCCCTTACCCCCCGCCACTGTCTTCATCCATAGGTGTAAGCTTTTTGTCCAATCTCTTCCCGCACCCCTCACACCCCCTCCCCCCTGAGAATTGTCAGTCCACTCCCTTTCTATGTCCCTGATTCTATTATATTCACCAGTCCATTCTGTTCATCAGATTTTTTATTCACTTGATTTTTAGATTCACTTGTTGGTAGGTATGTATTTGATGTCACTTTGTTGTTCATAATTTTTATCTTTACCTTTTTCTTCTTCTTCCTCTTCTTAAAGAACACCCTTCAGCATTTCATGTAATCCTGGTTTGGTGGTGATGAACTCCTTTAGCTTTTTCGTGTCTGTGAAGCTTTTTATCTGACCTTCAACTCTGAATGATAGCTTTGCTGGGTAGAGTAATCTTGGTTGTAGGTTCTTGCTGTTCATCACTTTGAATATTTCTTGCCACTCCCTTCTGGCCTGCATAGTTTCTGTCGAGAAATCAGCTGACAGTCGTATGGGTGCTCCCTTGTAGGTAACTAACCGTTTTTCTCTTGCTGCTTTCAAGATTCTCTCTTTGTCTTTTGCCCTTGGCATTTTAATTATGATGTGTCTTGGTGTGGTCCTCTTTGGATTCCTCTTGTATGGGGTTCTGTGTGCTTCCTGAACTTGTAAGTCTATTTCTTTCACCAGGTAGGGAAAGTTTTCTGTCATTATTTCTTCTAATAGGTTTTCAATATTTTGCTCTCTCTCTTCTTCTGGCACCCCAAAAATTCGGATGTTGGTACGCTTAAAGTTGTCCCAGAGGCTCCTTACACTATCTTCATATTTTTGGATTTTTTCTTTTTGTTTTTCTGGTTGGGTGTTTTTTGTTTCCTCATATTTCAGATCTTTGATTTGATTCTTGGGGTACATTGATCTACAGTTGAGTTTCTGTATATTCTTTATTTCAGACAGTGTATGCTTAATTTCTGACTGGTCCTTTTCCATTTTTTTGGTATTCTCATTAAGATCCTTAAAGGTCTCACTAAGTTCCTCAGCAGTTTTTAGAAGATTCTTGAGTAACCTTATAAATGTGGTTCGGAACTCTATGTCATCCAGTAGTTTGCTTTCCTCCATTTCTCTCATTCGTGACATGTTTCTTGGTCTCCGCATTTTGCTGCTTCCTTGTCTTGATGGAGTTGCTTTGTGTGGTAGGTGACCTATAGGGGCCAGTAGCTCAGCCTCCCCAATCACTTGAGGTGGACACTTTTGGTACACCCCTTTGTGGGCTGAGTGCAAAGTCTTGGTGTAGTTAAGCCTTGATTGCTGTTGGTACACTGGGAGGAATTGACCTCCAGGTCAATTGGCTGTGAGGACCCGCTGTGTCTATAATGGAAGAACTGCTGTGCTGGAGACACGCTTATGATGCAGGACTTGTTTCAGTGGGGCTTTGGTGCTCACTGAGTCTGCCTCTTGAATGTGTCACCTATGGATGTGAGGAGTTGAAATCTGGTGTCTCACACTGACCACTAGGTACACTGGCTTCTGGATCTCCAATGGGGTGCAGGTCAGCTACTGTCTGAGGCCACCCAGCAGGCGCTACAGTGAGAACTACAGTTTTCTCCTCTTTGCTTGGGGTTTGGAGGTTTTGGAGCTGTCTGACCCGGGCTGCAAGTTTGCTAGGTTAAGCTGCGATAGGGCGGGCCATTCATATGCTAAAGCCACTGCTTGGAGCTTGGGTGGGTTTGTAGGTTGTGCAGGGCAGGGTCTCAGGGCGTCACTAGGCTAGGGCGTGGCAAACAGCGATGGCTGCCAGAAGTCGGCTCTGCGTCTCCGACTGTGTCTCCGCATCCCGCGCCCCAGCACAATAAACAATTGTTCCTGCAAGCAGCCCTGCAAGCAAGCCACCCTCACTTTCCAACCCCACGGCAGACAGTCCAGCTTCTCCCCGTAGGAGTTTGGGTCCCCCACGTCTCCCCAGAAACGAGTTCAGAGTAATCAGGAGCTTATCTCCCTTCGCGTTGAAAATAGCAGCACTCCCGATTCCTGTGTCTCCGTACCTCAGCTTTTCCGTGCTTGTGCACCCCTCTATGCTGTTTGCTCTTTCCTTCTAGTTGTAGAACTTCCACTCAGCCAGCTTTCCCGTGGTTCTGGGTGATAGACGTTTTGTCTTTTAGTTGTAGTTTTGAAATTGTTGTGCGAGGCAGCAGTTTAGGTGTTTACCTATGCCGCCATCTTGGATCCTCTTCAGTATTTATCTTCTTGACTAAATCTTCCCATCCTATTTGAAAAAAAAACAAAACAAAAAAAACAGCTTCTTTCTTTCCAACTGATGTGAAACATGTATTTCTTCTCTCCCTAAAAATGTGCTTATGCTTGAACTTGTGAGAAATGCTCACCTGTCTGAATTCAAATAACTGACTCAGAGATAGAAGTATGGCAAAAATGAGACTTTTAGTATGTTCTGGAGAGCCTTTCTAGCTGCCTCCACCTCCCTCTATCCAGCTGAGGCAGGCACCTGGAGGGGGGTGTAAGGTCTGGGGCTGGGAAAACAGGAACTTTCCCGATCCCACCCGCTGAGTTGGACAATAGCGGTCCCCCGAGACATACCAGAGCAACCAAGCCACAGCTGTGCTAACATCCTGCTGGACAATAAATAAACACCTGAGACTTCTCAAGGATGACCAGAGTGCAGCTGTACAAGCTTCCCGCTCATAAATCACCCACCACAAGCTACCTCAGACAAACTACCTCGAATAAACCTGATTGGTTCAACAGCAGCATAAAGGAGCTCTGCCAGGCACAGGAGGGTGTGACTCCCCTGGCCTGTGCTCTCAGACTGCGGGACCTCACCCGAGAGCTTTCAATAAACACGATCTTTCGCTTTTACCCTGCTTGTCTTGGTCAACTTATTGGCTTTGGTCAGATTAAATCTTACATCTCAGATTGAACCTTACATCTTGGTGCCGAAACCCAGGAGGTCTATCACGTCTTTTGGCCAGGACCTCCCTGACCGGACCAGCCGGCCTCCAAACCGATATTTGCCCGGTGGTGAGGTAAGCTTCCACCCATTCTATTCGGCGTTCCTAGGGCACCCCTGTATAGTCGCAGCTGCGCCAGGGATATCTTCCACAGACTTGCCTCTCCGGTGCGGACGCCCCCGAGACGGCCTGTCCCCGCCTCTGTCTGTATTCAGAGTTCTCTCCCAACTGGGGACGCCTTCTTGAAAGACCTCTCCGACCGGGACCTGAATCAGTATGGGCAGCAATTCCTACAAGCTGGGCTCCAAAACACCCTTAGGGTGTGTTCTCTCCAATTGGCACGAGTTAGGGTATGATCAGACGGAACAGAGAAAGTGACGCCTCATCCAATTGTCCACTGAAATATGGCCTCTCTACGCTGTAGACAATGGCTCCATCTGGCCCCCGGATGGCACTTTCGATTTCAGAATCTTGACTGACCTAACCAATTTTTGCCAATGAACAGGTAAATGGCCTGAAATCCCTTATGTTCAGGCTTTCTGGTACCTCCGCTCTCGCCCCCAGCTCTGTATGACCTGCTCTCCCACCCAAATTCTCCTTGCTAAAACAGACCCGAAAGCTTCCGCTCCACAGGTTCCGGATCAGCGACCTGCAGGTGACTCACCCCCAGCAAGAGGACTCAGCACTAACCATCCTGCCGGAATCGCTCACAACACCCCGGGTCCCGGCATCTCCACCCGTCCTTAGAGCCACCCCCAGGCTCCCACAGGCCTCAGTCCTTTCGAGCTACTATATGGACGGCCGTTTCTGATCAACCATAACCTCCCCACGATGGTCCCTCCCTTGGCTGAATATCTTCCTTTTCTCTCGCTGTTAAGCTCTCTCCTTCGGGAGCACACAGACCGAGCACTCCCCCAGGTCGCAGGCGCAGAGAAGGCTGAATCTCTGCATCCCAGGGACGCAGTCCTTCTCAAGGAACTCGCTCCCAAGGCTTTGGAACCCCGATGGACGGGGCCCCACATAGTTATCCTAACCACCCCAACAGCTGCCAAACTCCTGGCCTCAAAATCTCACAGAAGTACCCGTATACACTGGATCGGATTTCCCGTGGGTCTGCTCCTCCTCCCAGCCAAACCTGGCTTCCTGCAACATCACGGTTCGAGTCAACACGACCATCCAGGCACCCCCCGGAGGGTTCTTCTGGTGCAACGGTACCCTAAAACAAAGGCTATATCACCTTCAACACAGGTCTGTTACCCAGCTTCCCTGGTCCCTCGCCTAACCATGTATGGACAAGGGGAGTTCCTACAAAAACTCTTGCCAGCCCCCTCCCACTTAAAATGCGCTGTCTTTCTCCTCGTAGTGGTCGGTCTCTCCCTGGCCTCCTCTCTGGCAGCGGGGGGCCTAGGTGGCGTGCTCTAGGCCACAGCATCTTCTCCTCTCGGGATCTAGAGGGAAGACTGCAGATAGCCCTAGAAGCCTCCGCTGCCTCCTTAGCCTCCCTGCAATGCCAAATAACATCAGTGGCCAGAGTCACCCTGCAAAACAGGCAGGCCCTCGATCTGCTTAAGGCAGACAAAAGTGGCACTTGCCTATTCCTGCAAGAGGAATGCTGCTACTACATCAACGAAACAGGGCTAGTCAAAGAAAACATTGATGTCCTCAGTAAACTGGGGGAGGAACTAAGGCAACGCCGATGGGAGGGAGGCCCCTTCGTGGGATGGTGGGAGGGAGGAATGATGCAATGGATACTCCCCGTACTCACCCCCCTACTAACCTTCAGCCTAATCCTAATGCTTGCTCCCTGCATTTTTATATTTTTGCAGTCCCACATGCAAGAAATCTCTCGGATAACGGCCAACCAGCTCCTCCTACACCCTTACCGCCCATTGCCCCTGGACCCCCAGGTCCCAACCTCGCTTAAACTCTGCCCCTGGCCAGCTTGAAGTAGTCAGAATGGTCATCGTCCTGTATCACCAAAGAGGTTGGGATGTAAGGTCTGGGGCTGGGAAAACAGGAACTTTCCTGATCCCACCCGCTGAGTTGGACAATAGCAGTCCTCCGGGACATACCAGAGCGACCAAGCCACAGCTGTGCTAACATCCTGCTGGACAATAAATAACCACCCAAGACTTCTCAAGGATGGCCAGAGTGCAGCTGTACAAGCTTCCCGCTCATAAATCACCCACCACAAGCTATCTCGGATAAGCTACCTCAGATAAGCTACCTCGAATTGGTCCAACAGCAGCATAAAGAAACTCTGCCAGGCACAGGCGGGTGTGACTCCCCTGGCCTGTGCTCTCGGACTGCGGGACCTCACCCGAGAGCTTTCAATAAACGCGATCTTTCACTTTTACCCTGTTTGTCTTGGTCAACTTTTTGGCTTCGGTCAGATTAAATCTTACATCTCAGATTAAACCTTACAGGGGGGAGTACCTCCATGATGCTGGCCCATGTGCACAGTTCTTTGTTCCTATATCCTCTTTTCTCCTCCCTATGTTCTGTTTGCCCTGGGAAAATGCAGCAAATTCCATCAAAAGCTGACCATGCTGGAGATGGATCACAGAGGTCCATTTCCTACAAATTGTATTGTAATATGCTACATATACTACACATTTCATTCTTAGTTTAATAACTGTAGACACTAATGACTAAAGAAAAAGATGCTATGGTGATGTAACACTGTGCATTATATATTTAGAACCACACAATTCATCATGAACTTACTAAAAGCTATTTAATTGCTAAAATAATAATAATGGAAGGAAAATAAGTACTGCCTATAAAAGACTGTTAATTAAAATACTTTAATATAGCAAATTGATCATTAATAGTTTGGTACCTGTTTAATCAATGGTTAATAAAGATAACTATGTGATCACAACACATTTTTATACAACTTCAAGCATACATCTCTATTTTGAAAACCTTGTTAACTTTTGTATAAAATAATTAAAAATGAAAGAAAGTTTTAAAAAATGAGCTCCTTACAATTAGTAGCAATGATAAGATTCCTAAATGTCAGTGCTGGTAGAACCTAACCATTTGAAGCAATGTGGACATAATTACCCAAGTGGCATTAATGTGAGAGGAGCAATTAGAGTATCTCCACCTAAGATAGGTGTAGTAACAGCTAATATATCATGGTGCCCCAGAGGGATGATAGCTTGACATCTTAATGGGTGCTGCTTAATTTTATGAGCATGGAAATCAAGATCTAGTCATCAGAAGGCTCAAAGCAACCATCACAATTAAAAATTTTAGTCTCAACAAATTCCAGACCCTAAGTCAGTTTATAGATTCAGAATCTATTGATTAAAGGGAAGGTCCATTCCCTTTGAGGAAAGTTCTTGCGATATGACTACAAGTCTATCCTTCTGATCCTTCCATTTGCCATGATAACAATGAACTGTGGAAGAGAGAATATCTAAATGTTACAAATAAGGCTAAATACCTTCTGATGTCTGAGGTGACACTAATCCCAAGATATCCAAAATGCTAATGTTGTCCTTGGATTAGAGTGGGAGTTTATGAAGGCCAAGTGAAAAATGGAGTTTGGGTCTAAGTCTTACAGAGAACACAATGGACAAATAATTTACCTTAAAATGATTTCCCAGTCACTGAACATATGTACCTAGTATGAGATAGATATACTTAGAAGCAGGCAGAAACCACATTATTTTTTGTTTTGTTTTGTTTGTTTGTTTTACTTAGCTTTGTAGAGCAGAAGCCATTATATTAGAAAGAATTAAATAGAAATTCCTGAAACTCACCCCCAATAGCCAAGATAGTAAATTAGAAACAATTCTCATACAGTAAGAGACTGCAAAAATTAGTGCCCTCACTAAAGGCTTGAGGAGATAAGGTAATGACACCCATCATAGAACTAGTCAGTTAATCTGTGAGACTCTACAAATAAAATAAAAAATAAATCATAGTTAATCATGGTGGATTATTTATTACATTCTTAACAAATTGGTGGCCTCAATTATAACTGCTTTGTCAGATGTAAATCTCATGTGGAGCATCCCAACATGACATCTGGTCCTTAGTGTGGAGGTATTAATGTGGTCAATGTCTGTCTTTTCCTTAAACACAGCACCAAGAGAAATTGGAATAAATTTACCTGGAAAGGATGGAAGTACAGATTCACAGAAATGCCTTAGGGCTATGTAACTCTTGGGTTCTTTGTCCTAATATAATCTGCAGGAACTTGGTCTTTTAATTCCACACACTATATTGACACCATGTCAATGGTTCTGTCCTAATAAGACATATGTAGCTGAAGAGTAAAAAATCAACCCCACAAACCTTCAAGCGCCTAACATATTAGTTAAGTTGTTAGAATTCCAATGATCTGGTGCATATCTATATATATAAAAGCCTAAGCAACCATCCAACCATTCGACTCTCCAACCAGTAGCTATTACATGCAATGACCACCGGGGACAGATGCTCCAAACAGTAGCTATGATGCATACTGACCACCAGGGGGCAGACGCTCAACACAGGAGCTGCCGAGCGACAGCAGCTTTGCAGAGTGCCCTCTTGCACTCCAGACGCCCTTCTGGCCCAGTCACACACCACCGGCCACCTTCTAATTAATTTCCTTTCAATGTGCACAAATCTGTGCACTAGGCCTCTAGTGTTATATCTAAAGTAAAAAGTAAGTTAATATACTTCAAACTTCCTAAACTCAAAAGAGCATAGCATAGGGTAGGCATCTTGGATTTTGGAGGCAGCATTACTTTTGATTTTGGAGGGACTCTTGCTTCATTTATATGGTGAATTTGAAGGCAAAAAAAGAAAGTGGTTTACAGTAATGGAGGACTCCAGTCTAAACAGGCTACCGTGATTCAGAACATACATTCTAGTGAATCAAGTGGTACTAGAAGTGTTCTTGGTCTATAAGGATGTTATGTAGAAAGTCTGTGAAGTACATAAAAATCCTCCCTATGGACCAAGTTGCAAGTCAGACATTTGGATATTAATTTAAAATGCAGAAAAATAGCCAGAGGTATAAATATACATTGAATCCTGGGCAGTGGTGAATGGCTTGGCCAGTTAATCAGGAGTTTGACAAAAATAAGGCTGAAAATCATGGGGAAGGAGTCTTAGGGATAATGTATATGATAGAAGTGAACATGAAATACCAAGATCTGTGTGCTTCGTGTAAATGCTATGGAGAAAACGTCTCCTGCAAAGGAAGCTCTCCCTGGCAAAGTCCACATGGAGCTCTCTCCTCTGTTGTACTCTCAGCCCCTGCAATGAACAGCAGGGCCATTAGAGCAAAGATGAGAGCTATGCACAATACTCAGGCTTGAGGAGTTATAATATGCCTCTTATACAAAGACATTTTTCTTTTTTTTTCTTTTTTTCCAAATTTTTTTATTGATAAGGTATTACATGTGTCCATATCTCCCCATTGCCCTCCTACCCCACTCCCATACATGACCTCACCCCCCGCCCGTGTCTTGCATCCATTAGTTATACTTATATGCATGCATACAAGTCCTGCGGTTGATCTCATACATCCCCCTCTTCCCGCTGTAATTTGACAGTCTGTTCGGTGCTCTATTGCCTCTGTATCTATCTTTTTATTCACCAGGGTATAATGTTCTTTATTTTCCATGAATGAGATCATGTGGTATTTTTCTTTCATTGCCTGGCTTATTTCACTTAACATAATGCTCTCCAGGTCCATCCATGCTGCTGCAAGTGGTAATAATTCCTTCTTTTTTTATAGCAGCGTAGTATTCCATTGTGTAGATGTACCATAGTTTTCTAATCCACTCATCTGCTGATGGGCATTTAGGCTGTTTCCAAATCTTAGCTATTGTGAATTGTGCTGCTATGAACATAGGGGTGCATATATCCTTTCTGATTCGTGTTTCTAGTTTCTTGGGATATATTCCTAGAAGTGGGATCACTGGGTCAAATGGGAGTTCCATTTTTAGTTTTTTGAGGAAACTCCATACTGTTCTCCACAGTGGTTGCACCAGTCTGCATTCCCACCAGCAGTGCACGAGGGTTCCTTTTTCTCCGCATCCTCACCAGCACCTGTCGTTTGTTGATTTGTTGATGATTTTTCTTATTAAAAAACATAATAGAAAACATTGATGAGAAAAACTAGTGACTTGCCTAGCTAAGGTGCTTCAAGGAGAAGCTTGAGATAGAATTAGTATTCTAGGCTCTCTCATAAACTGATACCTTTCCCAGGAGTTGGTCCTGATCCTGGATCTCTGAGTGCAGGGAGGAGGGAGTGGAGTTCACACACAGATGTATGGGCTAAAACAAGTTATCCACCTATATTTTTTCAGGAGCTATTTGTTTTAGGAAGTAAGTCTGGGTATTTGTGAAGCAAAGCCTGAATCAGGTTATATATTAGCCAGGACCCCAACAGTAAAAGTATAGTACACTCTAAGTAGGATAATTCAACAAGGGCTTAATAAAGGATCCATTTACAAATGGGAGGGCCTGGTTTAGGGAAACCAGAAGGTGTAGTGCAATACTACTATCCTCTTACCACCATCAGGTCCCAGGAGAAAGTGGATGGGAGGATGACTAAAAACCAGAATGATAAATTCTGTAATGAGATCCACCTTGAGGAGAACACATGTGAGCAGGACACTAGGCAGAAAGGGAACACGGAGAGTAAAATCATAGGCTCACTCTCTGCCTTTCCTGTTTTCTTCCATAGGACCAAACATTGACTTAATCTCATCAAAAGCAGAGGACAAAGAAGCCCGTCAATGAATTCCCTACAAATCAGCCTTCTAGGACTGGAATGCAGGTGGGAGACATGGAAAGTAGATTTGCAAGGACAAACGAAAGATAGTAGGCATAGATTGAATTTTATAGCAGTTTACATTTCTTTAAGTTAATATATATACCCCATAATAACATTTCTCCCTAAATACAGATGGAAAATCTCTAGAAATTTCCATTGTGTGGAATAAAATATATGAAAAGGGAGTACTCTTAAATATGCATTAAGTCAAAGAAGCCAGTCTGTCAAGGCTAAATTCTGAAATTAGACAATTAAGTACAGATGACAGAAGGTAAAAGCCAAAATTCCCCCATTTAAATGTTAATCTCATCCAAAAAACACCCTCAGAAAAACATCCAGAATAATGTTTGACCACATATCTGGGCACTATGACCAGCCACATTGAAATGGAAACTCAACCATCACACCCTCTTACTTGGCTTGAAGAGAGCAAGGCTGCTCATTTTCCTCTCTCTGAAATAAGAGATAAAAATCCAAAGCACTTCCCCTGGGTCTCTGTCACACTGTCATTATCTTTCCTGTTCTACCAATCCCTCTGTAATGCCTATACTCCTCTTCACATATGTTGGTTAGGAGGAAGTGGGATAATAGTGAGGATTAGAGGAATGTTAGGAAAGCAAGATAACCTTGGAGCCAGATTTCTGGCATCTTCAGAATACAGGTGCACCTATCTTCAACTTTAGGAATTTAACTGATGTCCCTGCATGAGAGAAGGCCTATTGAACAGGCTGGCAATTGTCACACAATATGTTAAATACTATTATAAAGGAGGGGTGGAACGCATTGGGAATATTTAGACTGGAAGACTTTGGAAAGGCTTAGTCCAATTAGACTAAGTTAGGCTAAGCCAAAGACATAGAAGTTCCAACATGTGGATGTGTTAATGAGTTATCAGCCCCTCGACACCTTTCTTCCTGAGCATCTTTACTAAGACAGATCCACTGGAACCACACCTTTGTAGTTACTTGGTGTTGACTTCTTGCTATGGCTCCAAAGTCTTTTTTAAAAAGCTAAAGTAAGCCTTCACTTGTTCATATAAAATCTTGCCCTAACTTTCTAACTTCTTAGAAAATTACAACTTAAATAGGCACTCCCTCCATCCAAATCTATAACACATTTATTATAGTATTATATTATATTTATGTGTATTATATTGGATTAGATCATAATATATAATACCACCATCCTTCTCAATGTTTATGCTTTACTTCTACACAACACATGCATACACAGACTGTTAATATAGCTTGCATTCTTTCTGCTCACCAATGGTGTGGTAACTGTGGTTTGCCAAAAAAATGTGACTTGCTTATTGGAAAGAACAAAAATTCATTCATTTATTTGTTCATCCATTCAAAAAACAATGAATGAGTACCTTGTCCTGAGTTCTGTGCTTAGAATGGTAGATACTCCCTTCCTGGAAGAGCTCCCAGTGTGAGAAAGGGACAGACAAGGAGATGTGCAGCATGAGTAATCTGAAGAGTGCCAAGATCGACCTTGAGCACAAGGTACTAAAGAAGCACTTCGGTTTATATCTCTACTGTGAATTAAGAGCTTTTGCTCTCCACAGTTTAAGTAATGCTGCCATTACTTCATCCATAACTGTCTCAAAGTAAACTCAATTTTCAAGTGTATAAATGCAACTGTCTAAATATAGTATAACAAATAGCTTCTCATTTGTATTCTTCCTAATGCCAATAGAGATTAGAGAACAACCTGACCTTTCTCGCAAAGTCTAAAGCATCAGCTATAATCCTCTAGAAAAATAAGAGCAGAGGAACAAAAAATAGTGTGGTATCATCACACATAAATAAATTGTTTCTACATGATCTCAAAGTAGGCTTGTTCAAATAGTTCACAATTGTTTCTCAAAGATAATCTAGCCATAAACTTGGCAAAACAAGAGGAGTGTAAATCAAATTCTTTTGCAAGATTTTTTAAATGAATACCGTGTTTCAGTGAGCTTGCAATTAGCAAGGCTCAAGGACTAAAAGTATGTCCATTTGAAAAATAAAACACACTAGAACCACTGTTGGGTCTTAGTTTAGTCAAATAAGTTTAATAAAAGTGCCCTTTGGGCTTTTTACAAAGACATTGTCACTTAAAATTGAAATGGACATTTCAGAGTGGTGAGCTCTGGACAGGAGGGAGAGCATGAGGCTCTTGAGAAACTCAGGGAGGGAAGGGAATGCCCTTTGGAGGAGCAGTATCAGGATCTAGGTTGTGATTTGTCTATAGTTGGCTGCAACAGGAAGAGCACCTATCTACCAAAAAATAAAATAAAATAAAATAAAAAAAGACCTCCTGATATAGGCAGTAAGCAAGTGAGTTCTGGAACCAGATTTCTGCATTCAAATCCAAGCTCTGCCACTTCCAAGCTGTGTGACCTATGACTAGTTCCTTGGGAGGTTAGGCTAGATTAGAGGTAATAGGATTTTACCTTATTACTTCGGAGACCTAAAAACTGAAGTTTAGAAGTAAAAAATGACTTTTTCAAAATCATGCAAGTGGTAAGTGGAAACAGGCAAGACTGAGGTAGGTCGGGGTTCTGTCTAAGCAGGACTATAGATCCAATCAACCACAAAAGCCTCACAGATATATATTTGTGGGAAAGAGGCAATATTATATACTAGAGCAATAATTTAGTAAACAAAAATATCTGATTTGAAAAGCTACTCAAAGGAACTATGATCCTAACTTAAGGAAATTGCAAAAATATTTATTAATATCTGGAGCTTCAGAAGTTGTGTTCATAGAATTTTTACTAAAACAAAGGAAAGAGGTCTGACAAATGCAGATCCAATAGACTAATATAGTAGTCTAAAATATACATAATTTGCAGACATTATAATTAGCCATTTGGCACCATAGAGAAAGCACTGTAATACTCCTTCTATATTACAAAAGGAAGAAAGAAAATAACCTGAAGGTTAGGTGAATTTTTCCAGAGCACATCATGTTCTTCTCAAATCATCAGAGATCCTTAATCCACTGGCATATAACACATTTGGTCCATAAGAACATAGCTCTATTTGGAGCACTCTGGCCAAGTGTCTACAAAGTAGAAATATTCCAAAGACTTCAAATTATAACTAAGTGGTATTAGTCTTTTTCATACTGAGACTTAACTGGAAAATATAGCCCAATTTTTGCTTCTATCTTCTTCACTCTCCCCACGCAGTCATATCATTTGCACAATTATAGATGCCGTTCAGCTGTGTCAGCAATTTCCTTTATGCAGCCAGCTTCGCAAATGTTTATGAAACTAGTTTTTTTGGGGGGGTAAGTATATTTTAAGCTGAAACACAGCAAGTAAAAATTCCATCACTTGAGAGCAATTTCTTTTATCTACCTTGCAAAATGTGATGTGAATATATAAAAAGATACAAAGTAATTTAAGGCATATGAAAAGGAAGTACAGAAAATGCAAAAAGAGGGATGGATGAAACTGAAATGGACTCCAAATAAATTTTTCTTTGAGATAAGGGATTTAATGATGTATAGAGGGTATCCTAAAAATATATATACACTTTTAATAATTATAAAGGCAGTTTTTATTAAAATACATTTCATTTTAAAAATTAAGCTATTGACTGTTAAAGTACGTATACATTTTTGGGACACCCTGTATTAAAAAATAACAATGTACCCATAATATTTGGAGACATTGAAATCAATGGCATATGCACAAAAAGGGTGAACTAACATTTTGGGTCTGCAAAGAAGCCTATAGGATAATGTCCTTTAATAAGCAGACAACTAAGTGAGGCCAAGATAAGAATTGTTAAAAATCTGACCACATCGCTTGAAGTCTATTCACAAGCTTTCACCATATGCAAAGAGAAAGACCGAAATATCTCTAGTCTACACACATTTCTTACCACTGCATATATTACCACTCCACATATTTGTTCAGAAAAGCATGTAAAAAGACAATTGTACATTCCTAATTAGTTTAAGCACAAGAGCAAACCTGGAGAATTTGTTTTTCAAGGTTGACTGTATATAGGTAGGGAAGAGGGGAAATATTTCTACAGATTTCTGAGGATTCTGCAACTGATACTACAAATAGTTCCAAAAATATTAGGACAAATGGACAGAGATTGTAAATGGAAAGATATTTAGAAAAAGTTCAAGAGACTCTAAAACAAAATTTTAATTAAATAAGAACATTGTTAGTTCAACTATGAATAAAAGCTGAAGGCACCTTAATAAACCCATTAAATCTTTACAAGTTGCTCTTCTATAAGATCAGATCCTATCTAATAAAAGAGTAATATGTAAATTGACCATCACTCCAACACACAAGATGGCTGCCCCCTTGTGGTCAAAGATGGCTGCCCCCATGTGGTCAAAGATGGCTGCCCCAACAAGATGGCCAGCAGGGGAGGGCAGTTGGGAGGGACCAGGCCTGCAGGGAAAGCAGTTGGGGGGACCAGGCCTGCAGGGGAGGGCAGTTAGGGGTGACCAGGCCTGCAGGGGAGGGCAGTTAGGGCTGACCAGGTCTACAGGGGCGGGCAGTTAGGTATTGATCAGGCTGGCAGGGGAGCAGTTAAGCATCAATCAGGCTGGCAGGCAGAAGTAGTTAGGGGCAATCAGGAAGGCAGGCAGGTGAGCAGTTGGGAGCCAGCAGTCCTGGATTGTGAGAGGGATGTCCGACTGCCCGTTTAGGAAGGGTTCCAGATTGGAGAGGGTGCAGGCTGGGCTGAGGTTCACACCTCCCGTGCATGAATTTTGTGCACCAGGCCTCTAGTATTTAAATAATACACAAAAGGAAGTACAGGCATAACAAAGACAGAAGTGCAGACCTGTTGGTTAGACTATGTGACAGGCAGAATAATAATCTCCAAAGATTTTCACATCCAATCCCTGGAACCTGTGATAATGTGAACCTGACATGGCAAAAGGAATTTACAGATGTTATTAAATTGAGATGGAGATAGTAACCAGGGTTATCAAGGTGGACCCAATCTAAGTACATATTGTTAGAGGTAGAGAACCTTTCCCAGTGTGGTCACAGTGATATATGACTACAGAAGTCAAGTGTGATGTGAATAGTACTCAGTCTGCCATTGTTGGCTTTGAAGATAGAGTAAAGGAGAAGAAAATGTAGGTGGCCTCACGAAGCTGAAAAAGATAAGGATTCTGCCCAGAAACTACCAAAAAGGAATGCAGACCTGCCTATACCTTCTTCTAAGCCCAGTGAGGTCCATGTAGGACTTTTAAACTACAGAACAATACGATTTTAAACTTGTCTTATTTTAAGCCACAAAGTTTGTAGTAATGTGTTACAACAGCAATAAAAAAGTAACACAGATTATAACTAACTGAGCTTAGGTTTAAAGAAACATTTTAAGAACAAAAGAAAGGAAATTTAAGCTGTACTATGAGTATAACAACATAAAAGAAAAAAGTAATGCCAAAATTAGAAAAGGACAAGAAGGAGGAGAAGGGACAGAAAAGCAAAATGAATGGAGGATCTGTATGCTAAACAGCTTTAGTTTTGAGCTTTTCTTGATAAGAAGTTCTAACTATTTGTAAGAATTGATATTCCATGATACTGATTCTTTTATTTTTGATTAATGGTCTTGCAAAGATCAAAGAGAAAATTCACTTTTTTAATTGAATAAAATCCATTTGGTTTCATAATTACATGATGAACCCATTCAAGCTTTCTATAAATCTAAGATACTTTTTACCTTGAAACGATTTGCAATTTCAGCATTCTAAGAATTGTATCAGTTATCACTGATTATTTTTAACAATGCTAAGAAAGATTAAAATAATAAGAAAACAGAAAAATGATGAAATTATTTAGAAAGATTATGAAATAGCAAAACAAATCATCACTATTGTATCATCCTTCAATTTTCATACTGAGTTGACCAAAGTGTTATGTCATTATCATTTAAGAAAAGATATAAGACTGGAAATGCAATCTTTGTTGTCTGCTTTTAGCTTTCATTGAACTCAGTTGAAAATGCAGAAATTTTATTTTCTCCTCATCCTGACAAGAGAAGAAAATTGACAGAGGATGATGATTCACAATTATTGGATGACTCAGAAGATGTATGTAAAGTGACAAACAACAGCTCTAGACTAGAATGATGATGATGAGACTAATAGTATAAGTGAAATAAATCTCAGACTATGAGTCTTTCTTCAGATGATGATATCCTATATAAATTTTCTCAAATTCAAGATCAATGAGTGAATAATACTTTTAAAGACAAAAGAAAAATAAATATAGAGTGTTCTTATTCACTTAATCATTTAACAGAAGGACTTAATCATGTAATATTTGGGGACAAGTACCAGGACAATCTCATTTTGCTAAAAGAGCAAGTGACAATATTCTTTCATCTTTTGTGGTCTATGGTTTGTAGGTAGAAAAATGCTGAGAACAAATATGTATCTAAAATAAATAGAAGAAAGTAAATGATGTAAAATGAAAAAAAAAATGGATTAATCATTATCATCTGTGTTCATAAATCTAAAGATGAACATCTTCGGCAATTAGTGAACACAGAAGATGGCCATCTTCAGCAAACTTATACACTGTCAAAATTTCAAAAGCTTCTTCAAGTAACACATTTTGGTGATGCAAGTGTAAGAAGAACCAGATACAATGATAAGCTGGGATCTACTGGAGATGTATTTAAAATCTGAAATCAGTATTTACAAGATAAATATGTTCCAGGTACATGTGTGACAACTGATAAGCATTAGCCTCATTCAGAGAGCAGCACCCATCTCAGGTGTATGTATGTGTCAAAGCTAGAATAGAGGAAATTAATATTTAGGTTTCTTCTGTTTAAATAGTAATTAAAGTTTCATACAAAGTTGTTTTTGCTATTTCTCTATTCTTACTTCTGTTACATGGACTAAAAGGGTAAATGGTAAAAAGGACCCATTGGTCTCAGATTAGGTAAAAAGGTGATGGCACTGAACCTTCCTGCTGAAGACTGCGGGCAGAGGGAGGTCCCAGGCAGCAGGGACAGGGGTGCGATGGCCTAACTAAAGCATCTCTTCCCCTCCGTGCCTGAAGTCAAGGTTGTGTGGTCCATACTTCTCTTTTTTACTCTCTTCTCAACCTCTTGCTAAACTTAAGATGTGTGTTTCACTCTTTGCTCTTATAATAGTCCTTGAGGAAAGAAGTAGTACTAATTTCTCTCACTAATTTTAGCAAAGGAATTATATTGAAATCCAAATCAAAGAACTAAAGTAGAGTGTGTCAGCAGTCACAGTTTAAATTGAAAATTTTCCATAAGAAGAAAATGATAGAAAGCACAAACTTCCCCCATTAAGTTGCAAACTATGATTATGTATTCGTTTTCAAGGGCTCCCATAACAAAGAACCACAAAATGGGTGGCTTAAAATAACAGAAATGTATTCCTGGAGGCTGAAAGTCTGGTTTTAAGTGCAGTCAGGGCAGTTGCTTTTGAAAGGGTCTGAGAGAGAATTTAGCCCATGGCTTCTCCTAGCTTCTGGTGTATGCCAGCAATCCTCAGGGACCTTGTCTTATGTATGCATCTCTCTAAGCTGTCTGTCTTCATAGGGCTTTCTCCTCTTTGTGCATCTGTGTTTCTGTGTCCAAGTATCTGTTTTCTTTTAGGGACACTAGTGATTTTGGATTTAGGAACCATCCTATTCCTGTATGACCTCATTTTAAGTTGATTCCAACAGCAAAGTCCCTATTTTCAAATAAATTCACATTTACAGGTGCCTGGTGGACATTAATTGAAGGGGGCACTATTCAACCCAGTACATATTATTTTTTGTCAAAAACAACCCATTGATTCTGGAGACATATAAGTCCTTACATAGAAATGTAGGAATTACAAAGAGAACATTAGATAATTTATAAGGAGGAAGAGTCCAATATTTTAATAAGAGTACGTAGAAACTAAATACTGATTCAATAAATAATATAATTGGAAGATTATTTTTAAGTCTTGGTTAAAGCTTCAAATAGCTTTTGAGAAATCTAAAATAGCCTAAAATTGAATTTGAAATGTTTCTCTTTTTGATACACACACACACACACACACACACACACACACACACACTAGAGGCCTGGTGCATGAAATTCATGCGGGGGAGGGGGGTGTCCCTCAGCCCATCCAATCTGGGACATCCCTCTCACAATCCAGGACTGCTGGCTCCCAACTGCTCGCCTGCCTGCCTTCCTGATTGCCCCTAACCCAGCCGTGGGCAAACTACGGCCCGCGGGCCGGATCCGGCCCATTCGGCTGTTCTATCCGGCCCTTGGAGCAGAAAGAGTGGAGGGTTCTCTTGCTCTCCCCTCCGCTCCTTTACTTTGAATTTATATTAATTCACACAAACACTCCATCCATGCTTTTGTTCTGGCCCTCCAGTCCAGTTTAAGAACCCATTGTGGCCCTCAAGTCAAAAAGTTTGCCCACCCCTACCCTAACCGCTTCTGTCTGCCAGCCTGATCACCCCCTAACCACTCCCCTGCCAGCCTGATTGATGCCTAACTGCTCCCATGCCAGCCTGATTGCCCCTAACTGCCCTCCCCTGCAGGCCTGGGTTCCCCCACAACTCCCCTTTCCCTGCAGGCCCAGTTGCCCCCAACTTCCCTCCTCTGCCAGCCTGGTCACCCCTAACCGCCCTCCCCTGCAGGTTTGATCGCCCCCAACTGCCCTCCCTTGCAGACCTGGTCCCTCCCAATTGCCCTCCCCTGCTGGCCATCTTGTGGTGGCCATCTTGTGTCCACATAGGGCAGCCATCTTTGACCACATGGGAGCAGCCATCTTGTGTGTTGGAGTGATGGTCAATTTGCATATTATTCTTTTATTAGATAGGATATATTATAGGGGGAGTGGTTATTACTCTTCAATTTAAATCTTAATCAGACTAGCATGTGCTTCTTAGGTTATCTTGCATCTCAAAAAAGAGGAATAAGATGCTACTCTTTGTTTCTGTTTTTCCTCCCCAGGGCTTACCCCTCACTCTGGTGGGCAACATCAAAAACTGGCTGATAATGATCAAGCCCAAGATATTTAAGAGCTCAAGGATTCATTTGATCATGCACATTACTAGAGCTTGGAATATTATTCTGTTCCCAAATGGCTTCCCTATCGAAATACAGATTTCTTCATGTTAACTTCCATTTCTGTTTTACCAGTGGCCTCCTGTTTCCACAGTGTGCAAAACACAGAGGGGTGAATTGTCAAAATGCTTTGTATGGAATAACACTCACGAATCCTGTTAACAGTAATGGGACCAAGGTGAGGAGTCCCCAGTCACTGTGGAGCCACTCTGCCCTGAAATGATCCAAATTACTATTGAAAGTTTTTAAGTTAATGTCATTATTAGAAATGTGCTAATGGCAACTAATTTTATTTCACATTTTTCTCCTAGCAATTACTCATTCTTTACTGATAATGTATAATTTAGAAAAGAAGAAAACAGAAGCCTCTTTCTCTCAGAAAAACACAAATTTATTTGTTTGGGCTCGTGTGCAGACTGGCCAAGCAGGAGGTGACACAGTCAGAAATGAGTGACACATTATGTTCCCTGGTGCAACCTGTGTGGCATCTTACAGTCTTTTGTGATATTTCATATGGTTTCTGCTAAAATCTACTTCAGGATTATCCCCTGCCTGGATGCATTAAGGGCATGAGGCTTTTCATTTTACGAAACCCTGGTGATCACCCCTTGCAGTCTGCTGGTAAGTAGAGAAGCCTGCTAGACCGAAGCATTTGCTATTATCTGATTTTTGAGGAAAGCTTTTTGGACTGTGATGTGCATTAATTGACGTCTCCCTTGTAATAGGTTCTTGTGCCAGTGAAAAGCCCCCAGAAGTTGTACTGATCAATAAACCATGATGATGATTCCTCTCTGAGTCTTCCAGCCAAAGGAAACCAAAAGCAGCTCACCTTGAATAGAATGGATGACTGGAACTTTGTCCTCAGAGTTCTTGGTCTTAAAGAAAACAACTGCCCTGATGATGAATTGGATGGTTCCCTTCTTTCTACTGCAGCTACCACAACATTCTCTCTACAACGTGTTAATGAAGTTCTTTTGGAATTGATGGTCAATTGCTGATTCAAACAGTATATACCACGAAACTGTATTGGCTTACCTTGTAGTCCAGCCCCTTGCCTTAGAGGTCAGTTCTGAGGAGACCTACACCCGCTCCCTGCCTGTGCAACCTGACATCACCCACCTGAAGTACACCTTGTCTCCTGTCCCAAGGCTCTTTTTTTAAATTGATTTCAGAGAGGAAGGGAGAGGGAGAGAGAGAGAGACATTAATGATGAGAGAAAATCACTGGTCGGCTGCCTCCTGCACACACAAAGCCCTCCCCCCCCCCCCCCGCCCACTGGGGATCAAGCCCACAACCTGGGCATGTGCTCCCAACCAGAATCGAACCCGGGACCCTTCAGTCCGCAGGCTAACGCACCATCCACTGAGCCAAACCAGCTAGGGCCCCAAGGCTCTTTTCATGCCAAACCTCAGGAAAACCATGGGAACCCACTGGCACTCATATCTGTCCAATCCAGAAATTCGAGGGACTTAACCCGTGTCCATGAACTCACCCCTTGACTAATGGGGAATGGGAACCAATAGATAATTGCTTTCCCCTTTGATTCCTTAGACAGAGAGTTATCAGACACATGTCATAGGCCCCCCAGAAAGTCCTATGGGATTAGAGCAATGTCACCCCACTGTAGCCAAACCCATAATGCATCTGTGTTTTTCCCCATAGCTCTTTTTCATGTCTCATTCCTTGTTTTCTGGTGAGCCAAGCTAAGCCCAGTGAGTTTTAAATAGTAAGTAAGAAAGTATAAAGCATAAACTTTTTGCCACAAACCCAACAGATTATGTTGGCTAATTCAAAACACTGAAAAGTTGAAATGTAATGTATTTCAGGATTAACCACAATGCTATTAATAGCAGATAGAATTTGAAAAATTAATAATACTGCAGAATAAAATGGTAAATTCTTGTCTTTTGCTTTGCTACAGACATTAGTAATTCAAACATGGTTGAGCATAGTATTATTTTAAATATTGGCAAGTCAATAATGCAGCATGAGTAAAGATATTATTAGCAAAGTTCCTAATGTGTAATATTGTATTTTCTACTTAGTTCCTTTCAGATATAAGTGCAGAAAGTAGAAAAGTTTTCCATTAAATAATGCAAAAGTCTGTACTCATTATATTGAATCCTGAATGACTTCTGAAGATATAAACATATACTTTCCCTCCCTTATAAAGGGCAACAAAGAATGAAACATAGACAATTCATAATTTATATATCGGTGATGCCTATTTTCATAGATGCATTAGGTATATACCAAATAGTCTGGGATAGAAATGTAACAAAATTAAAATTATCACATTTTAATTTGAATTAATTATGCTATTCTTAATATCTCTGAATAACTGCTATTTTATATGTTTGAGAGTTTCTGGTTATAGATATTATAGTAGAAAAATAAAAGCCAAGAGAGTCCCAGTATTGAGTGAGCTTTCCTGTCAGTAATCCTGCTTAAAATAGGGCTTTTGTTCAAGAGCCCATTTGTGAAGCCACTTGATAACCTTTGTGTACATCACAGGTGATTCAGAGGTACAAAGCATAGTTTGTGTTGTATGTCTTTTCAAAAGCAACTTTCTGTGAACATAGAAATGCAATAGAAAGTTGAGTAGAAACTTATAAGCACACTTATAAATCAACTAGACCAGGGGACAGACATAATATTACTTACGTAAGTGGTTCACATCAATATGTCACAACCCCTAATACTGTATATGTAACTTCAACTCAGAGCCTTTGAAAAGATTTTAGCATACACAATTATCATTCCTTCGTCTTCCTCAAGCAATCAAAATTTCCCTTGAGGATGTTACATACCACTAAATATAAGTGGGTTGCTAAGCATATGCCAACAGACAAGAACAGATACCCAACAGTGGGCCTGCATATTCGGTACAAAACACACATGTTCATCCCACAGGCACTTGCTTAGGCGAGAAAATAAGCCAGAGTGTTAATTTCCAAAAGCTCAGATATTTTTTCAAAGTACCAAAAATAAGACAAATAAAGTTTTGGGACAAGGAATGGGTTTTTTTTTTGTTTTGTTTTGTTTTGTTTTGACCATTTTATGAAGCCTCACATCTCAATTTAGTTTAGTGGCTATACAGAAATGCCACTCTGGCTATATTTAATTCCTGCTATTTAACTGCAAAAGTTTAGACATAATGTTGCTTTTATAGTGAGTAGCTCTGCAAAGTCAGTTATTTTAAACAGTTGTGTCTTACACAGGTCTGCCTCTCCCTGAAATGAGAAAACATGGATTTGTCTTCTTAAATCAAGCTCCAACAAGGTCTTAAAATTAAAAATAATGATTGCCACCTTACACCCATTAGATTGTTTTTTATCAAAAAGATGAGAGATAACAACAAGTATGTGGAGAAAAGAGAATTTCTATACAATGTTGGCAGGAAAATAATTTGGTGCAATCACTATGAAAAATAGTACAGAGGCTTAAAAAACTTAAAATAGAACTACCATGATCCAGCAATCCCACTTCTGGGTACATATCCAAAGGAAACAAAATCAGTATCTCAAAGGGAAATCTCTGCCATGCTCATTGCAGCATTACTCACAAGACATGGAAGTAATTTAAGTGTCTGCCAATAGATGAATGCTTAAAGAAGATGAAATATTATTCAGCCATGAGGGCAAAAAAGGAAACTGCTATTTGCAACAATATAGATGAATATTGAAGGCATTCTGTTAAGTAAAATAAGCCAGACAGAGAAAACAAATACTGTATGATCTCTCTTATATGTAGAATCTTAAAAAAAAAAAAAAAAGGCAAACTTACAGAAACAGAGTACAATGGTAGTTACCAGGGGCTGAGTGGTAGAGAAAATGGGGAAATTCTGATCAAAGGGTGTAAGATTTAGTTATGAGTATGTTCTGGAAATCTACCATACAGTATAGTGACTGTAGTTAAAAACATTGTGTTGTAAACAAGAAATTTGCTAAGATAAGAGATCATAAGCATTCTCACCACACACAAAAAATAAATGTCGCTTATGTGAGGTGATGGATGTGTGAATCAAACTGATGTAGTAATCATTTTACACGGTATACATATATTAAATCATCATGTGATACCGTTTAAATATATACAATTTTATTTGTCAGTTATACTTCCATAAAGCTAAAGAAAAAGAAAATATTTTTAAGAACACATTAATTTCTGAGTACCTGAAAGTTTCTTTTACAATATACCTTATGCTTTTCAACAATTTGGGGATTTAAATGATCGAATATAGTGACTATTAGGCAGTTATCAAACATTCCATCATCTATTTATCTTTTTAATTTACAAATTTATCTATATTCATACAAAAACATTACAAAGTAACTCTAAAATATAAACTCTGTCCCACACTATTTTCTTGCCTATTTTTTGGAAATAACTCCACCACAATACAAGTGGAGAACTTCAGGGTTATATTTAAATTCTTCATCACTGATGGTGGAAACTGAATATGGGTAAATGGTCAAATTTTTATAAATGAGTCCTCCTTATATCCTCTTACATTTATCTCCTACTTTCTATCCCTGGTGTCACTATCCTACATTAGACTCCTGTCACATCACCTAATTTACAGAAACCTCTTACTGATGGCTTCTTCTCTGGGAGCAGGGACAGGAGCCAAATCCATTGCTTACAACACTACCAAATGAATCTTCTTAAACAAAGCTCTGAATGAATCCCCAACCTACTGAATGAAATCAAAATCAGACCCTTCATGATACAGGCCCATCCAGCTTCCTACCATTTTCCTTTACATCCCTGTCAAGTACAAATACTCCAGCCAACACAGGTTTGACCACCATTTAACAATCTTCTTCCATATTATCTCCTACTAGAGGCCCAGTGCACAAAATTTGTGCATAGTGGGGAGGGGTCCCCTCAGCCCAGCCTGCACCCTCTCCAATCCGGGACCCCTCGGTGGATGTCCAACTGCCAGTTTAGGCCCAATCCCAGGGATCAGGCCTAAACTAGCAGTCAGACATCCCTCTCACAATCTGGGACCACTGGCTACTAACTGCTCACCTGCCTGCCTGCCTGATCGCCCCTGCCAGCCTGATCACCCCTATCACTTCTGCCTGCCAGCCTGGTCACTCCTAACTGCCCCCCTGCTGGCCTGGTCACCCCCAATTGCCAACCACCCGCTGGCTTGGTCCCCTGGGACTGCGCCCCTGATGGTGGCCACTCACCCTGGCGACCCACAATCTCGGCGACGTGCTCTGAGCTGGGTACCGGCATGCACTCGGTCATGTTCATGCTCTTCTTGCGGCTGCCAATCACGCTCATCTGCTCGGCCAGCAGCGTTGTGGGGCCCAGCACAGCGGGGTAGGTCATGAAACTCGCGAACACATCGGGCGGCGACAGCCGGGGCGGGGGGAGGCTTACATCAGGCTCCAGAAGTGGCAGCGGGCCCAGGGTCATGGCCACCATGGGCGCGCCTGCCTCAGGCCCGTCAGGGGGCGTAGGCTCCTCTGAGGCCCCACCGTCCATGCCCCATGCTGTCGCCGCCACGCCATCCCCGCTGCACCCCTAACTGCCCCCCCACCAGCCTGGTTGCCCCCAACTGCCCCCCTCTGCCAGCCTGGTCACCCCTAACTGCCCCCCTGGAAGCCTGGTCGCCCCCAACTGCCCCCCTGCCAGACTGGTCACCCCACACAGCCTGCTGTTCAGTCATTTGGTCATCCCTCACTAACACCCCTGCTGGTCTGTTCACCCCATGTAGCATGCTGTTCAGTCATTACTGTGATGGTGTCTTGGACAATTTGCATATTCCTCTATTATTAGTATAGATGAGCTTTTACTGGAAAGGTTTTATGGGCTTATAATTCCTCTTTTTTAACACTCCAACCTCTTTAAATCCTGCTAATGTTTCAAGAACTAGCTCCTGGGCTACCCAGCAATACTTGATAGCTTTCTCCATGTAGCTCACATGAACAGGGATTACCATATTTTTCTGTGTATAAGACACTATTTTTTCTAAAATTGTTAGACTGAAAATTGAGGGGCATCTTATACATGGAAATCAGCCGAAGAAGGAGCCATGTGGGTGCATAGCTGCCCATACCTTGTCAAACAGGCTTCCTCCAGTCACAAGCCTTATTGTTACTGACATCAGCTGATGCCGTAATTGGAGGTGGAGGTGGAGAGTGTGCAGATGCAACAGGGACCAGAGCGTTCTGAGCCCATAAAGATGTCAAAAAATAAAAAGATAAATACTGGTAAGCATTTGTCTTACTCTGCAAAATTCAAACTGAATGTAATCAGCTATGCAAAAGAACATGGAAATAGAGCTGCAGAGAGACAATTTGGACCTCCTCTCACTGAGTGTATGATCAGAAAGTGGATAAAACAGGAAGAACAACTCTTTAAGATGCCAAAAAGGAAGAAGGCGTTAAGAGGAAAACCAGCAAAATGTTTAAAATACTGATTTTGCAGGGGAAAAATGGTGGCAGAAGAGATGGACCTGTCCCAAGCCTTGTCCTGGAGCAGATAGAAAGAGCAGCTGAGGGTCACACAGGTAGTGTTTGTTGGAGAGCTAAGGGACAGCAATACTCCAGGAGAAGGTGTGGGACTGCTGGACAGGGCTCCCCTGACCAGGCAGCCCCCACTGCTGCTGGGTCTACTCCCAGAGCCACAGGCTCGGACGCAGAGACCACGCCATCTTGAAGGGGAAAGTGGATGTTATCGGAAGCCTGAAAATCTGCAACCATGGCACCCACCGAACAGCTGCGAACCCCAGAACACGAGTCCCTAATTGGCACAAACATGAGGATTCAGAGGAGCTCTACACTCCACCATGGAGGGGTCAGATTTCGCCTGGGATAAGGTGAGGTCTCTGGTCCCGGCAGGACAGGGAAGTGCGCACACTGCGGGAACTGGAGGACCAGGGGATGTCTGCACCTAGAAGAATCCATGGCTGTTGGGGCTGGCGTGATCCATGAATGTGGAAGGGGCTCCTCAGAGCTGCTGACAGGGGGGATCTCAAAAAGGCAACCCATTTTGATCTGGCACAGGACAGCCTAGAAATTTTAAAAGTGTGCCAGCTGCTTGGTCACAAGGGGATAAAAAGGACTGCGCAAACTTGCGCGCAGCCCCGAAGTTTGCACACTTGCGATTTCCTCTTTAAATCCTTGCTTCTGATTGCTAAGCCCAATACATAGGATCACCCAGTTAGGGACACCCTGGGAGACTGCAGGGGAAAGTTGTTTTTCTGGAACCTGGGGATCAGAGCGGGGAGTGATCATTGGAGAACCAGCTCTGGGGCAGCCCACTCCCACAAACCGGTATTGAGTGCCACAGGGAAAGCAGGATCTAAGCACAGGCTAGAGAGGACCTATAGACCCAGAGGTCAATCCAGAAACACTGCCACCCAGGAGTCAAATCACACATTGACTCTTGTGTAATCACAAATAAAAAAAATACAAGAAAATAAGACACACTGCCTGCTTAAAAATCAGGACTGGCTTACAACACTGAGGATCAGTGGAATGCAGGGAACTGCAATACTGTCCTGACTGGGAAACAGGTGTGCCAAACAGAACAATAGAGGAAGGGAATGACCTTCACTACTGCACAATTTTTTTAATTTTTTTTTTCATCTTTTACTTAAGAAACTAATATTTTTCTTTTTTCCTCACTTGATTTTACTTTTTTAATTATTACATTTTATTTTCATTCAGTATTATTACTACTACTATTTTACCTTTTTTTTTAAAAAAAGTATCATTTTATCTCTTTCTTTTACTTTGAGATTAGTGTTCTACATTCGATTTTTATCTTTCCTTTAGCATCCTTTTACTGTATCTCAACTCTACCTTTATGCCATTACTCTCTTCCTAACTTTTCCCCTTTTGTTGTCCGGTTTCTCTTACCCTTTTCCTGCTTTAGATTTTCCCTATTCTTTCTTTTTACCCCAATGTTAAAATTTCACCCTACTTATATATCTAATTTCCAATCCCCTGCTCCAAGTCCATACACACCTCTCTCTTCTCTGTCTTCACTATCCAAAAAATTGTTTTTCTCTCTTTCCTTTTGTTGTTGTTTGCTTGAATGTTGATTATATTGTTTTTTTATGCTTATTTGTGAGATTGTTTTGCTTATTCTTTTTGTTTTGTTTTGTTTTTGTTTGTTTTTTGCTTCTGTTTTCCTCACCTTGCTGATGTTTGTAGTTTGTATTCATCTCCAGGTACTTGTTGCTGGCATTTATTGGAATTAGTGGCTGTTCTATTGGAGTTTTCTCCTCATATATATAATTTGTTCCCCGTTTCTTTCTTATTCTCTTTCTTTTCTCTATTACTTTGTTTTTCCTTTTCCCAATTTCATTTTTGCACTACTTTCTTTTTTTCCCCTCTTCTTCTTTCTCTCCTATACTCTAATATTCCTTTCTCTGGAGTTCACCTTTATTTGGGGTTATTAATATCATAATACATTTCTGTTCAGTGCCTTGTGCATTGTACCTGGTTGTGCTGTATTTTGTGCCTTTAAATCAAAGCAGGAGAGAGAGAACTACATAACCAGACACCCGGAGAAGAGAGACCATGGGGAGACAAAGAAATAGCCTGCATATGAAAAAAAAGCAGGCATCACCTGAAAAGGAAGTAAAAGAAATGGAGGCAATCAACCTGTCAGAGAAAGAATTCAGAGAAATGGTCATAAGGTGGCTGAAAAGAATGGAAGACAAATTCGACAATATGAGTAAGAACCAACAGGAAATGAAGAAGAACCAAGAAGAAATGAAAAATGACATCACTGCTGTAAAGAACTTAATAGAAAGCATCAAGAGTAGACTAGAAGACGCAGAGGACTGCATCAGTGAGCTAGAAGACAAGGTAGGAAAAAATACCCAAGTAGAGCAGCTTCTAGAAAAAAAAAAATTAAAAAGCACGAGGAGAGTCAAAGGGAACTTTGGGACAATACGAAACAAAACAACATCCGCATAATAAGGGTTCCAGAAGGAGAGGAAACTGAGCAAGAAATAGAAAACCTGTTTGAAGAAATAATGAAAGAAAACTTCCCTGATATAGGAAAGAAAAAACCCACACAAATCCAAGAAGCTCACAGAGTCCCAAGCAAAATGAACCCCAAAAGACCAATGCCAAGGCACATTATAATTAAATTGGCAAACACCAATGACAAAGTAAGAATTTTAAAAGTGGCCAGAGAGAGACAGAAAGTTACCTACAAAGGAACCCCCATCAGACTAGTGACTGATTTCTCAACAGAAACTCATCAGACCAGAAGGAAATGGAATGAAATATACAAAGTCATGCAAAGGAAGGGTCTGAATCCAAGAATACTATACCCAGCAAGGCTATCAATCAAAATTGAAGGTGAAATCAGGAGCTTCGCAGACAAAAAAGGACTAAGGGAATTTATTACCACCAAACCAGCAATGCAAGAAATGCTAAAGGGTCTGCTGTAAAAAAAAAAAAGAAATAGGAAGCGAAGAAGGAACACAGGGGCAAAGAATAAAAATGGCAACAAATAAGTACCTATCAATAATAACTTTAAATGTAAATGGATTAAATGCCCCAATCAAAAGACATAGGGTAACGGATAGGATAAGAAAACATGACCCATATATCTGCTGTCTACAAAAAACCCACCTCAGAATAAAAGACACACACAGACTGAGGGTTAAGGGATGGAAAAAGGTTTTTCAGGTGAATGGAAATGAAAAAAAAGCTGGGGTAGCAATACTTATATCTGACAAATTAAATCTCACAGTGAAGGACATCACAAGGGATAAGGAAGGCCACTTCATAATACTAAAGGGAGCAATCCAACAAGAAGAAATAACTCTGGTAAACATATACGCACCCAATACAGGAGCACCCAAATACATAAAAAAAACTTTTGGAAGATATCAAGGGAGAGATTGACAGCAATACAATCATAGTAGGAGACTTTAATACCCCACTATCACCATTAGACAAATCCTCTAAACAAAAAATTAGCAAAGAAACATCAATCCTAAATGACTCACTAGACCAGATGGAATTAATTGACATCTTCAGAACATTTCACCCCAAAGCCACAGAATATACATTCTTCTCAAGTGTACATGGGTCATTTTCAAAGATAGACAATATGTTGGGTAATAGGCAAAGTCTCTTCAAATTCAAGAAGATAGAAATCACACCAAGCATCTTCTCAGATCACAGTGGCATAAAACTGGAAATCAACTACAATAAAAACAATCCAAAAAAATCAAACACATGGAGACTAAACAGCATGCTATTAAACAATGACTGGGTTACCAGAGAGATCAAGGAAGAAATAAAAAACATCATGGCAACAAATGACAATGAAAACACAACAATCCAAAATCTATGAGACACAGCGAAAGCAGTCTTGAGAGGGAAGTTCATAGCTCTACAAGCCTACTGCAAAAAACAAGAAACAATGGTAATAAATTACCTAACCCTACAACTCAAAGAATTAGAAAGAGAGCAACAAGAAAAGCCCAGTGTAAGCAGAAGGAAGGAAATAATAAAGATCAGAGTGGAGATAAACAACAATGAGAAAAAAAAAAAAAAAACAACACAAAAGATCAACAAAACCAAGAGCTGGTTCTTTGAAAGGATAAACAAGATTGATGAACGTCTAGCCAGGCTCACCAAGAAGCAAAGAGAGAGGAACCAAATAAACAAAATCAGAAATGAAAGAGGTGAAATAACAATAGACCCCACAGAAATACAAAGGATTGTTAAAAAATACTATGAACAATTCTATTCGAACAAACTGGAAAATCTGGAGGAAATGGACATATTCCTAGAAAAATATAACCTTCCAAAACTCAATCAGGAAGAATCTAAACATCTCAATTGGCCAATAACTATGGAAGAAATTGAAGCAGTCATCAAAAAGCTTCCAGCAAACAAAAGCCCGGGGCCAGATGGCGTCACAGGTGAGTTTTACCAAACATTCAAGGAAGAACTAAAACCTATCCTTCTCAGACTATTCCAAAAAATTCAAGAGGAACACTTCCAAGCTCATTCTATGAAGCCAGCATCACCCTAATACCAAAACCAGATAAAGACAACACAATGAAAGAGAATTACAGGCCAATATCCCTCATGAACATAGATGCCAAAATCCTCAACAAAATTCTAGCAAATCGGATCCAACTGTACATCAGAAAGATCATACACCATGACCAAGTAGGATTTATCCCAGGAATGCAAGGATGGTACAATATCTGCAAATCAATAAATGTGATACATCACATAAACAAACTGAGAGATAAAAATCACATAGTCATATCAATTGATGCAGAAAAAGCATTTGACAAAATCCAACACCCTTTCTTGATAAAAACTCTCAACAAGGTGGGAATAGAAGGATCATAACTCAATATAATAAAAGCTATATATGATAAACCCACAGCTAACATCATACTCAATAGGCAAAATCTAAAACCATTTCCCCTAAGAACAGGAACAAGACAGAGATTCCCACTCTCACCACTCCTGTTTGACATAGTACTGGAAGTATTAGCCATTGCGATCAGACAAGAAGAAGAAATAAAAGGCATCCAAATTGGAAAAGAAGAAGTAAAGCTGTCCTTATTTGCAGATGACATGATATTGTACATAGAAAACCCAAAAGACTCCATCAAAAACTAATTGACTTAATAAATGAATTCAGCAATATAGCAGGATACAAAATTAACGCCAAGATATCTGTGGCATTTCTATACACCAATAATGAACTTACAGAAAGAGAGACTAAAAAAGAAATCCCATTTACCATCGCACCAAAAAATTAAGATACCTAGGAATAAACTTAACTAAGGAGGTAATAGACCTATACGCAGAAAACTACAGGACACTGAAAAAAGAGAGAGGAAGACGTAAACAGATGGAAGAACATTTCATGTTCATAGATTGGGAGAATCAACATCATTAAAATGTCCATACTCCCCAAAGCAATCTATAGATTCAATGTACTCCCCTTAAAATACCAATGGCATATTTCACAGACCTAGAAAGAACTCTCCAAAAATTCATCTGGGATAAAAAAAGACCCCAAATAGCCACAGTAATCCTGAGAAAGAAGAACAAAGTAGGTGGGATCTCAATACCAAATTTCAAGCTGTATTACAAAGCTACTGTTCTCAAAACAGACTGGTACTGGCGCAAGAACAGACATATAGACCAATGGAATAGAATAGAGAATCCAGATATCGACCCAAACCACTATGCGCAATTAATATTTGACAAAGGAGCCATGAACATACAATGGAGTCAAGACTGTCTCTTCAATAAATGGTACTGGGAAAATTGGACAGATACATGCAAAAAAATGAAACTAGACCACCAACTTATACCATACACAAAAATAAACTCAAAATGGATACAGGACTTAAATATAAGACAGGAAACCATAAAAATACTAGAGAAATCCACAGGCAGAGAAATCTCAGACATATGCTGAAGCAATTTCTTCACCGATACCACTCCTAGGGCAATGGAAACTAAAGAGAAAATAAACAAATAGGACTACATCAAAATAAAAAGCTTTTGCACAGCAAAATAAACCATCCACAAAACAACAAGAAAGCCCACTGTATGGGAGATCATATTTGCAAATGTTATCACTGATAAAGGTTTAATCTCCAACATCTACAGGGAACTTATACAACTTAATAAAAGGAAGACAAATGATCCAATAAAAAAAATGGGCAACGGACCTAAATAGAATCTTTTCAAAAGAAGACAGAAGGAAGGCCAAGAGACACATGAAAACATGCTCAAAGTCACTAATTATCCGAGAGATGCAAATCAAAACAACAATGCGGTACCATCTCACACCTGTCAGAATGGCAATCATCAACAAATCAACAAACTACAAGTGCTGGTGAGGATGCGGAGAAAAAGGAACCCTCGTGCACTGCTGGTGGGAATGCAGACTGGTGCAGCCACTGTGGAGAACAGTATGGAGTTTCCTGAAAAACTAAAAATGGAGCTCCCACCCAGTAATCCCACTTCTAGGAATATCTCCTAAGAAACTAGAAACACCAATCAGAAAGGATATATGCATCCCTATGTTTATAGCAGCACAATTCACCATAGCTAAGATTTGGAAACAGCCCAAATGCCCATCAGCAGATGAGTGGATTAGAAAACTATGGTACATCTACACAATGGAATACTACACTGCTATAAAAAAGAAGGAATTCTTACCATTTGAAACAGCATGGATGGACCTAGAGAGCATTATGTTAAGTGAAATAAGCCAGGCAATGAAAGAAAAATACCACATGATCTCATTCATTCATGGAAAATAAAGAGCATTATACCCTGATGAATTAAAAGATAGATACAGAGGCAGTAAAGTACCGAACAGACTGTCAAATTACAGCAGGAAGGCTGGGGAGTGTTGGGGAAGGAGGGAAATAGATCAACCAAAGACTTGTATGCATGCATATAAGCACACCAATGGACACAAGACATTGGGGGAGGGTGGGATCAGGGCATGCGACAGGGCATAGGGGAGGCTGGGGGAAGGTCAATGGAGAAAAAAAGGAGATATATGTACTAATATATGTAATACTTTAAACAATAAATAAATAAATAATAAATAAATAAAAATAGTAATAAAAAAATAAAATAAAATACTGATTTCTTAATTTTGGGTTGGAAAGGGAAGGAGTAGGGGGAAGGCATTTTATCCACATAAAAATATGCTATGTTAGACATCAAAACTCTGAAGATGCAACAATAAAACCTCTCTTCACCCCAACTCCTACATGGAGAGGCCATGTGATGTTTGATTATGGGAAACAATCAGAGAGGAAAACTTTTGATAATGAAATAAAGTCTCCCAGGTAGAAATCTAATCAGAAGTTTTCTTATTTTCTCCTAACATCAGGGAAACTGGAAAAAAAAATTCCTCCCACTACAGCTGCAGTAAACATTTTTTTTTTTCTGGAGGCATTTGCATGCATTTTGGAGAGCACATAAAGAACTGTCTCTCCAGCATCGTACAATTATGTGTAGTAACAAATAGACACAAAAATAGATAGTGCAGTGGAAGTTGGTGTGTCCTAGAGAATGAACATTAACCAACTGCATACAAATCAACTAAAAATTCTTCTCAATTATCATAGCACTCCATTCTACAAGAAAAAGACCGGCACAACATAAAAAAGCCTGATTCCAGTGACATACAACAAGAAACTAAAAGATGATGCAGGATCAGAACCAATATATTATTCCAGTAACTCCTGGCTAAATATTTTCCTTATAATCTAGTGACAAAAGATCAGGAAACCAGTCTCACATTACAGATATGCACATATATTATTTCCAATTACTCTACATAAGTGTAGAAAGAGCTACAGACACATCTATAAATTCCTTCATGTTAGGTCTCAAACTCTAACACAGAATCTCATCTTTACTTATTTTTCTCAAAACTTGGCAAATTATAAAATTTCTTATTTAATAAGCTAACATTTCTCTACTGAATATCTGTGAGATTCTAAGGTAAAGCAAGTTTTACAATGGTTTTTATTTGATTTTTTACGATGCTGAGCACTGGGCGTTTTTGAGATGGAGGTAAAGGTACATTTACCTCTGGCTTAAATAATAGTAGCAGCAAAATTTTAAAAACAAATTCCAAGTTCCTGATCTTGTATCATTAATTGCAACTTAACTCGAACCACAATCATGGTACCAGAGAGCCAGATGCCATTTTGAATTTGGTTTTCTGGAAGGCATATTCTTTCTTGTTCTTGTTTTCTGGCTCAGAAATGACATTAACTTGATAACAGAAAGCTACATTTGATAAAGGAAGGCACGAGCAGGCGTGACAGTTATATCCTTGGTGTCTTACACTTGGAAAGTTTCCAGTATTTCTATAGGATTACTGCAGGGCATCCAGGGCCCTGGCACTTAAAGACTCAAACAGTCAACAGCTGTCAGGCTGCCAACAAGCTGTCTTTTGGGTAGCAGCTGCATCTGCTCTCATGTGCTTCTTTCACACAATCATAGTAAACCAATGGCAAGTGTTTTTGTTTTTGTGTAGGTTTATTTATTTATTATTTTGCCTGGGTTATTATATTAACAGATCACCATCGGGGACATAGAAATGAGAGGGACTGCTTCTTCATTAGACAATTGAAGAAAGCAGGTAAAGAGAAAAATTAAAAGGTATATTTTATCAACTATATAGAAAATTATAACTGTTAACCTACTAGACAGCAATTTATTCCTAATTCTGTTGTTAGTTTTCACTATATGCTCACAGGTGCAAATAAAATATGAATAGTCGAATACCCACATTATGTGCCACATGTACGTTGCTATCGTTCCAACCACAACCAATTTATTCTCTACCCCCACTGTCTCCCGTCTCTGCATTCAGAGCGTGAATCTATCCAAAGCATGGATAGCTCTTGGCATTTGAAGAAGGTCCATAAGTTTTAAGAGATCTCTGAGGTTCCACAGTAAAAATAGAAAAGAAGATAGCTGACTTATTTCCTCTATAGTATTCATGAATAGTTTACCCTCCTGTTTTTCATTCTCTTTTATCTTTCTCCATTTGTCCTTTTCTGTCCTGAATGGTACATGGAGTAGCATTTGCTCAACGAAGCAAGTTGTAGAAGGGGAGAGATCAGAATAACTTGTAATAGGAGACAACCAAAGTTTTCCATTTTTAAGCTCTATAAATAGTCTGGACATCAAATTCATACTTTGACAACTCACTATAAACACATGTAAAAGGCAGTAAGAAACAATCTTCAGTGACTTACACATTTTCTTCAGGATCCTGTACAATATACAGGCAGACAGTTATTCCTTGGCCCTTCCTACCTCTTTCTTAACCCTATGTCTCCCCAGCTCCATATTATTTTTTATTATGCTTGCCTCCAAACCCTACCTAGGACAAGCTCACTTAAAAGTACCTATACTCCAGTTTTAACTCCTTCTCCTCACAGTCACTAATCCAAATTTTGACACTGAGTTTGAGCTCAGCCAACACTGATTTGAAATTTAGGTAAAGCGATTCATGTTAATGTCATTCAGAGGAATGACCACTGGCTTGGCTTGGAAGGTGGAAACAGAAATGACACACAAACTGGACTATCTGAGCAGCACTGAATGTGTCTGCAAGACCTCTAACAATGAGAAGCCCATCTTGTTATGCTGCTTGAATCTGGGGTTAAAATAAAATCCTTTCCTGCATCGCATCAGTACAAGTGCCTAAACAGGTGGCATGGGAGACGCTGTCAGTGCATTACGATAGGCAAATGCCAGGAGAGATTATCCTGGTGGAAATAATCAGTCTGAGAATACCCAAGGGTGCTGATGGCATTTCTAAATTAAATATTCACACGGAGCTTAAGACTTTAGCAGAAAATGAAAACCAGGTAAATCATACCAGAGGGAACAGTCAGAACAGAACTTAAAGCAAAATATTTTCTAACATCTGCAGTCAAGTGCTCTGCTGGAAAATGTGAAAGATGGATTCCCTCTGGTAGCAAATAAGAAATTCAGTGGATGTATTTACATTCTGTATATATTCATTGGAACATATGGCCCAATGAATTATTCCACATGATAAATCTCCACTGAGGCAGCCTGCTACCCACTCAGGCCCTGAACCTTCTGAAAGTGGCAAAACCTCCTGCCAAGTGGTGTCATTCAGAAGAACAGAGGGAAAGAGGAAGTGAATGGCATGCAGTATTGGTTATCTGAGAGTGTTCCTAGGAGCTATATAAAGTGTGTGTTGCGGGGGGGGGGTCTGCCTAATTCATCCAGGAGTGCTCTATGGGGGTTAGGACCAGTGTCTGGGTATTTTGTTGTTGTTTTTGTTTTCCTAATCAGCGATTGCAGGGCAAGCAGGTAGTATTTCGTGGGCAGACTCTAGTTTCCAGACAGATCCCAATCTGCTTCCTGTCTATGTGGATTTGGAGCATTCTGGACCTCTTCCAACAGACTCTTGGCTCTGTGGCCTGATTATCCTGAGCTGTGTTAATGAACAAGATGTGCTGGTTTACAAGGGAGACACACTCTTTCAATGAGGAGCCCCTCTGTGCAGGACTCCCTGAATCTGACTGGGAAGACGATGCTCTCTACTGAATCGCATCAGAGCAAGGGATTTGCAGCAACAGGATGTGAGATGTGAAAATGATACCAGACAATTTTCATGGGACTGAAGTGGCAGTCAAGGGTGCTCAGAATCCAAGGCCAAATTTTAGATAACTAATATCTTAATTGTTGTACCATCTGTAAGGAGTTCTCATATACTCCTTACCAAACTGGAAGAAGAAAGTAGTATCACTATTCCTGTCTCACAGCATGGAGCCAGATGGTAGGGTTCCTGTGCTAAGCAGGAGTTTCACATGGGGTCTTTTTCTATGTCTGAGGCCACATTTGAATTTGCAGGAATTAAAGTGTCCATGTTTCAGGGCTTCCCATGGAGTTACTGTCAGGACAATGGTGGGAAAATAGGAATATTATATACTTATGTCTAATTATTAACTACTGAATCCTTTTTATAAAAAGGGGAGGGGACAGAGGTAAAAAAAAAAAAAAACTGTACCTTTAAATATAAACCAAAAATTTCAAGTAGCAAATGAGTGTATCCATTGATAATATTGCAAAATTGTGTTCTTTTCCCATTACAAAACTTTAAACAAATGAAAAAATACATAATTTTGAGAGTCAGATTCTCTTCTGAAAAATAGCCAATTTATGGGATTTTACATTTTTTCAATGGTTAGATTCCCAAGGGACCTAAATTCTGCCTAGGTAATATTGTTAGACAAGTCTGGAAATGAGGCCTGAATAATAATGTGGAAGCAACCAATTCAAAACTGAAAACTAAAAAAATAAAGAACAATCTGTCTCCCCTCTAAACTATTCTCTCCTAACTAAAACTATTAGGCTCATAATTAGCCAGATAATTCTCAGTTCACTACACTGGCACCAACCGCAGAGGTTAGTGTAATCTATTCATGTAAATAGGTGACTTTCACCAACATGTGTGGGTAGAGGTGTGCTGCACTGTCTGTGACCACAGGAAACGAGGTCTGCCGTCTCTGAGGCAATCAGTCACAGGCCCTGCATTGCCTGCTTGATGCCTTTAGAATGGCCTCCACACCCATGCAGCATCCTGCTGGTGAAACCACTAGAGTGGACCCGTGGGGAATGGCCACAGCTGAGCAGAGATTTGTTTAGTCAACCTAAACTCATTTACAAAGGTTATCAATTCCTAAAGTTTACATGTGTGGCACAAGTAGAATGAGCTGTTTTTAAAAAATCATCCTGGAAATACATTCTAAATAAAGGAACACCGGGAATTATTAAAAGGAACCAATGTAGCTACAGATAGACCAATGTAATGAACCTGGATTTTTAAAAGGCATGCATAAAATATGGAAGAAAGAGTCTCATAGCCAAAACCAGACAAAACACATTATCACAAACCTAGGAGTGGGGAGAAACTAAGAATATTACTAGGATGGCAAACACACTACATTGAGGCTTTAAAGTAAAACACTAAATATTGTAAAATGATATCACAGAATCTGTTGCTTGTGAGAGTAAGATTTTAAGACAGATAAACCTGATTCTAAAGCCAGCTATGTTGCTTCTTTAACTGTGTAGTCTTGGAAAATTTACCCAATTCCTTGTAAAATGAGAATAACAATACTCTGCATTGGATTTTTGATGATTGGATAATGTAAATAAAACTGTTAGCCCCATATCTGCTACAGAGTTAGCACACAATGAGCATGCACTTTATTTAAGTGCTTGGAAAAGGGAAGGGACAGCCTCAAAGTAGTAGATATATACTACAATGATAACCAGAGGCAGAGAAAAAGCAAAGCTATTCAATTTATATTTTACTTCCACTTCTTTAATAAAAACAGTGATCCTCAAATTGGAAATGATAGAACAAACTTGGTTACCAGGGGACAAAAGTCTAAAGTAGACACACACACAAAATATGATGAAAGATAGCCAAGTTGCTTTAAATTACCTTTAAGTCTCAAGCACAGACAGAATGTATGCCAGGGCAGTGAACATCAGTGCAATTGTGGAATGGCTATTGAAAAATACCTAGACAATGAGATAAGACTCAGAAAAATTGAATAAGATTGCTGGTTCAATTTCTGGTCAGGGCACATATCCGGGTTCTGGGCTTGATTCCCGGTAGGGGGCATGCAGAAGGCAACCAATCAATCAATGTTTCTCTCTCTCTCTCTCTCTCTCTCTCTCTCTCTCTCTCCCTTTCTCTCTTCCTCTTCTCTCTAAAAATCAATTTAAAAAATCTTAAAGAAACAAACTAAAAAAGACTACGTAATGGCTCAAAAGTCAACTATACAATTTCAGAGCGAGATGGGCCTAATATAAGAGCAGTTCTTATTTTTTTTAATGCCCATCATAAGATAATGAGAAGTGGCTGCTTAAGCAGATCATATGACTTTATGTTGTAGGTAAATATTAATATCCAAAAAGAAAAGGTATACACCATTGTACTGTGAACTTTTCCCTCCAAATCCAGAACACTGAATTTTATTCTGGGCTCCACATTTTTATAAGATGTTGACATACTGGAGTTATTCAGAGGATAGCAACAAAAACAATAAAGGTTCTACAAATTTTGTATGTGATAAATATTAGAATTAACAAGGACTGGAAATGTGAAAACAGAGCAGGAACTTAAAAGCTTCATTCAAATATGTTACAGATTTCAAAAGATTAGAATAAACTGCGGTGCTTCAAATGTCAAAACTAAAACTACAAGTAATAGGAAGGAAGACAAATTTCAGTAAAATTTCCAAGTAAGTAAAACAGCAATGGTCTTGCAAGAAGGGAAGCTCCTCATCACTGCAACATCCCACCCATACACTGAGATGACCACTAGCATTCATTCAAGCTTCGGGAGAAGCTATACTGCATAACGTCTAAAGGTTCCTTCTACCCAAACCCACTGGACCATCAGCATTTCACTTTCAACAGAGATTTTTTAGTGCAATTATTCCCAACACTTGATTGCAGCAAGCCAGATTTCTTTTAAATTAAATCCTTTCCGTAATCTCCCAGAGTAAATGTGTATAGAATTAACAATAGTTTTTAGTAAATACTAGCCCATCTTTGTAGACACCCCAAAGAATGGAGCAGTTAATCATTCATCAGCTGTGACCTCTAAACCAGTTTCTTTACTTGGAGAAAAATTGAAGTTCCACCTCATCACACTTACACTTGCTTGACTTCACAACTGCAATATGTCCCTCTAGAGAGTGGTCCATTGTTAGTGTCATGAGCATCGATCAATCGCACCTAAGCTGCTCTCCCAATGATTACCCCGTCCCTCAGTCCCCTTAAGTTTCACGGCCCAAAGCATGCCCAGGGCTCACTGCAGGCAGACTCATTCTGATCAATGCAACACAAGCACACAGCACGTGTTCATAGAGCCAAAGGCAGTCGAAGTCCCAGGGTACTCCAATCGTAGACAGAATTTCAGCTTTATTAGGTAACTGTCATATTTGCCTTGGTGTCTCTTAAAATTTTAAATCGCAAAAAAATATAAATGCAGAAAAGCCATGGTAAGTTAACTTAGCAATCTGTTGTAATAAACATGTGCACAATGAACATACATTATGGAAATCAGATAGAGCCAGGAGAGTGATAACAGAGTAAGAAATGTGAGCATGGTGAGGTCATAAAAATCGTAAGTGTTATATATCAGGAAGAGTTTTTCTTTTTTAAACAGTCTGGTCAGGATTCCTGCTTAAAATATTTAAGGACCCACCCACCCCTCTGTTTACCACAGTGCATTATTCAAAGGGTTCAATAATGCAAAGAAAGTTTGAAACCCAGGAGATAGTCTGCACCTGAATGTAGACAAAGGAGGTATTACAGTGTTGGGGATGATACCCGTACTAGTATATATTTACTGTCTCTACTGAAACCCAGACATGGACATTATCATCTTAATTTCTTTATCTGATTTCTTCTCTCTGTGTTCAGGCCCCACTTGTATGTTCATTCCAAGATATCTGTCTTTAAGCATGAGTCCAAAGGGTAGAGCCTTCATCTATAAGCTTAGTGTTGTATGAGCTTCAGGATGGGGGGGAGGGGAGCATTGCTTTAAAAGCTGGTGAAAAGTTCTTTAGGTAAAAAATTTTTTATTTAGAAAATAATAGCCTTTAAGGTCTATTTTACATATGAACAGATAGTTTCCTTGGTATGACCAGAATAGACATGAAATTATGAAGCAGGTAGGTATGTTGTCAAGCTTTAGTTTATATTACAACTTCAACAGATAGCAGCACAGAGACACTGAAGCATGCAACAGTCTGACAAACTTCAGAGGGAAGGCGAGGCTCCAGAAGAGATTAACCAAAGAATTTATATGCATATATGCATAACCCATGGACAGATGATATTGCCAGGAAGGCCTGGGGAAGGGGCAGAGGTGAGGTAGAGGGGGTCGATGGGGAGGGGAGAAAGGGATAACTGTAATACTTTCAACAATATAAATTTTAAATAAATAAACAAATTTTCCTCATAAGAAAAAAATGATATAAAGAGGAGACAGATGCTGGATGTGAAATTTAACCTCTCCACTCATCCCAGATGCATAGTGATCAGGGAGTAACTTGATTCCTTTTCTCAGATTAGTGAAAAAAAATATATTTTCACCTCTTTTTGTGCAGAAATACAAATAAAATGTCATCTAAATGCAATGCTTTTATAGGGATAAGCAGTTGATCTCAGAATGATCTCAGTTCAGACTGATTGTTCCATCTTTTTACTAAAAAATACACTTAAAAGCAAATTTAGCTTAGAGGAGTCTAGCAATAATGCCTGCCTAATAGAAACAATTTCTTAGTGCCTTCAACAGGCCCTGATAACAAAGTGCATAACAGCCGCAAAGAAGTAGCCCAATGAGTATCTTCTGCTGATGGTGATTGATCTGGTCTCATAATGAAGTGAAAGCTCTTTGAGAGCCAAAGCAATTTTGCCCACATCCTTTATCAGAAGAAACCATAATGAATTGTGGTAGTTGCCAGCATTTATTGAAAATTTCATCTTAGAATGTTTGCCAGATGTCATTACACGAGAATTAAGTGCAGCCTGAGAGCCTTGCTGTAATGCTCAGAATCTCTCTCCATCACTGTTCTGGAGCTGGTTTGGGTCTGCCTCCAAACATTACAGGGAAATAAAAGAAGCTTTAAATTATAATTGATTAAGTGCTTTATGCACATCACGTCTTGTTTCTTCTCTTATGAGAAATTTCATTACCTAAATCCTATATGCAGTTTCAATGTTAGTCTAAGTAAAAAAATATTTCTAAACCCTTACACTGACCTGATGTTCTTTAAATTTTTAAAACATTTAATATTGCTTGCTACATAAAAACTGTTTCAGGAATACTTTCAGATTAATCTGGGTAAAAACTTAAAAACTATAAGAATTATTTAACATCCTAAAGAGTAAGTGAATGCTGAACTCATTGGTACACAGAAAAACATTTTCATTAAACAGGTTATATTTAATGGATTCCCTAGCCTAATATATAGAAGTCATGTGACCTATCCAACTTACATTATTTCATGTCATCAGACATAATCAGTTTCCTTGCCTCAATGACTCTTATAGAATTACTGTCAAACTGTATTTGGCTGAGAGATCTGTTTATAGGAAACTGATTTATAGTTTTTCAGCAAAGTAAAAAGATAAATCCATCTGCTGTCTGTCATCTCACCTTTTTTATGAAAGGCTACAGCCTGAAGCCTAGAACATACTAGGTCTTCCTTTGGCTGCTTCGTTTTCATATACTAAACCAGAGTTTTCAGCAGTTTACAGGGAAGGCTTTCTCAACTGTGCTTATAAAAACCATTAATTCTCATTTCTAACATCAGTGCATGTTAGTCGACTACATATATTCAGATGCAAATCATGTCCCTACTTTAGACAAGAAACATAATATGGGAAACATTATGAGTCAGCCCACAGCATGTGGAATCATTTAGCCTGATGACTTAGAACCACTTTCTACAGAAAAGAAAAAGTAGAGTCTTCATTTTAGGCACATCTAATATGTTAAGTATGTTTCATCCTCAGATGTGACAATCCAAGTAACCACTAATAGTGTATTGCAACTCAGAATTTTTAGCTTTAAGTATTTGAAGGAAAGTATTTATTCAAATTGAAAGTGTCATTTGTCTTTAAAGCATCATGTTCCACTGGCCATAAGGATTGAATTAAGTCCCTAATGTGCTTGCAAAAGCTTTGCTATTTGCATAGTTTGTATTAGATTAAAGAGGTACAAAACCCAAAAATTCCAGAAATGTGAAAGACACCATGTGTGTTGTGATGAGATTGGTAGTTATAAAGTTTTTGCTGTGGCCGATATATCCATGCCAGATTATGTCTGCACAAGAAATTATAAATTGTCATGGATTCAACCAGTTCATTAATTAATTGGCTTATTGATTTTCTTTCTATTCTGCTGATCCAAATCATGTTTTAGGATTATTACTTTGGAATATGGGAATTTATGGTTTATTATATATACATATTAGTACCTGGCTCCATGAATAGGTGTGTGTCCTAAACTCTGCAAAAAATAAAAATAAAATGAAAAAAAAATGTTTTAAGTATAACATTTTTTAAAAACATTTAATGTACAACTTTCTATTGGGTCTTCCACTCAACATCAACAAACCCCCTCAGAATCATCCCTGAGCCTTAGGAGAGGTAAGATTTACAGTTGAATCTTATAGCTCAGAGTGTATTTTGGGAAAAAATGCCTCTCTGCTGAGAATGAGATACTTTCTGGTAGTATGACTTGAGGAAATTGCCATTTGGAGATCTCTACAGGATGCTTCTGCAGGAAAAGGGCAGAATACACTAAGGTGCATACTGGTCTTGCTCTGAAATGTGACTCTGTCCCCAAAATGATAAACTCCTGGATCTAATGCTATCAAAAATACTCTGTCATACAACAAACAGCTCTCCTTGTGTGGCTTCCCCTAGGGAATAAAACACTATGAAGGAAATGTATTTCCTTCTAACACACAAGCATGAAAAATCAGTTCATGTTTCTGATGAGTGAATGAACCCACAGACCCATGGACACATGCACAAAAATTGAAATGTTTTTAACAGTGCCTCGTTATAAGTGAAAAGCATTACCCTAGAGCTATGGCATCCCTGTACAATTTGGGCAAATGTTTCTCTGCCTGTGGGTGTGTATTTTTAATAGCAACCAGTATAGTCTACTTGTCTATTCTGAAAGTTCATTACTAATATTTCCCCTACCCTACTTAGAGTATCATATTTGTTGTACTTTTACATCTTGGCATTTTTCTTAGCACCCATAAAGGGTAGCCAAAATGTTCCTCTTCATGTGCTCAGTCAGAGAGCTGTCATCTCTCATCCACAGTCCCTACAAGAGGGGCCTGCTTTCAGTGGGGGGAGATATCCTATATAATAAAAGCCTAATATGCTAAGTGTCTGGTTGTCCAGTCGTCCATTCAACCAATCAAAGTGTAATATGCTAATAAATGCTAAGGCCGCTCAACCTCTCACTATGATGTGCACTGACCACCAGGGGGCAGACGCTCCATCTAGCAGGTTAGCTTGCTGCTGGGGTCCAGCTGGCTGATCAGGACTGAGCGAGACAGGCCCGACACACCCTGGAGCCCTCCCACGGTCCCTCCCTGGCTGCTGGCCAACCTCCCGCATCCCTCCTCAGCCCCAATAGTGCACCAGTAGGGTCCCTCAGCCTGGCCTGCACCCTCTTGCAATCCAGGACCTCTTGGGGGATGTCAGAGAGCTGGTTTTGGCCCAACCATGGAATGACCAGTCACTATGATGCACACTGACCACCAGGGGGCAGATGCTCAATGCAGGAGCTGCCCCCTAGTGGTCAATGCACTCCCACAGGGGGAGCACTGCTCAGCCAGAAGCTGGACTCACGGCTGGTGAGTGCAGCGGCAGTAGAGGGAGCCTCTCCGGCTTCCGCAGCTGCACTAAGAATGTCCAATTGCCATCACTCAGAAATCCCCCGAGGGCTCCCAGACTGCAAGAGGGCACAGGCTTGGCTGAGGGACTGCCCCCCCTCCCTCGAGTGCACAAATTTAGTGCACTGGGCCTCTAGTTTGATATATATTCTTACTGGGCCCTTAGTGACTCCACGAAACCTGCCTTTGAGACTGAACCAAAGATAAAGATCCTTTTCATGGGGAAGTTTTCAGGATGGCCAGTGCATCACCCATAAGCTATTAGCAGTACAGAGACTTCATGTACTTCAGGACTCCATATTAAAGCACAAAATCGAAGCTACCTGTATAAGTTTTTCACAGTATTTTTTGTATTGAGACTAAATAGCACAGAATAAAAAGTATTGGTTTAGAGCCATTTTAAAAAGTCTGTTAGGTTACTGGATGTAAATTTGATCTATTTGTAGTAGCAGGAAAAAATCCCCATTCTAATCTACCTGACTTCTACATATTTGTATTTCAGGGTACCTTTCCAAAGTACCAAATCTGAAGAAATAAATTTCTATAAGGATTTCTTTTATTTTTTATGGAGTGGAATCTATGATATACGATTGGCTACATTATCTTTTAAATTTCACATTCAAAGATTCTTAGTTACTCCATTTCTCCTTGGTGATGTCTGAATTCCACCTCTTATTGGCTTAGCAACATGTTACAAAGTTTCACATCTTTGCAGTATATTCTCAGTTTCAAAAGACTCCATGTTGTCTGATTCTTGATCACCCACAAACTATCTTTTTTTATGAATTTATATGAAAAACACTAGTGCCTAATTCATCAGCTAAGTTCATAGGAAATGGTGCATGCAAGGTCCCTGCTAGCCCATGCAACAATACTGTGCAAATCAGAAACAAAAAAAGTGCCCCTCTTATGGAAACACACCTTCACCTGGTCTGGATAGCAGAGGGCATCTTCACACAGGTAAAAAAGGGTGTGCCCTCCTCAAGGTGGAGGTAGCTTTAAGCTCCACAAGCGAAAAGTACACCGCATATTTACCAACTTAGTCAGGTGCCCCAAATGTACACATATACCAGTGATGCTATCGCTTGAGGGGTTTGCTTTGACACAGGAAAACCTGAACTCAGCTCAGAGGCCATATTGTTAGCAAAAATCAGGACAGGTTTGCCCCTAGTCATGTGAGAGACCAAGTGATCAAGGAGTGTAAGTCAGTACAAATATAAGGGTGTGTGTCAATATCGGTATATATGTACATGGTTGTGCACAGGAGTCCCACCTTGTTCCAGGTTTCACTTTCTGAGGTTTGAGGTACCCACAGTCAATCTTGGTCTAAAAATATCAAATGGAAAATTCCATAAATAAACAATCTGTATGTTTTAAAGTGTGTGCTGTCTGAGAAGTGTGATGAAATCTCATTCTGTCCTGCTTGGAACGTGAATCATCCCTTAATCCAGAGTCTCCACACTGTATACTCTCCCACCCGTTAGTAACTGGGTAGCTATCTGGATTATCAGATCAAGGTGAAATATCACAGTGCTTGTGTTCAAAGAACCCTTGTTTTCCTTAGTAATGGCCCCAAAGTGCAAGGGCAATGATGCTAGCAATCCAGATGTGCCAAGGAGAAACTGTAAAGGTGAGTATAGTATAAGATGCTATGAGAGAGAGAGATCACATTCACACATTACAGTATACTGTTATAATTATTCTGTTATATTATTGTTATCAGTGGAAATAAAGTATCCTTTCCCCATTGGATGCTGGGGGTGGGGTCCTTACGATATCTTGAGAAAAATAATTTCCTGAGACTCCCACAGGAGGATGAGTGATCTTGACTTGCGTGGAATTACATCCCTGGGTTTTCCAAAGTCCCATTTCCCTTAATCCAGTCCCTGAAGAAGTGCAGCTTGGCATTCAGTAGAGCTAGAACCAAAGCCAGAGTCCAGAGTTTCCATTCCATGTTGGAATTGGGTCTGGTACAGCATTAGGCTAGTTGCAGTCCATTAGTCTATTGTGTGAGTCATGTGAGAAAATGCAGGGGAGCGAAGAGAGCGCACCACCTGTAACAAGAATCCCAAGAGTCCCCAAAACACAAGAGAGCAAGCTTCTTTGTTTAGGAGATTAAATATCTTAAATCTTCCCATGTGTGCAGTGGCCAATGACCTGTTCCCAAGTGTGATTGACAAACAAGTACCTTCCCTATGTCACCCGGATTTTACTGGGCATGCATCTATTCTCCCCTGTCCAGTCCCTTCCCTGAGTGATCGCAGGGAATATACCAGCTGCCCATGTGACATGCCTATAAAATTTGGACTTTTTTTTTTTGCTCCTTACATTAATAACTAGGTTAATTATAACATTATCAAATTATTGTTGTTAATCTCTTACTGTGCCTAATTTATAAACTAAACTTTATCATAGGTATGTACGAGAAGAAAAAAAACATTGTATATATGTGGTTTGGTACTATCCATTATTCCAGGCATTCACTGGGGGCCTTGCAACATGTCCCCCAAGGATAAGTAGAGAATCTATTACAGACATAAACATAGATTAGATATATAGAGATTAGATGAAGAGAGATAGAGACAGAGACAGAGATGAGATAGAGATAGAGACAGAGAGGTAGAGATAGAGATAGAGATAGAGATAGAGATATAAATATAAAGGGGAAGTTCAATTCATATCAGTCATGGAGAAGACCAAAGATGTGTGTTTCAGTGAAAATCAGTTTTGTATTCATATATAAACACACACACACACACACACACACACACACACGGAAACTGATCACTATTTCAAACCATACTTTCAGGTTTATATCACATCGAGGACATTATTTTTATATGCAAGGTATATTTTCATTGGGGATTTGGTAACGAAATTTCTTTTCTTCTTTGGTTCTCAAAGACTGAAGAATCAGTTAATGATAGAGGTGCTTGTCCCACTGGTCGCACTGTAGCATTTTGGTATTATTCAGTCATGTGGAGTGGCATGTGGAAAAGACGTTTGCTCCCTATGATCAGTAGCTTGTGTAGTCAATTTAATATTCCTTTTTGTTTAGAAATATTATGTTGAATATAAAAGCTATTGATTACAGGCAGAAAATGCACTTACCCATTACTGCCTTAAAGACGAGTACAAAGTGCTCACCTGCTGAAGTGGTTACAGCTGGTGTCAGACAATAAGCCGGCACACCGGTGTCTCAGATAGGTTCCAGGTTCTTCTTAAACAAATGCTTGTGTTTTGTAGCTTAAAATTCACGGTAGAGTTTCAGCAAAAATAAGTAGGAAAACGTGAGGCAGAAGTGCCTGCCGAGCAATTGGCGGTCTAAAGAGCCTGCTATGTAATCAGCCAAGGCAGTTAGTGGCTTTTTACAGCTTCAAAGCTGCCCTTTTTCAGAGGTTGAGTTTTCAGCCCATGTATCCTGCCCACAAATTGATAAGAATGCCAAGGACGCTGGAATGCTGCTTTGGTAAATAATAACTTCAAATATTGCTGTTGATCTGAGCCACCTTTCAGCTTTACATTTGAATGAGCACATGCAAATATGCTCTCTAGATTAATAGACTCTGTGGTCTATTTACACACCTTCAGTCAGCCCACCATCTTGGCCCTGGGGAATCAGCCCACAGCTAGGGACCTCACCCCTTCCTGCATTTCTCTCTGGGAGAGAAGAAAGCTTCCTTCCCAGCCTCCATGCCTACCTTATTGATTGCCTTCCCAAGTCTCCAAAGAATTCTCTTCTCAGTTGGTGTTCCCTTTGAATGTTGTGTACTTTTTGGCAATGCCCTTAACAACTCCCCAGAGGGCTTGGCATGCCTGAGGAGGGCAAGGCTGCCCAAAGAAAGATGAGAATGAATAATCTAAAGTTACTACTCACAGACCCTGGGGCCAGCCCGTGACTAGTTTCTAACTAACAAGCAGCTCTTTTCAGACTCCACTGTGTTCGTCACACACCACACTTCAGCCCAGAGATTTCTCTCACTGCTCCTTTTCTCTCTGGTATCAGCTAATTGCTATATGCAGCAGCCAGGCTCTGGAAGCTTGTAGGGCAGGGAGCTAATAGAAACCTAACGGATAATATCCTCTTTCTTACAATCTTTTCACGCTCTCCAGTCCACATTTGGAGGAGGAGTGTTCTGCTCTACCCCATACCATCCCAGAAGCAAGATCTTTTTCTATCTTGCAGTAGCTAATATTAATGTATCAGAGATGTCCTTACTTAACATCTGGCTTCCTAGCAGGCTAGGGGTTTCAAATCAAGCATGAAGTATGAGAAGTTGTAAATATCAACAGTCTGACAAAGCACTCCTTTAATATCTGTAAGTTCCATTTACTTTAGACAATGCGTTGGATAAGTAAAATTAGGGCTTCAACATATCTGCTCTGACTTATAGTGAAGTTTACAGCTTTCTCAAGAGTTTCTTTCCTCTTAAACAATTCCTGCATATAAGACCATAGAAATTCCTCAGAAATCTGTTGTTCATCTCAGACCACTATGTAACAACACTTTAGATCATTAAACGGTTTAGGTCTGAGGTATAAAAAAGAATAAGGAAAAAAGAAATAAACTGTGACATTAAACTGGAGATACAGACTAGTAATAGGAAGTCGATTTATCCTGGTGTGGGGAAAAACTAATACACAAGAGCAGCTAAGCAATACTCATTTTTATGGCATAGTATACAAAATATATAAGCCATTTTGTTTGAGATAGACATTGATCAAAGAAAATATTATCCTCGTGGTTTTTCTCTACACAAGCAGTAATTTTTAATATTTAAAGTGAACAGAGCAGGCCTATAAAGCAGTAGGAATAGCAAACTATTTCTCTGAAAACTGTTGTTTTTTTTTAATCATCTAAAACCTTATCCTGAACTTACTTAAAATACATACAAGTAAAATTGGAATTACTTTGTAAACTTTCTCCCCTTTAGATGTTGCAATTTCACTGAGGAACAATGGTTTAAAAAAAAAAAGGCAATTTAAAAAATGTTTCCATGGCTTTTAGTGGGTCTCTGAAAGTGGGAACCCTCTTAAATCTCCAAAGAGATTGAGGTTTTGAAATACTCTTATCAACTTTTAAGATTGGAGGTGTTAAGCACACAGACTAGCTTTGGGGCACTATTCTGAATGCATCTGATTTGAAGGAGGCTCATCAACTCCAGACTGAGAGCGGCTGCTTCCAGAACTGTGAGTGCATTTCCAGCAATGGTTTCTCCTCGTTACCTACCCTGCACCACTTATTAAATACAAAACCCATTGCCCTGAAGAATCTGCTCACAATCTCTGCAACAGTGGCATCTGCGGAGGGAGCTCCAGCCACTTGAAACTCATTAAAACATACTTGAGATTGACAATGAGGAGAGAACATCTGTCAGACTTGGCCAAGATTTCAATCAAGTGTGATGTTGCTGTGTTACTTGACTACATTGACTTAATAAATGAGTTGGCTGCTGTCAGCACAAGGAAAGTTTGGTTGTAATTACTACCCTGTCCTCTTTCTTCCTTTCTGAGATGTTCTTTCACTTAGATGCTTACAGGCTACGTGAAATGTATGAAAATGAAGTTGATGGAATAATATCACACACATTTCACTTTCAGTTGATGGAATTTAAACAAGATGACCACTTCTTTACTGAGCTTGCAAGTACTTACCCTTGAAAAGGTAGATAAAATCACACTCATTTCCACTCTGTGGAAATGACTCCAATGGAACATCTGGAAGAACAGTCCTACTGACATATGGATTGTATGGCTATAATAAATGTTCATATGTATAAATTTAGGGGAAAGGCAAAAGCATTTCTCAATACCAAAGAGCCATTGATCTTTACTAAATACCTTACCTTATATAGCATAAGACTTAGCCTTATGTTTATATTTCACAACTAATCCCAGAACTACCCATTTTTGCAAAGGATTAAAGAGAAGCTCAAGGAGGTTCACCTATCGGCCCTAGTGACATAACTACTGAATCAGGATTCCAACTCTAAGTTTAGTGTGTTCCCATTATTGTTGCATTGCAGCATTTGCCTTTTAGAGATGTGTGTTGATGGCTCAGATTTCAGCACAAGTTGTTGCCTCTGACCACTCTATTTTGGGGGGATGGAAAGTAATCATTACTTCCTACAGACTAGCACTGTTGCCTTAAAGATGGAAAGATGTGAAACTCAGTCTTAAAGTCCAGGCAAGTTCATCAGGGCTTAGAAGAAATTATCACAATTCAATGAGCACAAAGATAGACATTGAGCAGAACTATGTTCTCTTCATTCAATGCATTGGAACTTCCATTTACCAGACCTAGCAAATTTGGGATCACCAACTAGTGGAGCTGAGCCTATAGGTGCCTGGGTAAGCAGAGGCTGACCACCACTGGCTATATGTATGAGTCCATCAATGGGGTACAGTCTGCTCAAAGAGTGTGCAAAGAAGAGGTCTTATATTAAAGTTGTTTCTTCCTTGGGAAGAGCAATAGCAATTGTACCCAGAAAAAGAAAACCTACCATTTATACATCAATAATTATTACCTCTTCATTTATCTGTCTATTATCAGCAATGAAAATTCCACACTGGTGCACACTTAGCAGGTACTGTTCCCGCATTTAATGAATGGTAAGCCTCCACTTCTGTTGCTCCCACGCACCTAGAGCTGTAACCCAGGAATTTCTCCAGCATTGATGCCATTAGACTGTCAGCCTACAGATTGGTCCAAGTTTGTGTCATATCTTTTCTTTCTATTTTCCAAGTTTGTATCATAGATGGGATATTTTTACAAAGACTGTGCCCTACGGAAGGTCAAAGTAGTTGCAAAATTAACAGCCCCATGAGTGAAAGGAGCCACATAGCTAAGACTGTCATAGTGTTAGTAAAAATAGGTCAGCCACACATAAGTGTGTGAATTCTCCCTTCCTGAACTCTTTGCATTTTATTTTTATCTCTCATATGGCACGTATCACTTTCTACCTTGTATTATAATTATTTTGAATGAAGGGTTTATCTCTCATACTATTATAAGATCTCAAAATTCTTTTTGTTCTCCACAACACAATGTGACTTGCACATAGTAGGCATTCATTAAGTTTAATTGTTTGACAGAACTCTAAAAATAATGAGGTAAAAAAAATTAATGTTTAAAAGCTACTTTTATTTTTTTTAAGTGTTTGACTATTGTACTACCCTTGAAAATGTAGATAAAATCACACTCATTGGAACATTCGGCCTCTACTGTTCTTGTTCTTTTCCCAACGGAATGCCTCCACTACACATGCACACACATGCACATGCACACACAAGCATGCATATGCACATGCATGCATGCACACAATGCATATGCACACATTTACACTCATGTACCCACATGTGCAGCACATGCATGTACACACATGTACACACAGGGGCACATTCAGTGCTCCAGGCATACTGAATTACTTTTACTTCTCTGGTCTTTTACATCCAGGCTTCCTTCACCTCTCTGAGATTCACTTCTTCCTTTATGCTGACTGACCCCTACATCAAGTCTCTAGTTAATCACACTTCCTTCTGGAAGCTTTCCCTCATCCTCTAAAATCATCTCACCGTACCTTATTGCTTCCTCTATCATAGCACATAGCATGTAATTTCCTCTACATTGGCAGATGGGCAGATGTGATAACTGGGGTATAGTCAGTGTCCTTTACCGAGTAAGTCAGGGCAGCCAGACCCAGCCTAGCAATGGGACTTCAGTATTCTGTGTGAATTCCCTCTTTATGAACTGGTAGGCATTGCAGTTTATGTGATTCACAGGCTAATACCCAAGCTGACATAAGCAATCCTGTTTGTAGTGTTCTACAACATAAATAACAAAGCAAAGTTTTTCCATACAAGTCATTCAATGAAGGTGTTTCAATTTAAAATAAATAGAATGCCCTAAAATATAGTAGGTCTAATAGCTTAACTGGTAGTCAGTACTTTATTATTACTTTTCAGTAAAACCCGTCCTTTATGCTGAATATTGGAGGAGACCATTATAACTTCTTTCTAAGGTAAAGAGTAGGAAGTTGGAGTAAGCTGAATAGAGGAGGTGAAATACTGGTTGAGTTGGGTTTAACCAAATGAAGAAGGGAGAAAGCTCATTTCAGAAAGAACAAAAAGTGTGAGCACAATTCTAGAGACATGAGTGTGTATATGACTAAAACTATGGCTTGTTGGTTAAGGTCAGTGTATGGAAGGTAGATGTGGAAGAAGCTTAGTGCATGCAAAAGATGAGGTTATAAAGGTAAGTTGATTTGAGATTATAAATAGCCTAGACCAATAAGCAAAGGAATTTGGACATAATTCTGTAAACTATTCAAGCATCCCAAGTTTATAAGCAGGAAGACACATAACCCAATCTGTGACTTAGAGAAGCTGATGAACAGCGAATGAGAAAGGCTGGAGTCAAGAAGATCCGGCCCGGATGCCATTTCTGTGATTTGAGTAACTGGTTTCAATAATTTGAAGAACTGCATATCTGTAAAGTTCAATAAATGTTAATTTAAAACTATTATCTCAATATGATTGAATTCAATAACTTTTAAGGCAGCAGATATTAAGGAAATTTTTTGTTCCTTAGCTACAAGTAATTCAGATAAAATTAATGTGCAATGTGAACATAATGACCAAATCCACTAATGAGCTGATTGCAGGCTTTGTGTTCCTAACCGTAAGAATATGGATTACAGTTGCACTGAAGGAAAAAGACCACAACAATGTTGGACCTGCTGGGATGCAGTGCAGATTGTAATTTACAGAAATAAAAGATTTTTTACTCAAATATATAAAAAGTCATACTTATTAGTCTAAATTAGGATCTAATTGAAATCTACATGCAGCAGTTTAATAATGCAGTTATTGAGATGAAGTTCACGGTCAAAGAAGAAATTTATTACAATGAAAGGGATATGACTTACAATATTTCTTTTCAAGTCAGTTATAGTAATTGTAATTTATATTTAACTAAATTAACTTTGTATCAGAATCCCAAAAGAAATTTTGAGATGATTAAATCTATGGGAAATTTTTGTGTTGCAAGACAGCTTTTCCTTTTCTACCTGCTATCATTGCAAGTGCATGGCTATGGTGCCAGAAGGACCATGCGCTACTGCAACTCGAGACAAAGAAAAAAACAGAGACTCTGTAAGCATAATCACACAGAGGAAATATGCCAACAGGAGGTCAATCTTGACAAAGCAATATCCAGTCTGCAATTCCTAGCATGTTAGCTGGCTATGAGAACCTATTTTCTATGGGAATATTATGTTTATACCAGCTATCCCTGCCTGCCCTCTTTTTCCTTTACCCCAAAGTAGATGTTAGTGGACACTTAGACCTTCCACTGAAACAGGAAGAAAGGGAAGTCACTGTATGTGTGGAATAGGAAACCCATGTACCAGTTTTACAATGTTATTTGCTACCACAAACATTGCTGCCAATTTTTAAATAAATATTACTAAATTTCTCTGGTTGTGGGTCCATTTGAGGACAATATGTAGTGGTCTTAAAATTGTGATACTCAATAATTAGAAAATTTTGCAAGGTAACTGACTTAAATCTGTCTATAAATGGATAAAGGCAGGAAGACCTCAAACAAAAATAAATCAATATTTTTTCCTGTAACTACATTCTAGGATGGAAAAATCACTCATCCTAGGAATTACTCATTCCTGACTAGAGGAAGTAAATAAATCTGTCACTGATATGTCACCCACATTTTAGATGACTTTGTTATTAAAGACAAAATATCAATTCAAACTTAATTCATTGGATCCCAGGTCACAACTGACTGACAATGTGTCACATTGATGGTTTTTCCTGAATAAATTAAGCCCATGTATTATGTTTTCTTTTGATATTCTCTACCATCTTGGACTGTAGAGCCATGCTCTAGTAAAATCTACTCTTTGAATCTTCTATAGGTATTCCAGCCATCATCCCATCATCACTTTCAGGAACAAAGGGTGGCATTTCTAAAGCAGTACCAATTGCAACCATAGCCCATTTATGAGGCAAGTAGTAACCAATAAAGTGACCCATTAATAAAATCAAAATTAATTAATAATTATTGACTGATTCCTATGAGCCAGGCATTGCTGAGGAATGTGGCAATGTGAATAAAGCCCCTACAGGGACAATTTATATAATTTAATCCCAGCTAATGATAAGGACTATGGGGAAAGAAAAGCTATATGAGCATGCTCTTTTAAATAGACTAGTCAGAGATGCCTCTCCCAGGAGGTAACAGTTGACTAGAGAGGTAAGATAAACATCAGGAAGAAAAGTGTTTCAAGCAGAGGGAATCACAAGTACAGAAATTCTGAAAAAAAGATCATATTTGATGTATTCAAGGACTGGCAGGTGGGCTAACAGAGCCTGAGAAGAATGTTCAAGGAAATGTGGTGGTGAGAAATGAGATTGGGGAGGAAGTAAGGGATATGATGGTGTTTGGTGAAGACTAGATTTCATTGTCTGTGGAACAGGAAACCACCAGAGGATTTTGAACAGGGAAGTGATAATATATATTCCTTAAATTTATCCCTGGATAATCCAATTCAGCATGTTTCTCTACCCATTAATATGAAAATAGCCAGTCCTACTTTCAAGGACTCAAATGGTATCTTTACAGGACAAAAGCATTAGAAATAGGATCTCTTTATTTCCCCTTGCCCTTTTTGAAGCTGGGCTTATATAAAAATCAAAGTTAAAGTAGGAAAAGTAGTCAAGTAGTGAAAATGAGAAAGAGATAGAACTGTTGCTTCATTTGTACATTGGGATCTGTTGAGAAGTAAGCAACATGACTGTAAATGTTCTAATTATCTTCAGTGCCCTCAAGTCATTGTGGTCCAAGCTCATCCCCCACATCTCTGGGCTCATCTATAGAGGAATCAGAGAAATTTTAGTCGTGGACAATCTAGTACCACAGAAAACAAAGGAAAGAGAACTGTGGTTGACAGAAATAAATGGGTTTCCAACCCACCCTGAAAAGTGAGATTGAAGAACCCTTAAACTCTAAGAAACTGGGGGGGTTAAAGAATAGAGGGAGTTATTCTAGATCTCCCACATAAACCCCACTTTCTCTACCCTGGTTAACACTGAGTTAAAGGACCATTAGTCTGAATTCCCTGTGTGTGCTTGGCCAGTCAGTGTAAGATGTTCAATAATGTCTGTCCTGCACCTTCCTTCCACCCTTACAGGTACAGTACTAAACTTATACTCAGAACTGAGACTTTTTACCTTTTTTCTTCCCAGATTAAAAAAAAAAAAAAAACATGTCTAAGAAACCTGAGTGAAAATGTTTCCTGGAGGTAAGTAGAGTCGTGTTGAGAAATTGATCAAGGTGGTGAACTATAGTTGATTGAATGAGGGCTCTTTGTTTTAACTAAGGAAGCTAGACTTCTTGGAAGATTTGTGTCTATAAAGAATGAGAAATCGCTCAATTTAGATAAATAAATAGCAAAGAAGACATTTAGTGTAAGTTTAAAGAATCAGACAAAGGGACCAAAAAGAAGAAGCTTGGGATAATGCTGATAATATAAAGCATGCAGGCTAGAGGAGGGTTATAAAGGAAAGAAATAATTTAATACTAAGAGCAGAGTCTGGGAAAATTTTAAAAGAAAAGAAAAACCTGGTTGCAGTTTAGACAAGTTTTAGAAATTACTTTGTCAGCAAAGTGATTTTGCCTCTTTCCAAAGAAGCAATGCATAAAAGGAAATAGAGGACTCTTGCTGTGGTAAATTGTCACCTAGTTCCAGGATCTGGGTCGAAGAAATATAATGAAAATCAGATGTATTTAGAGGCAAAAATATACTGTATGATTTTCTAAAGTGGGCCAAGACTACACAAGTTCACTAGAAAATTCTGAAATGCTCTATGAGCTCTCTAAGGAGCCCAGTGGTGTCCCTCAGAGACTCACTACGCCTCTGGGAGAATCGTATTCCAGTGAGTACAATTACTCAGCTTTACTCGAGGCAAACTCTGTGGCTTCCAGCCAGGAGGATTCTTCAGCAGGATGACCACTGGGCCTGCAGGCTCCCATATTAAGGGAATCTCAAAAGCTTCCTGCTCTTTAACTTTCTATGTAATTAGGACAAGTCCTCTGTGGCTACCTGTGGTGACATTCTTACTCCCCGTATTTGAGGCTGGAGCTACTTCTTAACTAGACTTTTAAGAACACAGTCAAGAGTTTTCTTCATCTTTCAGGCTTTGCTGCAGATGCCTCTTACTGGGGAACAAAAAAGGAATGGCTTTGATATCCCAAGATTGGGTAACTTATTTTAATGAATAAAAAAGAAAGTCAGAAATTATATCCTTACATTTTATTACTAAAACATACAGGTAGAACAACAAAATGACTAAAAGCTAATTAAAAATCAGTAATAGGCAAATAAATATTAGTTCCATGGAGCACAGGTTATAAAACACTACTAGACCATCCTTTCATTGAACTCCCCCACATCTCTTATCCCAGGAGCCCATGGACCACATCACCTCCTTCCCTACACCATTCTTACTGATAACATCCCCTGGCTTCTAATAACTCTTTCCAGGTGAAAATCAATAATTTTTTTCACTCAAGTTTTCAGTATCTTGATTTGTGACTTTTATGAATTCACCATCTCCCTTCTCCATTTTAGCCATATGTAAAACGGAATTCATAAATTTGACTAAAGTCAAAGTGCTCTGACAAGGATTGATAACAAAAACCCCCGTCAAGCATTTCCCCATATAAATGATTATGGAAATTCTTGACAGTACACTTTTATATAAATAAATATGTGGAAAGGAGATTTGGATTTATCTACTTTCTTTTATTATATATTTATGAAGCATCCAAAATTAGATAAGTTTGATGAATTTAGCATTCCTATTCCCTAAACTTATGCCATAAAAATTGGATGATTTTGTGGTAAAATACTATACATGAATTTTACAATGTAATTTTTTAGGCTATCAGTGGTTACAGGTCAAAAATCTGGGGGGCTTCCCACTACATGAGTTTGATTCTCTTTGAATTGACTATTCATTTGAAAATTACATGACCCACCTGATATATAAAAGTCATGACTTATAAAACCTTATGTTAACAGTGCATATGAAGTCAACCCAAATATAATTATAAAGGTAATTTTAATTCTGTTCTCTTTACTGGGCTACAGTATCTGTGAGTAATCTATTCCAAAATCAAAGATCAACCCAAAGCCCTTCTGCCAACTCTGTGCCTGTATTCGAAGTATTTATTTAATGTCAGTGATCAGTAAGGGACCTAGAGACCTTTCACTCTAGGTGGGAGAAAAATGCAAATCTGTTAGTTATTTGCAAAGGTTCCTAAGGACAATGAAAACTCACAGGCATTTGCAACTATGAATTTCCCAGCAAATATAAAATCTTTGTCTTCCAGAGTATTTGCTTAACTGAATAAAGTTTACACAGCCTGAAGAGGATTAACATTAACAATAATACAAAATTAAACCTTTGACATTCCTCCAGTTCATTTGTATGTTTGTCTCCACCTTTCCCACAGTGATTTCCAAAACTTGGACATAAAAAAAAAGGATTGGGACCTCACAGTGTTCACTGAACCCCTCCGGGCACCAATGATTATAGATACATTTGCTTTCCCTGAATTCATTTACTCAGGAACATTATTTAGTATAAAAAACGGGCCATGTATTTTGTCACATACTGAAAAGACAATGATAAATTTAAAAAGTATTATCATTCCAACTTTTATGATTTTACATTTTGTGAGAAAGTGGGAGAGATAAATAGATAAGCTATGAATTGCAAATATAATAGTACAAATAGCATGGGAGTATAAATATAAAAAAAAAGAATGATCATTTCTGGTGGAGAGGGTCTAAGAAGAATTCATGAAGGACACAAAATATGAGCAGATTCTAAAGCATCCATAGACATTTGGTGATCTGAACTGAGAAACATTCCAAGCAAAAAGAAGAGCTTGTACACATGCACACACACACAAATTTAAGGTTTTGTATATAAGTATTTGATGTGCCTGGAGTAAAGAAGTAATGGACTAATGACTGAAGTGGCAGGAAATAGAGCTGTACATATTTTTGTGATATCAAGATTAAAAGTTGAGGCTCACTGGTATAGATCCAAAATAACTGAGTTGAACATGTCCTTATTGGTTGAACATTTAGAATATTTCCAATTTTTCCTAAATGTGAAAATGTGATGAACACCTTCCCGCACATATCTTTGACCACATCTCTGGATCAGATTACTAGAGATGAAGTTAGTGAAGTAAATGTTGTATACCTTATAACATTTGGCATTTTTATTTCTAGGAAGATGCCATTTACCAGCAACATGTTCATTTCACCGTTCTCTTTGTCAAAAATTAAAAAAAAAAATTGCTAGTTGCATGAATGGAGACTGGGATTGGATCTTAGAGCATTATGAATATAAGAACCAAAAGTTTGAATTTAATTCTGATGTTAATGAGAAACCTATTAAATATTTTTGGTGACGAGGGAAAAATAGCTAGATCAGCCCTTTAAAAATATTAATTTTGGCAGCAGGAAACAGGATAACATGGGATTGTGTTGCTTGAGAACCCACACAATGTCAGAAGCAGAGGCTGTTCTCTGTAGCCTGGGCAGCACTGTCCAATAGAACTTCCTGCAATGATGGAAATGTCCCACAGTAGTCACTAGCCACAGGTTGCTTTTAAGTACTTCAAAGGTAGCAACTGCAACTAAGGAACTGAATTTTAATTTGTACTTAATTTTATTAAGTTTAAATAGCCACATATGGCAAATTACTATCCTATTGGACAGAACAGGTCTAGAGGAATAAGACTCAAGATAGAGACACCAAGATAGAAAAAAACAAAAGCAAATACAGAACAAATTCAGTGACTGTTTGAATGCGCAGAGTGAGGGAGAGGGAGAATCCTATCTGATATCAAGATTTGGAATCAGAGGGAAATAAAATACGTCCATGCCACTTATAGAGAATGCAATAGAGAAAAGGACTCAGATGAAGTCTCTCTCTCTTTCTCTCTCTCTCTCCCTCCCTCCCTCCCTCTACCTCTCTCTCTCATCCTCTCACTCTCTCTCTTTCTCCTCTTTCAATAGACAGTTCCTAAAGTTGTTGACAGGACATTGGAAATGACAAAAAGATTTAAACCAACCAGGAACCATAGTTTCATGTTTTTCCTAGCTGTATTGATCTATATAAACTATGATAAGCTGTTGGAACTTAATCTATATATCAAACCTACAAATACAAGCTGGAACTTCTCACTGTCAGAAACTCTGATGAAAAGAAAACTGTCCTTAACACCATACAAAACTAACTGAATTCCAAAAGCAAGACAGGTTAAGTATCCTACCTCCACAACTTAAAGGCAATATCTTTCTGTGAGATATTATGAGTCAAACTGTAACAGTAACTATATTAATAAAAAATGTAAGTGTAAATGCAATATAAAAAAATTAATGAGGGTTAAAGATCCAGCCAGACAAACAAATGTTGTATAAATAAAACAAAACAACAGCATCAGGCTATTAGTTAAATCTATGTCGATGGATAAATGAAGAAGGAGAGTGAAAGAAAGGAACTCCTCCTTCACCTCCATCTTTGTGTAATTAATCCTTTCTCAACTTTAAAGCCTCAGCTTAAATTTAGCTTCACAGAGAGAACTTATTCTATTTACCCCTGTCCAATATATTATTTCCAATTCTGTTGTTTTTTTTCACAACACTAGCACATTGTTTATTGATTTGGTTTTCACCTGTCTCCATAAATGCTAAGATCCATGACAGTCTGTTTTGTTAACTCATGTTTACCAGTCTCCAGGAAGAACAATGTCTATTATGTAAGAGATCCTCAGTAAATATTTATGGGTGAATAAGTGAATCTTACTCATTTAAATGAAGATCTTCTATTCACTCTGGAACATCCAGTAGACTAAGAAAAACATTCTACCAAGATAAAAGCGAGACTATTGAAGTCAATTGACCAAATTAATTCTCACCAAACAAGAAAGAGCCTTGTAGGTTCAATATGATCAACTCACAATCCAGTGTCTGGCACATCATTTAATGAGAAACTTCAGCTCACTTCTAGCAAAGACCTTGCTTGTAGGAGTGATTGTTTACTTCAACGAAAACAGATGAGCTCATGGGATATTTATTATAGAACCTTCATTCCAAGATAAAACAAATCCTAAATTTGTTAGTAATCAACCTTAAAGAACACTAATTGATTAAGAGTACATAGTAAGCATGGATAATAGTCCTGATCTTATAAGTTCTGGGGGGCATTTTAGTCATACTACCACTTAAGGTTCCTCAAGACCAACATTAATCATATACCATCACTATTATAAGAATTAGAGAGAATATAAATGTTTGAGTATATATGTCTGAATGGACCCTCTGGTCTTCTGAAAATATAAATTCCAAAATCATGATTTTGTTCTAATCATTTAAAAACAGAAATATTCACAGCAGTAATATTTCCCTTTTTGGCTAACAGTGTGAAAAAGAAAAAAAAAGCTCTCCACATATGGGAGCCGTTCACACCTCACACTTAGGCCTCAATGTTATTACAAGTGGATCTGATGCTCACAATCAGGTCATTTTGTTCTTCTGTTAGACAAAAACAGTCTCAGAGAACATCAGAACATGATATCAGATAAGGTCACCCTGAGATTATGATAAAGTGAGACAAAAGCCAGGTCACTATGAATCCACAAAACATCCCCCCATTAAATGTGTGACTGCTACTTCTTTACCAATTGCAGCATTGCCCTCACTCTAGTCTGCCCTCCATATGAATAAATTTACTGAGCTACTCATTCATAGAATTTCCCTGCTTTCTGACAGAATGAGATCCCACTTCCTTAGAGCTTCCCCAAAATTACCCCACCAAAATTCAAATCCTATAAGTCCTAATTACCCTTTATTGAAACACTCATAGTTCCTATCAAAGAAAACTTGTTCCAGATGGAGTTAAAATGGACAAAGAAGACTTTATTCAAGACTAATGCAATAAGAGAGAGATTTAACTCAGCTCTACTAAAACAAAAAGTGGGTGAGTTTTTAAGTCTAGGGTAAGCTACTTGAGGGCATTAGTATGAGATTGATCAATGTCACTATACCAACTATGTTTACTAATTAGTGCTTATCAAAGTGAGAGTCTTACCAGATAGGGAAATAGGTCTTTGAGAAAGACATTTCTGGTTATAAAACTAGCAAAAGACTGGGAGATTTATACCACAAAGGGTAGAGAAAGAGTAAGTGATCTAAGTAAAGAGAGGTTAGGAGCCCCTATTCAGTAAGAAACCTACCTAAACTTTAGTCAAGTTGAGGGAATTATTAAAGTTGTCTTGGTCAGTCCCCATGATGTGTGTTGTCTCTAGCTGCAATCAGGAATAAACCCAACTTTTTCAACTATAGATGTGCTCCTAGTGATCTATGGCTGAGGGTATTGACAAAAGCAAGAAAAAAAAGAGAGATTTGGTTTTCAACTCATGTTTGACTAAAACTAATCTTCTCAAATTATAAAAAAAGAAAATCCCCTATGAATATTTAGTACAGCTTCTTGGTTTTTGAGAGATCCATATGAAATACAATGAAATTCATGTCTTCATGTGCTCAATGGCTGGATCACATAGATACATTGTTTGCAAGAGCATATTGTGGATGTTTATTTATTTTTGCTTGTCTAGAACCAGTCCTGAGGATTCTTTTTAACCAGTTTATTGAGGTGCTGTTGAAACAAAAAGCTGAAAACACTTAATGTACACAATTTGATGATTTTGGAGATAAGAATGCATCTATGAAAGCATCATCAAAGTCTGCACCATAAACTCTGTCACTTCTAAGAGTTTACTCCCACCCTCTTTATTTATTATTATTATTTTGTTTGTGTGTGTGATAATGTCACTTAATTTGTTTTGAAACCACAAAGATCATGAGATGCTCCAAGGTACCTTTAAAATGTGACAGTACCTACTGAGTGTCATCCTCCTGTGGGTGGCTACTGCTAAGGATATGATTATCTTCTAACATTCTAAGTCCTGGTAAAGTATCTCATAATTCTAGTTTGTTGAAATATCTAATTTTAGTCCAATATCACCAACGGCATTAATATATAACATTTAAAAATGGTAGACACAAAAATGGTTAGAACTAGGTCAAGAGTTCACAAATTACAGCTTGCAGGTCAAGTCGGCTCATGCCTATATTGTAAATAAAGTTTCGGTGGAACACAGGCATGCCCATTTATTTGTACTGAATATGGTAGCCTCTGAGCTACAATGACAGAGTTGAGTAGATACGACAGAGACCACCTGGATTGCAAAGTTTAAATATTTACTATCTGCCCTTTACGTAAAAGTTTGCCAACCCTAGATTTAGGTTAAAAAGTAGAAAAATCGTTTGCCAGAGACCAATTTAAATCCTTTTTAAAATATAAAATTAAGCATGATTATTTTTCCTGCATCATGTTGCAGGGTACAATATCACGCAACCTCTGATTTTTTACCAATAACATACACATTAATGCATGCAAATTATTGTTATTTTCATCTAACTCTACCAAAACCAAAGGGAATCTTTGTGTCATCCTTAGAACATTAATTTTCTGGTTATGCTGAGTAAGGCTAACAGAAGAGAGTGGTGGTTACGTGCTCTGTGCCACCTGTTATGTGCTTTTATCAATTACCTTTCCCAGACTACTACCTTTATATTTGCCTTAAAGACAACTAATTCCCATCAAGATCTCAAAAACAGTCGTGGTTTCTCTAAGATCTACCAAACATATGCTAAAAACTTCTATTTTTTAAACCCTGGTAGGATGTGCTTTATGTGACATTACAAATCAAATTCTTGCCCTAGGTTTGCTGAGAGGAGTAGTCTGACTTCTTGCTTAGAAATAGTGAGAAGGAAGCAAACATCAAACACAGGTTGTGATGTTAGCCAAAGCATCTTTACAATACTTATTCTCTAACAAGAAAACAAGAGGAAGAAGACACGGTTAATTCTCCATGAGAAACACTATGGCATTTAAGTCAATCGAAGTAGATGTGTATTTATGTTGTAACACTGTTCTCAGGCCTATTAGCATAATTTCAGGACAGTGGGTTTTTTTCTGAGAATTTCAGGATGGTTGTGGTATCTTGAATCTCTTCAATCCAAAATCAAGAGAAACATTGAAGATAGCCTTCTACTTTACCCATGTGAAATGTGACACTGTCACAACAGAGGTCAGCAAAGAAACCACAAGTGCTGCTCAGGGTTATTATACTGAATTGAGGACTGTTGGTGTGAGAAGGGTAAGGACTACAGTAATCTTCCTCCAAGTTCTTTCCCTGCATATTATTCATGCAATACTCTCTCAAAAAGCATTTAAAACAAGAGGTTCAAGGAGAATAGAGCTGCAAATGGTCTGCTCTAGGTATTCATGGAGAATAATAAAGATATAATCAAGGCCTTTCCATGCTGTGAGAGCAGGCAAATGCTGGGTGCCAGAGACATGTCGTTAACCCCCTTGGGTCTACACTCCACTCTTCACCAGAGTCTCCTGGGCTCCAGAAACTTGATGGTAAAGACTACATCAAAAGTATAATGTTGAGGGCCATCCTATGAAAGCAGAAAAGTTATCATTAGATGCAAACTCTACCTGGGGCTTAAGAGGTTGCAATATGTAAAAAGGCAATGGGTGGTCTTACAGGAGACAGAAGAGAAAGGTCAGATCACTGAGCTGGGTATTTGTTCTCACATTTTCTTCTGAGTTTTCTCAAACTAGTTCTCACCTTAAACCTGAGGTCAAAGTTCCTGTCAAAATATCTATCTATATGACTCCTTCCTCCCAGGTCTAAAGTAATAGCCTCCTCTCTCCTCCCATGAGGTCTACTGGCAGTCCAAGGTCCACTGTACTAGTCCCTGAGTTGTGGCTATCCTTTGATTATTTTATACCCACCCCACACCTTTGCAAAAAGTATCAAAAATTATCTGTATTAAACCCTCCTTGAATTATCCTAATTTGAATGGGCCATCTGGGAGCTAGACTGACACATGGTTGGATGTCTTAAATAACAGTGTATATTTGCCTAAAGCATGTCTTTCAGCATGTATCCCTTAAGACACAGGCAATGTGGTAGCAATGGGTGACTTCATAAAGTATAAGAGACAGAAGGAAATGTCCATCCTTCCTGAGAAATTGCCAATAATATTCACTTTACAGTGTGTCAGATCTTGTCCTCTCTATTCCCTGAACCATTCCGGTGGAAGCAACTTAGATGGTTAGGGAAACAGTGAATTCTCTACAGAACCAAAGAAGCTGCTGTGCTGTCCATCATGGTAATGCGACAATTGCACACAGAAAGAACACTGCGACCCACCATCTTGAAGGAGGTGCCACAAGTAGAAATGGTTTTAGTTCTTCTGTGATGAAAGAAAGAATGTTCCAGCTGTCCAAAACACCTCTGATCACCAAAAAGTCAAAAAACAGTCATAATTCTATATCAACCACTAAGAATACACAAGGCAGAAAATCATAGTCATGCCTATTTTAGAACCTGCACAACTCCAGCCAGATGAAATCAGGAACAAAGGTGTCAGGCTGAACTAAAATCAGAGAAATGTGAGAGCTCAAGTTGCACTTTTAGTTTGAATTCCCTAAACCAACTTGGAGGCTGGATGCCTTCCACAGCCCCTGTAAGAGGGAACCAACAATTATAAAAAATCATCATGAACTGTAAATTCATCACTTTCCACTTGCTATCAACTAATTGCTAAAAAAAATACAGACACAGCTAGATAGGTAAGTAAAGGATAGATGGATGGAAGGATGGATAGATAGATGATAGATAATGGCAGCCTCTGAAGCCACATAGTTTACATCTGATACCTTTTTTATTTCTTCTATATGCTAGCCCTCAAAATTGTCTCTCCATCACCCCTGCATATCAATACACATACATATACACATGTGCACGCAACCACACATACACATGCCTCACATACCCCACAGACACACACACACACACACACTGTTTTATGTTACGGGGATAAAAATGATTATTTCTTTCACCTTTTCCTCATATAATATTTTCCTAAAATATTTTCCCATCCTAACTCTGTTCTTTAGACACTTTCTGGTTTATCACTGTCTCTATTAAAACAGCTAATCCTGCCACTATTTTTTATTCAGATAGTGTAGCTATTCTGGGAATGTGTTGAAATGAAAGTGTTCTGGATTCTATTATCCTTCATATTAGCTATCTGCCCAGGTTCAATATATCTATTAACTATCACTCTTTAATACAGGCGCTCAATTAGACAGAATATCAAATCTAGGAATGAAGAGCCTATTTTCGTTATTTCATTTACACACCCAGAAATATTTAAGCCACCTGTACTAGAGGCAGAAATGAGGTAATTCTACCAACACATAAAACTATTTCTGCATCTCAGTGGAATGAATGCCTGGTTCTTAAGGTAAAGCAGGTGTCTGCCAGATGAAGGTAAGGATACCAGTGAGACAACTTATCCGAACCTCCTCCACTGCCTATTGCAGAGACAGCTGAATTTGTTAAGATATCTGCATATTGCTCTTCTATACAAAAGGCTTTAAAAATATTTCAGATTTTCAATTGATTCCAAAGAGACCTGGGTTTTTACAGATGTCAGCTTTAGAGAAATGCCACACTGGAGAGTGTCAAAGACTTTATGTCTGGTGGTTTGCATGGTGCAGGCTCCAAATGCTTTCATAAAGTTAAGTTTTTAAAAGAGCAGAGCAAAACCCCAGAGAGGTTTTGAGAAAACCCCTTGAAAGGTCTGCCACTCTGTTGTGATAAAAGCTAATAGAGGGAAGGAAGGAGCATATTACCAGCTAAGATTTCAGCTAGCTTCATCAGAATAGAGGAAGCAAGAATGAATACAATTTTTGAATCTCAAGGGGGAAACAAAAATACTCCCTGCAAGAAATAAGAGCAACTTTTATAGGGTGAAGCCTCCACCTACAGTTCTCACCTTTTATCAGCTGTGTCTTCAGGTGACAGGGAGGCCAGCAAACACTTTAAAAATATAGGTGCTAATCTGTGTGTTCACCTGTAATTTAGAATATTTATGGAAGGATATGACAGAGGGCACTTGTTATGCTACATAAAACAATTATATAATGAGCTTAGTATAGATTCTTCATGAAATTATTGGTCACAAACCTAGAAATATTTTTAATTATCAAATTATACTTTATCTTTTCTTAAAAAGGGATTTGAAGCATTTTCTAGAAATAAATATTTTTATTATACAAAAATATTTTGTGGCTGTAGTTGTTAAAGGTACAGAATACAGGGGAAAGATAAAGTGGGGACAGAATAATCAGGTCAAGTAATGTAAGTTCAAAATGTAAAGCTGGATGACAAACATGACTCTTAGCTTCTTGGTGAGTGAAGCCAAGTGGGAATGCAATATAGGTACATGGGTAGATTCCAGTAAACTAAACAGAACCTGAGATTTCCCCAAAAACCATCTCAGGTCTCTCCATGACAGGTGCAGTGGGTATATCCAACTATTATCTCTGTTTCAACCATAGTTTTCCTGTTGGTTTGGCATGTTTTACTTGAAGTCTATATAGCCTATCTAATAAAAGAGAAACATGCAAATTGACCGGACCTCCACTACGCCCACAAGCCAATCAGGAGTGAGTATGCAAATTAACCCAACCAAGATGGCAGTTAATTTGCATATCCAGGCGCAGAGCGAAGACTGAAGACAGCGTAGAAGGAAGCCAAGTGCTGCAGAAGGAAGCGAAGCTGCAGAGAAGCAGGCGGGGCGCTGGAGAAGGGAGGGAAGCAGGCGGGACAGCAGAGACAGCTGCAGGAAGCCCTAGTCTTGCAGGAATAGGCCCGAGGAAGCCCTATTCTTGCAGGAATCTTCCTGCAACAGGCCTCTAGTAATTATATATGAAAGTATAATACTGGAAAAAATTCTCATCAGCCATGAGTTTAAAAACACTCCAGGTACTGAGAAAAGATGCAGTTTTCATGCTGAATTTCATGCTGAAATTGATACAGCTATCAGAGTGGTAGAGCAGACATATTTTCAACAACATATCTATAATTTGTGCAAGGGGGATTTGCACATGGCTATTTCTTACAACAGTTCTCGGTATCAAGTGAGGGCATAATGACAAAGAATGCTTTGGAAACAACTCTAAGAAGAGTGAAAATGATACAACCTAAGCACATAATGTGCAGATATTCAGGTAAGTGAAGGATGTAATTTTAAATATCTATCTTCCTGGGAAATACATAACTGGACCACATACCTTCCAGCATGTAATATTGTTTCTCATAATTAAACTTTTAGACCAAGGTCTTCAAGGCAATGTTATCCAGTAAATAGGTTTTCTAAATTGCTTATAACTCAGTTCATCCTTGAGTAAAAGGTAGGTTCACATTCTCTATCCTAAAAAGTACTAATTAGAACACATGCCTAAATCAATGTCCCTTGTACCCCCATACCCCAATAGAGGATTCTAGGTGCCCCCAGGCACCCAGGCTTTCTCAGAAAATAGTTATGATTCATCTGCATTGATCTCTCCTTAGATTGAAATTGACCTGCTAATAAAATAAAAACCAAATTAACACATTCTGGGCCATAAAACACACCTTACCAAACTTCAGAAAAGAGAAATTACAAATAATCTGCTCTCAGACCACCAAGGAATTAAACTAAAATGAGTCACATAAAGATAACTAGGAAATCCCAAAAACATGGAGATTAAACTATACTCCTCTAAATAACATATGAGTCAAGAAAGAAATCTAAGGGAAATTAAATATTTTAACTAAATGATAATAAAAACACAATTTATCAAAATTTGTGAGATGCATTGAAAGCAGAGTTTAGAGGGAATTTTATAGCATTGAATGCATACATTGGAAAAGAAGAATTATCCAAAATCCATAATCTGCTTCCACCTTGAAAACTAGTAAAAGAAGAGCAAATTAAATCCAAAGTAAGCAGAAGAAAATTAATAATAAGAAGCTGAGTAGAAATCAATGAAATTAAATACAGAAAATCAATAGAGGAAAATCAAAGAAACTAAAAGATGGTTCTTTGAAAATATCAATAAAATTGATAAATCAGGCTAATTAAGAAAAAAAAAGGAAGAGAACATAAATTGCTAATATTAGAAATGAAACAGGGGACATCACTACAGATCCCATGAACATTAAAAAAAATAATAAAGAACTGTAATGAACAACTCTATGACCACAAGTTTGATAACTTAGATAAAATGGACCAATTCCTTGAAAGACACAAACCACTAAAACTCACATGAGGCCCTGGCTGGTTTGGCTCAGTGCATAGAGCATGGGCCTTTGGACTGAGAGGTCCCAGGTTAGATTCCAGTCGGGGCACATGCCCAGACTGTGGGCTCAGTCCCCAGTGGGGGGCGTGTGGAAGACAGCCAATCAGTGATTCTCTCTCATCATTGATGTTTCTGTCTCTCCCTCTCCCTTCCTCTCTGAAATCAATAAAAATATATTTTAAAAATAATAATTAAAAAAATAAAACTCACATGAGAAGAAATAGACAATCTGAGTAGGCCTATATGTATATATATATATATATATATATATATATATATATATATATATATATATATATAATAAATTTAATCAATAATTAATAACTCTCCAAAATAGAAAGAACCAGGCCCAGGTAGGTTCACTGGAAATTCTACCAGTCATTTAAGGAAGAAATTATACCAATTATCTACAACCTCTTTAGGAGAATAAAAGTAGGAAAAAATAATTTCTAACTCATTATTTCAAGCCAGCATTACCAAAACAAGATAGAAACACTACAAGAAAACTACAAACCAATATCCCCATGAATATCCTCAGCAAAATATTAGCAAATTGAATCCAAAAAGTATTAAAATAATTATATAGCATGACCAAGTAGACTTACCCAAAGTATGCAAGGCTTGTTAAACATTCAAAAATCGATTTATTTAATCCATCATGTCAACAGAGTACAAAAGAAAACTAAACATACAAAACTAAACATATTCTTACCATATGATCCAGCAATCTCACTCCTTGAGTCCATGCAAAACCAAAAACTTGTGTCCATGCAAAACCAGCACAGAGATGTTACACAGTTTTATTCACAACTGCCAAAACTTAAAAGCATACAGGGTGTCCTTATGTAGCTGAATGGATAAATAAACTGTGGTAAATCCAGACAGTAAAGTACTATTTAGCCCTAAAAAGAAATGAGCTACCAAGCCATGAAAATACATGAAAGAACTTTGAATCCATATTACTAAATGAAAGAAGCCAATCTAAAAGGTCTTCATACTATATGATTCCAACTACAAAACATTCTGGAAAAGGCAAAATTATGGAGACAGTAAAAATAACAGTGGCTATCAGGGGTAGAAAATGGGGGAGATGAATAGGCAGAGCAAAGAAAATTTGTAGATCAGTGAAAATACTCTGTATGATACTATAGTGAAAACTATGTCATTATACATTTGTCCAAATCCATGAAATGTACACCAAAAGTGAACCTGTAGGTAAACTATGGACTTCAGATTATTATGATGTGTCAATGTAGGTTCATCTTTGATTGATTAAAAATGTACTATTTTGGTGAGTGATGTTGATAATGGGGGAGGCTATACATGTGTAGGAGCAGGGAGTACATTGGAGTTCTCTGTCATCTTTCTCTAAATGTTATTGTAAACTTAAAACTGCTCTGAAATTAAAATCTAAAAAAAAAAATAATATTTAAATAGACTAGATCCTTCATGAAGTTTCATTCTAGTTATTCATTCTGTGCATTTTGGCTAAGTAGAGTATTGAGAAAAAAATGTGATTTTGTTGCTGATAGGATTAGAGGTCAGTAGGGCTTTGTGGCCACTCCAGAAAGCAAAGAGAAAAGGATAATCTTAACCTATTACAGCTGATTATATCCTGAGATCCAGAGCATAGAAAAACCTTTAAATTACATACAGCTGTATAATAACCTTACTAATCTAACAGAACAACTGACATAAAGTAACAGCATAAAATGTCACAGTATGAATGTGATAATATTTATGAGTTTGTGGAAATTAGCATAAGGTGCTTTTTGGAAAATTAAGTAGGAAGTTTAGTAAGACCTGTTGTCTATTGAATGTCTTATCTTCTCTTTTTCCCCAATTTTCTTCTATAGTTTAAGATAAGAATTAGCAAACTTCTTCTATAAAGGACCAGCTAGTGAATATTTTCTGCTTTGCAGGTGACACGGTGCCTGTTACAACTACTCAACAGCTGTAGTGTGAAAGCAGCCATAGACAATAAGTAGATGAATGTATATGACTGTAACTTAATAAAACCTCATTTACAAAAATAGGCAAAAGTCTGTATATGACCCACAGCTATACTTTGCCAAACCTTGATATAGAAAACATGACCCTATCCCAGCTCTCAGTGTTCAATCTCTTTTGGTAGACACCCACCAAGCTGATGCTATTTTTTAGCCAGTAGTTGTTTGAGGTGGGCATGTGACTCAGTTGTAGCCAAAGAAACATGAGGGAGGGGAGGTCTGGAAAATGTTTTTACCATTTGTGCTGTTCATTGTTGTCAGCAGATGCAAAGCCTAGAACTGCCACAGCCATGCTACTACTGGGCAGAGCTGAGAGCTCCTCAGAGAAGCAGAGCCACAGCCCTGACCTGAGAAGTCCACTTTCTTGAATGCTTATTAGTAAGGTAACAGCTGTCCTCATTGGTTAAGCCATTATGAAGGGCTGTAGCCGAAAGCAGCCTAACTAATCCAGAAAAAAGAGAGAGAATAAGGATAAAAATAGTTATTTTTCTCCCATTGAGGTAATTTCAATATATTACAGTTTAAACAGTTGTGTATTTGTCCTATAAACATTAAAATTCAATATATAAAACATGAATCTCACTTGATAGCCTAAGAATTTTACTTAGAAGTTTCAGGATATGCTCTCATCCCAGATATCAAAAAGTATTCATATAGATGAGATAAATAGGAAAAGTAGAAAAATATAACAAAGTATCTTGAAGTAAAATTAGTAGATATAAATCATGGCAATGTGTAATATCTCTATTACAAGACAAATTAATTACATGTCAATGAAATGGAAAGTCCATTTTGATGAAAGTTTCTTTTTAATTCAGGAGAATGTCACTATATCCAAAATAGCCAAAAAGTTTATAATAGAACACCGAAGAGTTTTTAGCTGTTGGTTGTCTTTCTTTGGGAACTGCACACTGTTAGAATCCACGGTGTCCTCTATGGATCTGGAGCACTCTATACACTAAGCCGCTGTGGAGTCTGTCATAGGACACTGTAATAATAACCTACATCCTGTTCCATACACCTTTACAATTGACATTGACATTCCTCCATCAAGAGGTGAGATCTATGGTGGTGGGCAAAAGTAGGTTTACAGTTGTAATACAAATAAGTAATGCAATAATTAATAAACAATAATACTAGAATAAACTGTGTTTTGAGTACTCACAACTGTAAACCTACTTTTGCCCACCTCTGTGTGTCCCCTCTTATTGAACCTGAGTGGCCTTTATAATTGCCTTAACAGTGAAGCTCAGTGGTAGGGATCCTGTTTGACTTCCAAGGTTGGTTCATAGTCTTCTAAACAGACCTGTTCTTCTCCAAAAGGTATCCCCCAATCCTCTCAGTCCTACTGCAGACTGCCTCTCAGGTCATACCCACACATCTTTCCTCCCACCCCCTATCTAGCTATTTGGCTGTTCTTCTAGGTCACTGTAGGCAGAGGGGAAGATTGAATGGCTCTTTCTATTTCTTCAAATCCATTGTTATGATACAAACACTTTAACTTGCTACCCTCATGGCTTACTGTTCATTCTCCAAAGCTTGTTTGGGAAAAAAATTTTTTAAAAAGACTAATTGCTTCTTATTATTTCCCCCAAAAAATCCTACTTCTCCCCAGAAGCAAAGTGGATATCTGTGTCTGACCAAAGAAAAGGGGAAAGCACAATTATTAATGTTTAAAAATATTCTCTTGTCACATGTGTTACTAGCCACAAAGAGACCAAAAACAAGAGTTTAGGTCAAACAGCCCAAATTTTTCACATAAAAATAGAAGTCTAATAAAAACAACAAAAGGCATTGGCTTCTGAAAAATAAATGCAGTCACTTGCCTTCCAGTCAGGGGTTAGTAAAATTATCATCATGTTTGAAAAAAAGACAGTCTTGAGCCTAGCCAGTATTGCTCAGTGGTTGAGCATCGACCTATGAACCAAGAGGTCACAATTCGATTCCTGGTAAGACACATGCCCAGGTTGCTGCTTGATCCCCAGTACCTGCAGGGAGTGCAGGAGGCAGCTGATCAACGATTCTGTTTCACCAATGATGTTTCTATCACTCTCTTCCTCTCTCCCTTCCTTGCTGAAATTAATTTTTTAAAAAAGACAGTCTTGGAAAAAGTCTTCTGCTGGGGATGGAGAGAGTGAGTTTTCAGGTAACCAAAGATGCCATAATAATTGCTGGGTGAGATAATTTCCAAATTAAATTTTTGTGCTGTAATGGGCAGTCCCTCCTGAGTTAGCCTAAACTAAATGTGGGACTAGCAGGCAATAGATGTACCCAAAAAGTAAAAGAAGGGACATGGGTGTGAATTTCTTCAAATGCATTATACCAAAGCCTTAGCGTCCACTCAGCTGGCATCACACATGATGAAGGGAATGAAACATAGTTAAGTCTATGTTGCTGATGCTGCCCCTATACAACAGAGCAGCAATTCCAGCTCTTGGGGAACTGGGAACAGTAGCTGACCCAGAGCCAGGAAAGCAAAAGCTGAGAATGAATTTTTAAATAAAGCAAAATAAAGTGTGTATTGGAAGAGAAACTTCATGGTTCTGTCCCCAGATACCATTTTGGGAACTGTGGGCAGCTGCTCTTCCCTGTTTGTTTAGAATTAGCCTGCAGCCCCTATTTGAGGTCTGCTGGTTCAATCCTCTTCCCCATCCCAGGTCCCACATTGGGAATTGCTGCCTGCAGAACCTTTTTTGGTCAAGCCGAAGTAATTGGTCACTGCTGGAGTTATGGTGCACATGTGTGTCGTGTTGTGTAGGTAAAGGCTAGCTAAAGGAGATGAGATTTCTAATTTCAAAAAAGTCAAGCATGCCACCCTCTGGTACACCTGCTTATTTTACATATAAGAACCAAGTTCTAGTAAGCTATAAATATTTATAAAAATCTTACTAAGCTTGTTTCATGTCCTGAAAGCTTAACTGATTCACCATCAGGTCAGGGGCCTCAAAGTATAGCCAAAAAGGAATGTAGGTTGCACCCCATTTTGGGCCATATAGGGTCAGACAGAAAAGTGGGTTGAGCTTCATTGGCAGCTAAGGGTCCTACCAAAGAGTGCCAGCCCTCAGGGAAATGACAATTGCCATTAAAGGGAATATTCTAAAGAGCTAAGATCACCTAAGAAGTGCACTGAAAGGTAAGGTTTTCCAAATTAAACAAACAGAACGGGGTACCTATTTTAAGTGGCATCCAGAAGCTTCCACAGGCTTCAAATTCCAAAATAGCTTCATGGAAAGCTTTGTTGCAAAAAGCTAATGCAAAATTAAAGATGTAAGAGGTATGTAAAACAAAAGTGTCCCACATCTCTACTTCCTCAAGAGCTCCTGAACATTATGGGATACAGGGCTCCTTGCTTTCCTTTGAGTTCAGGGAAGGCCTAGCTCAGTCCTCTCTGCGAGCTGCATGGGGCCAGCCCTTCTGGAAGCACACACTGTACACGCCTCTGCTAATTATTCTCACCGCATGCACTTCCAAAGGCTGTGCCATGCAAAATGTGAGCAATTTTCCTTATATTATTGCCCAAATGTAGGTTTTTATTTTTCCCCCATTTGTTTTCTGCTTTAACATGGTCCCTTTGCCCAACATAGGTACCTTGAATACCCTCTGGCTAAGCTATTGTTTATCTTCATTACCACATCTTTAACTCAGTATGACCCTTTAGGAACCACAAATTTTCAAAAGAAACCAATACTGAATTGGAGATTTGGAGATCGGGTTTTTTTTGTTGTTGTATTGTGCACTAGAATTAATACCTCACATTCAGTTGGCTTTACAAATTCAAAATGTAAATTACCTCTTTGTTTCAGATTTTGTGCCTCTGATAAGCCAGCTTTTCATTCTTTAGGCACAAGAGGTTAGTGGCCTTATTTTACAGGAAAGTCAAGGATTAAAGCAAAAGTGATGAGTAGAATATTAATAGGACTCTGTTTCTACCCTTCCCCAGAACTAAAATATAGAGAGATTTGAATAAGGAAAAGGTGGTGCAGAGGAATTAAATGCTGAAAGTAAATGGAGGATTTGAAGAGCTAAGGAAAAGAAACAGGCAAAGGACGACATTAAATTTAAGTAATTCTGAAAAGGAGCTGGCATACAATCATTCATGAAAGTCATGTGCTTGACTTTCTCAACATCTCTGCAGTTACTACTCTCATTAACTAACCAAAGTCAGCATTGCTCCTTAGGGAGAAAAAAATAAAGGAAATTTTGGCATATCAAAGAACACATAGAAGGCTGCAGAATTATTCACTGAATCATTTTTGGGGCAAATTTAGTGCTGTTTTCATGTCTTTGTGTTCTTTCTAAGTCTATGTTTGTCAATGTCAATTCAACCCTCCCTGAAAACAACAGAGCCACAATTAGAGATGTAAAAAGCAGTTTGTGTGTAATTTAAATGCTGCAAACTGGCAATCTTCTCATGAAAACCACAAACAATTACTTCCATTCTTATGCACCCGTGCATCTGGTTCACCACCATTTTTTATCTGGGATTGCATGTGAATTGATAGTTAATTTCACAGCCAGGAGGGGGAAAGCTACATTTTTTTTTGACAAGGGTGAGTTATTTGCTTTTTAGTCACAGTACATTGCTGTGTTTATATGGGTAATGATTTAAATTATACAGTCAACTAACCAAATAACAATTCTTTTTCTCTGCTTAACTCAAGCGGTTCTCCTTGGTCACCAGGATCAGGTGAAGCTAACCCTTTCTCCCATAAAGGCCTAAATCCTGCTGTGTTGAGAACAATCCGCTATCTGGAACACCAGGAAGATGAATAGACTTGAATCATATCAAAAAAGGAAAAATTTTCTTTCTATCTGATCTGTACTTTGTCATCTCTGATTAAACTAAAAAACATAAAAGTAAAAAATAAGATTAATGAGAATAAACCTATCTTTGAACAGTCCCCAAAAAGGCCCGTTGCACTGAAGGGCACCTCCATTAATGAAAGATTTACAGACTTCTTAAAAGACATGTATTTGCATCTATTTCGTTTGTACATGAAGAAATCACATGTGGGAATAATATTTGAATAAACAAAACTGCAAAGATAATGAAAGCATTTCGTACAACATTGATATTCAGGAACATCCTTCAGGCTCACTCAAGAGGAAGTGAGCTTTAATGCAAAGGCATTAGTAATGGACCTTTATTTTCTTATTAGAATTAACCTTGATGTGGAAGAAAAAACTTTCTTCACTGTTGAATACATATTTCTCTTCGTCTAATATATTCTACCAAAACCTTTTGCTAAAAAGTGACACACTGCAATTTATTATTCCTGAAATGAGCATTGCCAGAAACAAAATAACTGAGAATTAATTTTTTGAAGGAAACAAGTTGTTTCCACTGATCATAAATGATATTATGGGGAAAGCTAGAATTTTCTTCCCAGCAGGTGTTTTCAAATAGGAAAGATTCTTCCCTCTATGCAAGAATTTAGCCAAAATCTGCCAATGGTAGAAAAATGAACTATATTAGTCCTTAAAATTCATTTCAAGCCTTTTCATTTAAGCCCCTAATTTCCGATTGCTACTTTTTAAAATCAGAGCAGCAAGTGGGAAAATGTGATTTATTAGCAACCTATCAACACAGTCTGATTCAGCCTCATATTTATTTTAATAATACCACTTTGAATTCTATAATTTGAACTCAATGCCCTATTATACCATCGTGTTGTCTCTCTTTCTCAATAGTTTGATAGGACATAATGTGTGAAGAAAATAGACTTATACATAGTCCAAAGTTTGTCTGATATGATACAGTGATTCCATCAAAGACAAAATCTACAAGCTGTTTTAGCAGAACAAATTTAAATTAAAATAAACAAAAAGTTCAATTAAGAATTGGAGCAAAGTGTTGACATTCCTTAGACTTGATATCGAAAGTAGAAATGCCCCTTCTTTTGACACTTTGAGTCCACATGAATATTTACTGAATTATGTTGTTGAGGATATTAATAGAATATAAACTCCAGTTCTGGAACTCAAATAACAGTGCTAAAGCTAAAGTATGAGAACCTCCACCCACCCCTTCTGACTATTTCAAAAGGTTAGCTCAGTGCCCTCCCAAGACATATATTTCCAGTATAACTGTAGAGATTCATTCAGAACGAAAAATAAAAATTATATGGGGAGTAACTAGAATAATTGAAAAAAAATAGATGTAACCCAAGTCTCCATGGTTCTGAAGGCCCAACAAAGATTATTTCAGGGAAATCATGCACTAGGATCTGTATTTGCAGACAGGTTAATGTTAGAAAAGAATATCCACTCTTTCTGATTCTTTAAGATTCACCCAGTCCTGAGGATGTCACTGTTTCAAAGGACTCAAGAATTCTAATTTGACTCCATATTTGCACCTGAAATTCAGTCCACTGTAATCTTCATAAGAAAATTATCAAAATTATGATCCCTAAACATAAGTGACTCTCTTATAATTCCTTAAAGATATTTTAAGTATCTAAAATGGCCATGGAACAAAATCTGGGAAATAAATGGCTAGAGGCCTCCTTCACAGGAGCAAATCCAACATTTTACATGAGATGTTTTTCGCTTTCACTTACTTCTTGGTCAACAGATGTTAATGAATACAGTCTCAGCGATTTGAAAAACTTACAAAATATGTTACCTATATTGAGTGTTTTATGTTATACAGGACCTAAAGCATAGCCTTTGCCCTTTAGGAGTTGATGTTTCATTTAACTGTATAAAATACTTTTCATGATTCCCTTTAATGTCCAACAGTATATGCATGCATAGAGTCTAAGGACATGTCATATTATGCCTTATGTTACTTTGCTTACCTGTCTTATCCTTGTTAGGTTTATAATACCTTGATACCATGGTTTATGTCTTTCTTTTTTTAACCTTGGAGACTCTTACACAGTGATGTTCTCATAATAGTTGGTCAATAAATATTTGTTGACTTGAATTATTCACTGTCACAGAGACCTTGATAAGGCTGTATAGGGGAAAACTTTCAGCTCCCCAGACTGCCTTGTACACATAAACTCATTTGGTGTAGATGACAGTATGAAGTGCCTCTCGACAGATCTGACGTTGGAGTTCAACCCATGTTAGAGTTCAGCTTTGTCACCGGATACTGTCTCATGTGTGTCTGTTGCTTCAAGCAAAAGCCCTACTCATAACTCCTTATTGGTTGTTTTTTTTTAACTCAGGAACAGTTCAGGGTTTATCTTGCTGGGATACATTTTTCACCTATTTTACAGATAAAATTGATCCATTTCAGGAATTCAGTCACTCTGTGGGAGTAGTGTGAAAGCCCACGGCGGGAGAAACAGGGTTTTTGCTTTCTGCTTTCCACACACTTTTACCTGCCAACGCTTTCAGTCGGGATCTATAATAGCACTCAGTCCTTCTTTGGAGAAAATGATAGCCTTCCTTAAGAATAGCAAGATGTGGCTTCTTACCCTGGGAAAGAATATTAGCAGTCATAAAAAAAAAAAGAAAAGTTGCCAACGTTACTTACAAATATGCACTGGATATTTGAACAATATTGACCTGGAAAGCACAATAATTAACCATAAACAAGATCCAAATAACACAAGTCAGACCTCAGTGGAGCTTGAGTTAATTAAAGCATTTGCCATGAAGGCTGAATGACACTGTCAAAATGGAAGTTGTTGGTCTGGAGTTGAAATTCTATGCTGGCTTTTTTTTTTTCCTGACAACTCATTATCACCTTTGTACTTCCCCTGAGTTATACAGCCAGGAGCCACAGCAGACCCCTGGACTGCTATATGACCCACAGAAGACCTTAATAAGAAATAACTTGTTGACAAATCTCTTCAACAGCTAGTCATCTCAGTGACACTGACACAGGAATATCACTCATCCTGCTAAATCTAACTACACACATGCTTTTTCACACATTTTCAAGAATTACCTTAGTAACAATGATTATACTCCAAGTAATAAATTGTGCATTTAAAACCAATAGAAAATTTACTCTGATCTCAGAGTGGTTCTCTAATTTGCATTCACAAATTTGCTTTTAGTAATATTCACGCATTATCTATTCCTCCAGGAGAAGAGGATCTGTGGGATCCCTTCCAACCCTAAAGTGCACGTTTCGGAGGGCTGGATTCCAGGCCACCACTGTCTCACAGCAGCCCACGGTGATGGACTATAAGTCAAATTTAGGCTTCAGTTTTGTTTATACAACACAACAACACAGCAATTAACTTCAAACATCTTACATCAAAGTGTTTTGTGGACTTTCAAAGAAGAGTGTATGTATGGCACGAGACTGGAAAAGGCTGGTTCTTTTTAACAAAGTTACTCTTTCAGAACAACATAAAGTTGGTTTTATGGGATGATTCTGAAAGATGCATGAAATTGGGAACACCTCCCTGGACTGCTATATGAGAGACAGATAAACTTCTTGTGAACTTTTAGTTTTGCTGTGTTGGTTTGAGCAGCTGGCCTGCCCATACTAGGTGCAGCTGAGCTTTCAGAAAGGGGGTTTAAAATGATATATGCCATCCCCACGGCTCAGTATGAGCATACAATGCTGAAGCTTTTCCCACATGATGTGGGGGCTGTGGACAATGAGATCTGGAGAGTCCATCAACAATAGCATGTATGGTGTAAAGATATTGATGGTCAGATGCTCTGCAGGCAGCTGGGAGGACCAAATGACACATGGGCCATAGCAGACAAAAGCATACTTCATTGCTCCCACTCACACCCTTGAATCTAGAGGAACACTTCCCTGGCCAACACTTCCCCAGCATGTTGGTTTGACTTACCCTCTTACTGAGTCCCCAGTTGAAAATGGATTGTCTTCATTAAACAATCTTGGCTTTTAAACCCCTTGCAACTTTTGCTCAAACTTAATATCAAGCTTTATTCCTTCTTTCTGAACAATTCTAAACTATTTAAAGGGAGTGAACATTTTTAAGATAAATTTTTTAAAAAAGCACACAACTTTGCTAAACCTCATCCATAAGTCACAGAAGCAGGACAGACATACAGGGCAAGGTTATAATGAAAGAGGAAATCTATGCGTAAATACTGGAGGGATTAGTCTGGCTTACTTGCTTGTTGACATTATTGACCTCATCTAGGTGTGTCCTAATGAAACATATCGTTTCATTATCAACCAGACATTACTGAAGTGGGGCAAGGGGAGAGAAAAGGTGCCCTGCTGCACTCTCATAAATTAGCAATGACCTTGCTAATTAAAACCTAATTGTGAGAGAGTAACATGGAGATACCCCCCTTTGAAACACTGGCATGGATCCCCACTAATTTAAAAGTTGTCACTTATAAACCCAAAGAAATTGGTTTATTGGAATGAACACTAATAGAAGGTTCTGCTGCTCAGAGATGACAGGACAGAGGATTGAGGGGAGGAAGGAAGGAATGTGTGTGTCTCGAATTGCCTTTCATTATCTGAGAGGAAGCCTTTGACAGCAAGATCCCCATCAGGAGGGTAAAAACAAAATGAGTGTGGCAGGAACCACATTCCCTATTTTATTAATATGTTTAATATATACAGCTCGAAGCCACTGGGTGAGTCCAATAGGTAGGTTATTCTATTTAAGTATATTCATTTTAAACAAGTGTATGAAGAGAGGTTCAAGGACAACACCTTTTGGTATATTTTATTTCATTTTTTAATGTAACTGTTAGGGAAGCCCTTTTAGTCTGGCATAAAGCAAGAGAGTAGATTAGTCTTTAAACAACTGAAAGATTCAGTTAATGCTTTAACCTATCTTCTTAGTGAGTCATCCAAATAACACTTCAGCAAATACACACACACAAACACACATACACTCCTTTTCATTTTAAAATGTACCCATGCTACCTTATGTTTTTTCATGCTAACTATGACTAACTAACCTCAGGAAACCTATAGATGTTAATGTATATCCTATGTCCCCATTTAATATAAGCCCCAGATAAAGCAACCTCCCCTATCTCCACCCCCACCCCAAAGACATCTATAATAATAGAAAGAAATATCCTTCCAATCTAACTCAACTTAGCTTCCTTTTGATCTGCTCAGTGCCTATCCGTCATGTTCTTGTGAATACCTATAGGGCTTATACCTCATTTTTGTCCAAACTCATATTTTCAGGTCCTAAAAAGCCATACACTGTAGTAACAAACAGCCCTGGCTTTGGAGCCAAATGCGTTGAATCTATTTGCTGACTATGCCACTTCCCATCTGCTTTGGGGTAATAACATTAAGTTTTCTGGATTTTGGTTTCCTCATCTTTGCCTTATTATTAAAAGTATCTTCTTTTTAAGATTTTAGTAAAGCCCTTAGCCCAGTCCCTTCTGCATGTAGAAAACTCAGTAAACATTAGCCTTTACTCCTTGGCCCTATTGTATAGCCACAGAGCTTTGATCTGCTTTTCTTTCTTTTGCTTACCTTCAACAAAATATTTTGTCCTCATCCTAAAGCTGTTTATAAATTATTCCTTCCCATTCTTGTAATGCATCCCACTAACTTGTCTGAATTGTTTTTCTCTTTGCCTTTATACTAAAAAGTAGTTTACTGAATCCTTCAAGGATGTGAATGTCTAGCAAGCCCTGGATAAAGTAAATTCTATTCATACTTTAACTTACCCATCATAGGAGAATTAATAGAAAAACTGAGAGAAGGTAAAAGAAGAAAAAAAGAGAACGGTCAGCCCAATGAAATGTAGAAAGAAATTCAAGTGCGTACAGGGGTTTTATCAAGGCTTGATCCAAATACCATCTGTACAATGGCAGCTCCTGTAATGTGACATTTCAGGAATTCACAAGAATACAATTTGCAGAGATTTATAGACCCAGAAACAATCTTAGAGATAACCTGCTACGTCCCAAATAGATTTTCTTTTAATCCTCACCCAAAGATAAACATTAATCAGTTGCCTCCTGTATGCACCCTGACCTGGAATGGAACCTGCAACCTTTTGGTGTATGGGACGACTCTCCAATCAACTGACCACCCAGCCAGGGCTACAATTTTATTTAATTTTCAATTAAGGTATGGACAGTTTAAATGATTTTTCTTAGGGCATGTAATTATTAATTAACATACCTATGTCCACGGATTTCCCTCCAAATCCATGTCCACAAGGTTATTAACCAAAGAAGCTATTCATTCATAAAAAGTCTTTAATTTCATGTACTTGCCTATCTTCTCAACGATAGAAGGACTTTTCCTGGGGTAGAACTGTCTATCATATTTCACTAGGATTAGATTTCCATGTCCCCAAACATCTCCTGAAGCACCTTAGATATATGACACCCAAAGCCAGGCCCACTTTGGTCCATGGACAAAGCAGACAACTTAGGATATGAACTAAAGGGGAAGATATGTTACACAACTGAAAACTATCTTCCCAGAAATTTTCACTAGATTTTTAATAACTTTTTTAAAAAATTACTTTTAGATGGACATTGTATTAAATATTTTAATTCACCTCTTCTCATTTAATCATCAAACATAGTACTCAATATATACTTTAGAATTAAGGAATAAAATTTAGGCACAATTATACACACTTTCATCAACATAGGACATGGATAACTTATCCAGAGGCACTAGCAAATGCATAACACGTTTGAATCCCAACCCATTTCTCTGAAACCATCTACTTCCCCTTCTAGTTGACACCCATCCCTGGGTGAAAGGCAACATCTTCAGAAAGTGCCCTTTACTAAGGGACATTCAGAGTAGAAACTTATCGATCACAGAGTGAATATATTAGCAAACATTAGTTGATTGGAGTACCTTGTAGAAAAGAAGCATTTGAGGGAAAGAGGGCTCAAACAGGTGAGCTTTGATTGAAGTGAGGGAGTCAGAGCAGATACCAAGCTGGCAGCAGAGGCAGGCGGGAGGGAGCTGGCAGGTGCAGCAGGGGAGGGGGCGCCCCCGGCATACCAAGGCTGTGCAATGTCGATGGATGGTGAGGCAAAGAATCACTCCTCATTTCTCTATAGACCAGCCCTGACATCCAACCATCATTTTAAATGGGAAGTGCTCCTTGGATCTGATTTTGAGAGGTTGGGTTTTAGGATTTCACTGCTATTTTCACTCTGAAAGGTCATCAGAGAGTACGTTAGATGGCGATAACTCTGTCTCCACTCAGTGTGCTGCTTCTGTAAGTGTGCCCTCCTGAAAATAAACTACATCTGGCAACCACTTGTGTGAATTACCGAAATAAAAGACTCACACTGTTAATGGAGCACTTTTATACTAGAAAAAGAAACCATTAGGTTTGATGTTGAGAGAAACTTCTCCTGTCATTCACTTGATTGATTGCATCTTTTATTAGTTCTTCACTGAATTACTTTATGTTATTTCTCTTTTTAATCTGCTCCCCTTTGTTGGGATATTAAGAATGTATATTTTGAAAGTAGTGGTAAAAAATGTTGAGAAGTATAAAATTCAACATCATAAAAGCCTTTTCATGCGTGGCATTATGAACGTAGCCGTCATGTGGAGTCTGGAATGTAGGTGTAAATTTCAGGGAGTGAGGATTATGTTGTAAAGGGAAGTGGAAGTCTAAATTGAAGCTTTAGGCTGGTGAAAGAAAGGGAGTGGAGGCAAAGGAAAAGCAGGCATGGGGCACATATCACAACCATGAACACAGGCCTCCTTCAGGCACAGCCTTCTAACGAATGCTTTCTGAAGTGCTGTTTTCAAGGATGAGATGTAAGCTCTGCTCAGCAGGGCTGCTCAGAGCCCCCTCCTCCTTTGGTCACCTGGCAGAGCCTGTAATTAACCTGGCTAACACACCAGAAAGGTCCCAGGTTTCAGTATGTACACTAGTGGTAGAGGTGAACACTGGGGACTCTCCTGCAGGGGACATAACAGGAGTGTCTGTATCTCTAGAGGACAAGGAATTGGGCACCTGATGAAACAGAGCTAAGCAGATAAAGAACTGTGACAGAACACTGACTGGCTAAGTGTGTACATGGAGCTTGGAGCTCACAGGATTCTGGAAGGCGGCTCATAATCCTCGTGACAGGCTGTCAAGCTTCCATTTTCCTCCTTTCTTGTTTTGCATATCGACCCTGAACTGGGTGGCATGTTCATTTTCTATGCCTCAACACCTAGAATGAGGGCTCGGCCAGCCTTGGCTGGTATCTGCTGCTAACTAACGAGCTGCCACCTTTGACAGTTGTGGCAAAGCTGCACGCTTGTGTTTATAAATGCCATGCACAGAGACTCGCTGGTGGGCAAGGCCGCTGATGATGTGCAGAAGATTTCAGGTGAGTGGGGAGAATCTCATTAGCAGCATCTCCCCTGTTCTTCCTGCCTGGCTGCCAGAGAGCCAGCGAGCCCAGCAAGTACGTACACAGGCCCAGAAGTGGTTGTTTTCTGCCTGTATGTAGAATGCTGACTTAAGCTCCTCACAGCTATTCCCAATTCACTAACCAAAACAGTCCTTGAATTCAGAGCATTCATCATTGTCTTGGGTTGAATTCCCCCAAAGCAGACCCTAAGACAAAGATTCCTATGAAAATATTTATTAGGAAATGTTTCAAGAAAAAAAAAAGGAAGAGTGGGACTACAAAGAGATTATAGTAGGCAGGACAATGCTCCCCCCTCCAAGGTGTCTACCTTCTAGTACCCAGACCTTGTGAATATGTTGCCTAATACAGCAAAAGAGAAGTAGGATTGTTACATGCTGCTGAGTCTGCTCTGACTCCTGGTGAGCCTACAAATGGGGGATGTCCACAGTGTCCTGCCCTCAGCAGCCCTGCTCAGCTCCTGTAGATCATGCCCATGGCTTCTTTTATGGAGCCCACCCATCTCACATTTGGTCTTCCTCTTTTCCTGCTACCTTCTATTTCTCTCAGGATTACTGTCTTTTCCAAAGAATGTGTCTTCTCAACATTTGCCCAAAGAAGGACAGCTTCTGTTTTGTCATCTTTGCCTCCAGTGATGTTTGAGATAGAATTAAGGTTACTAGTCAGCTGATCATAAAATAGGGAGATTATCCTGGCTTATATGGACAGGCCCAATCTAATCACAAGAGTTCTTAAATGTGAAAGGGGTAGCAGGAGAGTAGGTCAGGGAGATGGCAGCATGAGAAAGGTCTGATGCCCTGTGCTGGCTCTTAGATGTTGGGGGCCATGGACAAGGACCAGAGAGAGGCCTCTAGGAGATAAGGGTGGAACTAGGTGACAGCCATCAAGGAAACAGAGCCTCAATCACATGGAACTGAATTCTGTAAGGAAAAGGTTCTCCCATAGAGCCTACTGAAAGAACCAGTCCTGCCAGCCAGCCTAGTGAGAACAGGACTTCCGCAGAACAATGAAAAACTTTTGTTGTTTTATTTTTTATTAGTTTTTAATCACTAAAATTGTGACATTGATACAACTGTAGTAGGAAACTCATACAGAATACAAGTGAAGATGTGATAATAAGCAAAGAACCAGAGAATGGAGATTTTCAAACTTTCTCATCTCATGGCACACATGAGAGAAAATTTAGTAAACTACTTACTGAAATTCTGAGCACACCAAAAATATATATATATATTTGCCAATCTGATAAAAATTGGTACAACTTTGATCATTCACACCGGACATCTATTGTTATGTTAACTGTTATCATTTTTTTATTTGGCAATCGAAGGGAAAAGAGGTCAGTGGCCCTGACTAAGTAGTCAGGTATTGCATGCTTTAAACATTTTTGTGGCACAGCAGTAGAAAATCGCTGCCATTGAGGGTAATTAGCAGATTCTCTGGAGGGAATCTAATGACAGTGTAAGTCACACTTCAGTTTTTATATCAGGGGCTAGAGGGTTGGGAATTACCCCAAGGCACCCATTGAGCATTGCTTAAAGAATAAGAGTATGGGGAGGTAGTAGAGAACCTTTTATCCCAGGAATTTCCTACTTTCTACACAGAAAAGTACATTCTTATAGCCTACTGGTAAGGACAGCCTTCCAATGAAGAGGTGCAGGTACTGGCTATAGGGGAAGAAAGCAATGTGCAGAGAAAGTCTGAAGGGACCCAAGGGAATGTGGGCAGAGCTGAAGTTGTCTGCTACAACCATCCATCATAATAAATATCTACTCTCCAAGAATCTATCGTATAAATGAAACCACTGAATAGCTCAGAAGACATAATACAAGCTTTGAAAGCAACAGAGCATGGTCAAATCCCAACCATTATTTGTGACCTTGGGTGAATTACCTACTCTCTGTAAGTCTTCGTTTCTTTGGATGGAAATAAGAATTATTAATTGGCCCTGGCTGGTTTGGCTCAGTGGATAGAGCGTTGGCCTTCGGACTGAGGGGTCCTGGGTTCGATTCCAGTTGGGGGCACATGCCCAGTTTACAGGCTCAATCCCTGGGGGGCATGCAGGAGGCAGCCGATCAATGATTCTCTCTCCTCATTGATGTTTCTATCTCTCTCCCTCTCCATTCCTCTCTGATATCAATAAAAATATTTTTTTAAAAAAGAATTATTAATGGGCAACTCTCTTGCCAAGTCTCCATGAAGACTGAATACATGAGTGAATAAAAAGCACGTTGCACAATGCCTATAAATTAGCTAAAGCTGGTTCTCTTCTCTTTTCTCCCTTGACCTTGGACTACAGGATGTAATACACTTTATCTAGCATAGGAAGGAGAGATCAGCATTGAGTTTTAAACTGGGTCTCACCATCCCACTATTTATTTTCCTTCAGTTTATGAACATGCCAGTTTCCTGCCAACTTTAGAAAAGTCCTTTCTCTTTTTCAAAACCTCATCTAGATACTGACATTCTCTTTATTTCATAGCCAAACTTATTAAAACAGTATTCTACACTCATCTCCATCATCCATTTACTTCCAGATCCACTGCCTTCTGCTTTCACCATCTAATGTGCTTGTCAGACCTACTCCTTCTGGAGCTCCCAGTCATATTTGACTTTGGTGGCCACTCACTTCTAAATATATTCTCCTCCCCAGTTCTAAATTGCTCATGGCTAATCCCAACTCTCCTGCTATTGCTCTCACTTTGCTTCTTCTGAAATATTAAATAGCCCATATCTGAAATTCTCTGGGCAGCTCCCACCTTAGACTTTCAATTTAATAATATCAATAATAGTGGCCTATATGATTGGCATTTACAATGTGCCAGGCACTTGACTAAAGACTTCACATTATGCATGAGGTGGTTGCCATTTTTCATTTTACAATGAAAAAAACAAGGTTTAGAGAAGGAGATAACATGACCAGAGTTACACAGCCCAGGAGTGGTAGAGCCAGCATGAGAACCCAGGAAGCCTGATTCATACCCACTCTTTTACTCATACCCACTTCTCTTCCTGGGTATCCTGATCATATGTAAATGTTTAGCCACCATAAATTCACCGATGGCCAAGTCCATATCTCTGGTCTGGTGTTTCTGCTAAGCTACAGACCTTTATGTTCCACTGCCTCCTAGACAGGTCCACTCACATGGGCCACAGGCATGTCACTCCATGTTTCCCACCCCAACCTCACCCCATCAGAGAACCTGCCCCTTCTCTTCCTATCTCAGTAGTTGGTACCAGTTCAGTTGCTGAGTGATATACTAATCCTTTTCCTTCTCCATGTTCAGCCAGCAAGTCCCGCCAATTCTTAGACTACAACAGCTCTGGGACCCAGCTGTCAATCTCCAACTATTACAGCCTTGTTTCAAGCCAACATTTCTGTATAAACAACTATGGTTAATTCTTAACCTGTCTCTTTGCCTTCAGTTTCACAACCTACCCCTGAACCAACCCTATTGCTTGGGTCCGTTTTCCCATCCATAAATCTAGTAACATTATGCTTCAACAGCTTCCATTAAATTCACAGTAAAGTTCAACATCCAAGTTTAACTAAAAAGGCTTGCTGTGATTGGGCCTTCGCTGCCTTTCTAATCCTATTTCTCATGTAGCACCCTTTTCTTACCAAAATATTGCGATTTCCCAAGAAGACATGTCTGCTCACTGCTCTGTGCTGCTGATGGGCTCTGCCCTCTTCTTGATTACCTGGCCCCCATGGATACCTGTCCTTACACACTCACTCAAGCATCACCACACCAGGAGACAGCTCTACCCTCTTGGATCAAGTGAAATTCATTATCTTTGTGCTTCCTCTATAATGCTTTCAATATGCCTTTTTTCTCAGTGCTTATCAGATTAGGTTATGTAATAAATAGAGGCCCAATGCATGAAATTCGTGCAAGGGGCTCAGCCCTCACAGCCCTGGCCAGCCCTCGCAGCCCCTCACGGCCCCAGCCAGCCCTCGCAGCCCCTTGCTGCCTCGGCTGGCCCTCACAGCCCCGGCTTCATCCAGAAAGTCGTCTGGATGGTTGTCCAGATGGTCATTCAGCTGTTTGGTCTAATTAGCTCTTTATTATATAGGATTCACATTTCTTCCATCTCCCCAACTAGACTCTGAGCTCCTGGAGAGCAGTGAATGGGTTCCATTCAGTGAATTAACCCCAGCAGCCAGCCCAGAATAAAAACTCAGTAAAAAGCTGCTAAATGGGAAAAAGCACAAATAAATGGACTACTAAAGAGCTTATCACACTATAGTTGCACACCCAGACTTCCAGGTTCCCACAATCCCTAACGAACGCTTTTTCAGGGACTTATCGCCCAGAAGATAGTGATGCACATGTCGCTCTTGACACCACATGGCAGTCACAAGCCCAAGCACCCATCAGGGAACACACCTGAACACGCATCAGCCAAGACACCATCACAGAGAGAAGGGGATACAGCCACCTGGAAGAAATAATTACCATGACTCCAGTTACAGAGGCATGGAGCTACCTGACCTCTTAGGCAAGGCTGTCAGACAACATGTAGCACTTCAAGATTAAATCTAATATGAAGGGAAAGAAGGAGATTTCTCATGGGGGCAGAGGAATCTACCATCTTCTTAGGAAATTGGAACAAAGATACAATTTTTTTCCTAAAATACAGAAATTACACAGGGCAAAGAAGAGGGATTCAAACATCCCTCCTCTTTACATCCAATCCAGGTCTTCCTTGGAGAAGAGTCACAATACAGAAAGGGAAAGAAAAGGAGGGGAGTGGGATTATTCATTCTTCTGTTTGCTAACTGTGTGGTGGCAGAAACTTGCTGCTGGTGACAGTGTTATTATATAGAACATGAAGAATAAAGCACCCTGAGAAGTGTCTATTTATAGAGCAAATACTTAGATAGCACTGTGCAGTCTTCGTCATGGCCTCTTGCAAACAGACCAGAAGAGACCTGGGTTCCAGGACCAGCGCTGCCCTCATTAACTTCCCAGCTAGTGTTTCATTCCTTTGCCTACTCTGCAAAAGGGGAGCTGAATCACATGGTCCATGAGTTCCCTTACAGCTCTAACTGTCCAAGATTCTCTCTCTTGATTCTCTCCAAGCATCCAGAGAGACCACTTGCCACAGTGCAGGCTGGAATCCGGCTGGGCGAAGGCAAAGAGACACCTGGATGATCTGAGCAGCTGTGGCACAGAAGACTCAAGAATGATATGGACAAGACTTTAGTGACATGCTATTGCCACCCTGGCTATCATGGGCCAACTGTGGCTGTGCAGTTCGTGGCAGCAAGAAATCTCAGCAATAGGGGAAGGAAAAGAACGATCTTGCATTACCTATCTCCCACATCCTCCCATTCTAAACTCTGGAACTCCAGATTAGACAATACCAACCAAGGAGAGGTTTGGCATGCAGACTGATAAGTGGCTAGCCAGCTCATCTTTCAAACACATCCACTAAGTTGCTAAACTGAAGCTATCTTAAAAAAAGAAAAGTAACATTCTATACATCTGGGAATGGGAGGGTGCCATTCAGTGAGAAAAGACAAAATCCTACTGAGCCAGGTGTTCTGAGTAAAGGAGTAGGTAAAAGAAAGTCCATAAGGTGACCTTCCCTGGTACCAGATTTGAAACTGCCAGTTAGGTCAAACTGAACAGAAAGATGGAACAGGTTTTCAAGGAGGCAAATAATAAGTTACACTCCTTTTTTAGCCATATATGAAACTACTTGAAATTAGAACATTATGAGGAACTCAGAGGAGCTCCAGAACCTGACAGTCTGAGACTCTAAACAGAACAAGGACCCAGTCTCAGAGCAAACTCTGCCATCGGTGGCACAGTCTTCCTACTGTATCTTCCTCCATAAGTCTGTGCTTATAGTCCCATTTCACCATATTCACAAACTGGATTTAGTTTTATAGTCTCTTCTCCAAAACCTGTCATCTCTATTCATAACAGATTTTTTTCATTGTTTAAACTGTACCTGAAAGGGAAGGACACAAAAATACTAGGCCAAATAATACATCTCTCCTCAGGGGCATTGTTGGATCTGCAGTCACAATATGTTGTTTTGCTCAGACAACTGGCTCTGATGATGTCACAGTTTTCTCTTCTATTGACCTTCCGTGCCTGTAGTCAAGATAACATATTTACTACTCCTGATTTCATTCTCCCAGCTGACATGTTGGCTTTCCCTGGGAGCCCTGTCACAGTGTTTATTATTGTTATAACTATGTTTTGTTTCTACTTTGTTTTGTTGTTGCTGTTACATGGTTTGCAGCAGGAAACATACAAGGTAGACTTGGCTGCACCGTGTTATTCAGTGTTGAGACCTCTTTTTCCTGGTGCCACCTGCTTCTTTTCTCAGCACTTGGCTGGATACAAGCCTGCTGCCCGCTCACTTCTGCACTCGTCCCTGTGGCCTCCCTGGCCCGGATCTCCATTGCTTCTTCTCTGTCCCTCGGTTTCTTAGTCTCAGCCTCCTAGACACCAAGCCTGCAGCCTGAAACTTAATCCACAAGTTTCTGCCCACTGCACATGGACTCAGTCACACCCATCTCGAAGCTTCCACACTTCACTCCTGTACCTTCTTTATTTAAATAGAAAAGGTATAGCACCTTCATGCCCACACATCTGAATGTAAAGCAATGAGATTGATTCCACAAATCTCATAGCAAAATAGTCATCCTGCTCTATAATCAGTCTATATTTGTTTGTATTCCTATTTATATATGCATATAGAGATATTGTGTGTAGATGTTTATTTCCTGTCCCTGCAACTATCATTCTATTTTTAAGAGATTTTTCACTTTTCTAACACAGCAATAGAAAAACAGAATTATGCAGGTAAATTTCTGCTGCTATAGAACAGGTGGGAACCAAGAGCACAGCAAAAATAAAAATAAAAAATTTGTAACTTCCCTCAAGACTGTTATTCATGGATTGGATTTTAGAAATTGAGCCTAACCAATAGTCAGAAAATCTATATTCCTGTCTCAGTTCTGAAACTAATGACCTGAAAATGAGGGCCAAGAATAGAAAATTTAATTTTTCACACTCTTTGGGTGGGACAATGCTTAATTTTGCAATCATGTCCCTCACCTTAAATTCAGGCCTCTTGGTCATTAAATACTTACAGCAGTCACCAGACATTTCAACTACCCAAAACATCCCCTCAAATGCCTGCTAAGGGGGCTGGACTGCCTCCAGTTAAGAAACAATTCCAGTCAAAAAGGCATTTGTGCAGAATGGCTTCAGATCCTTACTATTTGTGAAAAAGGAGGAAAATTATAGTAATAGCATAATGTAGTAATTTATAAAATATTAAATGATCTTGAAATATTGGTAAGGGTTGGTGAAACAACACAATAGACGAAAACTAGGCCTACCAGTGATCTTGAGTAGCAGAACTATCCTAAGACCTGGACCAGCCAGACTGGTACTTCATATATGTCATATTTTGGGATTGTTTTGTTATAACAGCATAATCTTCTCCTTGCCTTAGCCCAGTGGTCAGCAAACTGTGGCTCGCGAGCCACATGCAGCTCTTTGGCCCCTTGAGTGTGGCTCTTCCACAAAATACCACGGCCTGGGTGAGTCTATTTTGAAGAAGTGGCATTAGAAGAAGTTTAAGTTTATAAAATTTGGCTCTCAAAAGAAATTTCAATCGTTGTACTGTTGATACTTGGTTGGCTCTCTTGACTAATGAGTTTGCCGACCACTGCCTTAGCCTAATATAAAAATCATCACCTGGAAGCAGGACACTAAGTAACAAAACCTAAAATATATTTGTGAACTAGTTTAGAAATTAGGTGGTCATAAGCAGTGAAGAGCTAGATAGCCCACTAGCCTTCTGTACCCCTTGTTGTGGCTGGTAAAGCATTTAGCAAAACTCTCACCAGTGTTAACTCAGAAAGCAGGCCCCAGGAGCCTATAAGTCTAGAGAAAGCAGTGGGTATCAACCAGAAATTTAGGGCTTAGTTGTTCCGTGTCACTTTTCATAAGATAAATAAGAAAGAGAAAAACTCAGGCATGAATTTCCCAGTTGGAAGGCAGACCTGGGAAGAACTACACATCTGTTCAGGGAAACTCTCTGTATGTAGTCTGATATCTAAATCACCTGAGAACCTGGAAACGGGACTCACAGAACTGGAAACACAAACTGTTCTACACCTGAGAAGAGTAGGACGTAAGTCAATTACCTGGGGTCCCTGTCAAACCCCTCCTGTAAGTGTCTTAGCATGAAATGCATCCAGTACAGAAGGCGGTGGGAGAGTGTTGTCTGCCAGCCCAAGCCTATCCGAAGAACTGGGGATGGACTGGGCAGAGATGCCAGCAAATAAAAGCGGATTGGCAGGCATGGAACTCCATCTAGAAAAAAATATTTATTTAAGGTTATCTGTCAATGGAATGGCTGGAAGCAAATAGATCCAAGGTCTATGTTCTTTTTTAGGAAATTGGATTACCAAAGAAATCACTAACCTGGTGAAACTCTAGGCCTTAGGCCAGCTTTAGCCAGAGCAGATGGCAAAAACTTTTCAATGCCCACTTCAAAGAAAGAAAAACTGACAAGTGAGATGCTTACAAAGGATAGAGCTGGGGTCCACAGAGGAAAATGGACATGGGAGCTCTCCCAGAAATCAAAACTGAGCCCTGGCCAAGTGGATCGGTTAGTTGGACCATTATTCCATGCACCAAAAGGTTGTGGGTTCGATTCCCAGTCAGGGCACAAACCTAGGTTGAGGATTCAATCCCGGCGTGGTGAGTATGGGAAGAAACCGATCGATGTTTCTCTCTCTCTCTGTCTAAAATCAATAACAACATATCCTCTGATAAGGATTTTTTTTTTTTAAAGCAGAAAAGAGGGTTGTCAGATGGGCTATACTGACGGTACTCTGCTGCTCCAGTGCTAGGGCAGAAGTTTTTGTAATACTCAGGACTTTTCCAATTCTTTCATTTTTTGAGTGGGAGCTTTTCTTTTTAATTACAGTTTAAATTCAACATTATTTTTTATTAGTTTCAGGTGTACAGCATAGTGGTTAGACAATCATATACTTTACAAAATGATCCCCCCAATATTTCAAGTACCCACCTGGCACCGTACATAATACAATATTATTGACTGTATTCCCTACGCTGCACTTTACAAGCCTGTGCCTGTTTTGTAACTACCAATCTGTACTTCTGAATCCCTTCACCTTTTCACACAGTCCCCCAATCCCACTCATCTGTGGCAAATATCAGTCTGTTCTCTATCTATGAGTCTATTTCTATTTTGTTTCTTTGTTTACTTTATTCTTTAGATTCCACATATAAGTAAAATCACATGGTATTTGTCTGTCTCTGTGTGACAGTTTTGAATTGCATATTTTAGGTTGACAATTTGTCTATTGCTCTATAGTCACCAGACCAACTACCTGGAGAGCATTACGTTAAGTGAAATAAGCCAGGCAATGAAAGAAAAATACCACATGATCTCACTCATTTATGGAAAATAAAGAACATTATAACCTGATGAACAAAAAGATAGATACAGAGGCAGTAAAGCACCGAACAGACTGTCAAATTACAGCAGGAAGGTTGGGGAGTGTTGGGGAGTGGGGGAAAGAGATCAACCAAAGGACTTGTATGCATGCATATAAGCACACCAATGGACACAAGACACTGTGGTGGGGCGGGGGATGAGGGCATGCGACAAGGGGTAGGGGAGGCTGGGGGAAGGTCAATGGGGGGAAAAAGGGAGATATATGTATTACTATATGTAATATTTTAAACAATAAAAAAATAAAAAGAAAAAAAGAACTTTACCTGGACCTGTTAAAGAGAAGTGTCCATCACACCTGGACTTCCTAAACTTTGATCTATCTGATGCCATAATGGATCAGGGTTTGGGCACTCTGCCCTGGGACAAAGAAGATGGTAAGAAATGTATACATGAATATTTATGCGGCCACAGTGGCAGACTGCTAGCTCTCCCCCAAAATCTGCCCTCACATACTTTCATGCCATCCAGCTAGAAACATTGTCCAGCCTGCAGTGGATGTGAGTAGAGGTGACATCTGCATTTTAAAACTTTATTGTCACTTTGTTAAAAAGAAATCTCCTGCTCTGGACTTCTCCCCTTCCCATGAACTGGAGCACAGCCTGCTAGCATTCCAGATCCCTTCAGGGGCCTTGCCAATTAGAACAGCAATCTAGAGGATGGTGACTAAGACGGAATACATATGAGCTCCTCAAGGGCCGTGTCCTTTGTGAAGCACAGCTGTCCCTATCACCTGGACCTGTACAGGCTTGGTTGTTACCAAAAGTAACCTCTATCTTCCTGAAGCTGTTTTGTATCTGGTTCCCTTTATTACAACAGCTTAGCCTTGGCCATAACTAATATATCGTGCACATTTCTGCCCCTTCTTAACGACTTGGGGGCTTTCTTGTCTAAGGTAGGTCAATTCGAGGAAGCCATCCCCAGAAATAAAGGAAATCACCAATTCTTAAAAAAACAAAACCAAAGAAATTAAGTAGATGAGAAATAAAATTGGGATCTATTTTACACTCCAATGACACAAACGATAACTATTATTACAAAAAGTGAAAATACCTTATTGTTTTGAAAATTCCACTTGTGTCCTATTTCATGGGCCCTGTCTGCTTTCTTTTAGTTTTTCAAGTAATACAGTCTCATCCAATAAAACAATATGTATTTATTGTGCATCTTATACATTACAAGCACACAATTTTTCCTTATATTAGAGACAAGAATGAGAGAAGTTAGGTTACTACGTTCAATTCCACAGTAGACAAGGGAAGAGAGAGTCTTCAATAGAAGACAGGCCCATCTCTGATGATGTGTGAGAAAAGCAGACAAGGCTTCGAGATCAGCAATCACTATGGGTTCCAGAAAGGCAACACGGCCACAGTGTGTGCCATCATTCGGCACTTCTCCATTCAGTTCTCACTGGTCCTTTTATACTGTCTGCCCTTCCTAAGCCTTCAGAAAGTCATTGGACTGAAGTCATAGAGAAATAAATTAAAAATTGGCCAATGGTAGCAGCAGATTGTAGAAAATGATTATTATATATTTTAAGTCTTTATAAAGACATCCCAATCAGAATATGAAAAGATTTCAAAAGCTACATTTACATTTTACAAGTGAATACTTTAACTTACAGGTGAATAGGGAACAGTGAACATAGGATGTTCTGAACTGGTAGGTTAAGTAAGAGACAAAAAATAATAGCGAATAAATTGCCAGCAGATGTTGTTGTTGGTTCAGAGCATGAGACTGCCAAAAGAATAGGCTATTGGGATATCATGGGATATAAATGACTTTCTCACTCTGGGTGATTTAATTTCACTGAATTGAAACTTGCAACTATTCATTATGGTGTACCCAATGTAGCTGAAAATGTTTAAATTTTTTACAGTATTACTGTACCTGAAAAGAAGTAATTGAGGTAGATGTCATGGGGACTGCTAAGATCCTTCCACCAAAGACTGAATCAGTGATGTGCGGGATCTCTCACCAACCCTCATTCAGTAGTTTGAAATCAGCCATGATGGGACTATTTACACTATGGAAATAGGCAAAAACTACAAATGAGAGTTCTGTGAAGTTTTGGGTTTGGGGTTTTGGGGTTTCCTTTTTCCAGTAAGGTGGTTTACCAGCTCACACTGCTGGTAATATTGGCAGCTGAAACTCCTTTTGAGTCAGGTCACATTCCCTTCCTGAGGGTATCCTGTATCCAAGACTGGTCAATGCAGAGAGTGACAAAGTCCCAGCCCAGAATGGCACTTCGGGACAATTCTTTGTTATGACTGCATCACAATTGACTTCTCCCTGCACTCAATCCTGCCTCCTTCGTTCCCTCACAAGTGTGATGCAAACAGCACTCTCAAATAAACCCTCATACACACCAATATCCTCAAAAACCCAACCTGAAACAGAGGGATAAGCAGGATAGAAAAAGTATTACCCAGAGCAGAGCAAAAATAGAAAATAAACCATTCCTGAAAGATAACTAATTATAACATTATTTACCTGGCTTTGCACTGTTTAAAAAAATGATAAGAATAAAGAAGGCAGAGCAATTTTGTGAGTTTCTTGTTCTTTATGTTTTTGTTGTTTTTTCACAGAAGTCTCTTCTTTTGCAGAGTATTCTTTTTTTAAAAAAAAAAATGTATTTTATTGATTTTTTACAGAGAGGAAGGGAGAGGGAGAGAGAGTTAAAAACATCGATTAGAGAGAAACATCAACCAGCTGCCTCCTGCACACCCAATCAACTGCCTCCTGCACACCCCCTACTGGGGATGTGCCCACAACCAAGGTATATGCCCTTGACCGGAATCAAACCTGGGACCCTTGAGTCCACAGGCCGACGCCCTATCCACTGAGGCAAACCGGTTAGGGAGAGTATTCCTAATGTAACATTAAACATCAGAGGTTTTTTATTTGAATAAAAAAAAGTCATCATTTGTTGCTTTTATTTGCCTAATTTTAGTCAATTAAAGAGGTATTGTTTCAGTGATTTTGCCCTAAAGTAAAAACAAACATTACAAAAAGAGATCAAAAGCCAACAAAAGAACTAATTAGAAACTGATTTAGCTGAATTGCTGGGTAGAATCTGCTTTTCCCCAACCACTGCTTTCAATCTTGTTTTACCCAACATCTTAGCAAGCCCTTTGCATTTCAGTTCACTCTCAATTATTAGAGCACCCTCCAATTTAAAATTACTCTCCTATTTCATTTAAATATTATCTGTTGCTTTCCCTAACCCAACCCAGGCCATTTCTGGGGATCCAGAATCTTGAGGTAGAGAGCAGAGCCAGGACAGCTCTGTCACTCTTAGCACCTTTGAGTGGATGAGGGACTGACTGCAGGCTAAACCATCGTTCCTTTTCCAGACTTTATTTCTCTGGAGTTAGAGTGGGTGGGAGGAAAGATGGAAAAAAGGTGCAGAGTTCTTGACTGTTCCTGACTGTGGCCTCCTCCTCCAGGTTGCTGATCCATGCTTTCCTGGCTAACACTGAATGACCAACCTGTGCTCCCTGAAGGTCAGAAGTCCAAGTGCTGACTGAGGGTTGTTTCTCAGAGTTTATCAGGAGGCTCTAGGAAGTGTACACACTTCTCAGCCCTCTGACAAAAGAAAATAAGTCTGGTCAGACCTCCCAAACCCCTCAGCTCCTAACTCCCCATATTACAAGATGGGTGGGAATGAACTGGACAAACACCCAGCTGTCCCTTGAGGAGAAAAGGAAAATGTTGCAGCACTGAAACATGAGCCTCTCTTGTCTTTGCCTCCTCAATGCTATGTTATATTCTTGCATGGGGAGCGAGGGTGCTGGAGTGAAGGTTGAGGCTCGTGAGCTAATAATCACTGATGGAGGTTTCTGGCCCCAACTGTTACTAGTTCTTGGAGCTTCTCTCTTTAAACTTGGGGTTACTTAAAGTCTCTTTGTTCTAAGAGTATTAATCACCTAATATTCTTGGTCAGCAGAAAAAAATGTCTCAATATCTTCATAATTTCAAACTGGCACTTATAACCAGTTTTTAAACCTACCCCTTTTGCCCCCCACAAAAAAAAACTGCCTATTATAACATTAGTCTAAGTTGTATAGTGAGGCACATTAGTCTAAGTTGTATAGTGAGGCAAGGCAGACCATCTGAAATTTGATAACTGAATTTCAAAAGTGGTTGTTACATTAATTAATGCATAAGAAAAATTGTTGCTTCATCTCTTCCCTTTGTATTTGTAGAGACAGAAATGTATGATAGAAAAAAGTTGATGATGACTAGAATACCCGCAAAACTAACATCTTATTGGTTTGGTGGGGCCTCCTAGTACATGGCTTCTGATTATAGTACAAGTTGTTTGAAATCTTCTGTAATTATCCTGTTCCAATTCTACATGTTGAATCCTGCTTTACATGAAACCCAGCACAATTTCAGGTTTTATCTCATAACTAGATGTCATCGTTAATTTGTTCTTGTGCTGTTTGAAACTAGCCCTCCACCTCACAGAGTTTGCTTCATACAATTTTCCTAAACAACAACAAATTAAATCTTTAAGGGCATGTCTTTCAGAAGTCTATGGACTTGAAAAAAAAATTTTTAAAGAAAGCAGCATCAGCCCTGTTTGTTTTCAACCACAACCTTGGTCCTCAAAACATCAACTTAAGGAGGGAATAGCACTATTGGCAATACAGTTTGGGCTCCCTTAATTTCATGCACTGTGACTTCAACAATTTCTCCATTTCTCATCTTATTTCTATAAAAGTAACTTCATTTAAAAGCAGGGAAACCACATTTCATGCTCTTCAGTTTCATTAAAGTTATACAAAAGGAGCCTACCAAAAGAAGCCTCTCCTAATTAAACAGTTGTAGCAGATGAAAATATGGAAATGATGAATCTGAAAGGAAGCTGACTCTATATATTCCCCAGAATTTTTTATCATGACATGAAAAAAAGGAACTGAAAAATTAAGATCTGAATCTCAAGAGGAACTGTTACATCTGTCATTATAAAGGGTGAAATGAAGCCCACTGACTTCTAAGGTAGAGCAGTAGACATGAGAGAACGAGAAAACAATGGAATCTCCCCTAATCCTTCATGGGGGTAGGCTCTGTGTAGATCCTAGAGAGGGCACTGCACCTATGTTGATTGTAAATAGAAACTCATTCGTGTAAAGCAAAGGCTGCAGCAGATGCCCTGGACTTCTCTGAGAGCACTTTCATCATAACTCAGCCCAGTTAGAGAGCGTGCTGGTAAATGGGCACTTCAGATAAAGTGCTACCAAGAATAAGAGAGAGTAAAACTTCATGGGTTATTCCTCCTCTGCAGGACCTGCAAAATAAGCTTGCTTGATTGGCAGACTCCTCTCTCAAAATGGAAGGAGTAATGGCATGCTTCTCAGAACCCTGGGAATGAGACTGCATTCTAAATGGCTTCTCTCTCAACTTGAAGAGCAAGGGTTATAAAGCAGAGACTGTTTATTCTGATCTCGGTAGTTGTTTATTTAAGTGAGTTTCATATTTTACAGGTCAGATCTTCAACCACTTACTGAGGTCTAATAAGGAGCTTAGAAAACTATAAACCTTCTACAAAGTTTTATGTTAACAAACTTGCGACCTAATTAATCATTGCCTTTTTCTCTGCCTTTTTATACTTAAGGGCATTTCTAAAAGTGCTTTCAACCTCAACTCAATAAAACCCCAAAACTAGTTAGTATTTCATTAGGTGGAAGTCCTTTTGACTTCCGATTTCTTCAATTCCTTTAGCTCTTAAAAAATATTTGAAAGTTGAGCTCATAAAGCCATAAAAGATTATATCTTATTATCCATATTCTTCAGATTATTGGAATATTGTAGATCACTAAGTGATGTCACACAGGCTTTGTAGTACATCAGAGCATCCTATCTGTGAGGGCAGGGGGTATTCACATTAAGACCTTATGAACTTATCTTTATATGTGTGTCTATATATCTATAGACAGACAGATTAGCTAGATACATGTATATGTATTTATATATGTATGTAAATATAATGACAATTTTTATATTTGGTAATGAAATGTCATGGTCTAACAAAATTTGTATATCAAAATAACTTTCTGAGAGTTGAAAGTAAATACTGTGAGGAAGTGGTATTGTGGCAGGAAGCCATAGCCCTGACTATTGGTGAGAGAGTTCTAGACTGTGTGACTTAGACACACTCCACATGTAAACACAACAATACAGAAATATGACTAACATAACGTAAGTTCACTATGTGCAGGGTTCTGTTCTTCATGCTTTAAACATAAGTCTTAGTAGATATCATTCTAAGGCCCAAAAAGATGAGGCTTAAAGAGACTAAGTCAGATATGCCAAAGAATGGTGATTATATAGTTTTTCATCTAAATCAGAACATATTTTAGAGTAAAAGAGGCACTAACTACATAGGATGCTAAGACAGTTGGTATAAAAATGGGCCATCCCAGATAAAGTAGAATATGTGTCATTGTACCCAAGGATGAGGTACAGGTGAGATTCAAACCCTAGCATAGTAACCCCAGAGCCCAGAACTTTAACCACTAAGCTCTGCTTAGAAGTTACTTCCTTTTTCAAGAAACTAAGAAATAGGGGAATACTCAATTAGTGCGCTGACACATGCAAACACTTACTGGGACTAGTATTTGGCTGGGGAATGGGGGTTCTAAAGTCAGCATGTAACGTGAAAATTGAGTGGAGTCCAACTTTAAAAGTTTCACATGGATTAAGAAGCACCTGGAGAACTGATTCCAACTATGGGAACAACAGATTTCTACTCATCATCTCTTGCTTTTACTCTCCTGTGAAGGTCTGCAGTTCAATTCTGGTGAGTTAAATGAGCATAGCGTACAATGTCATCGCATAGTTCAAAGTAGAATAAAATAAGTGTTCTGGAAGTATCAGGGGAAATGACCCCCCAAAAAAACAGTTTAAAAAATAGATTAAATGACACTTTCATAGATGAATTTCATTTGAAGTGAGTTCATGGCAATAATAATAATCATCATCATAGGTAGAGAATGGAGGTTAGGACATACCACTCTGAGAGAACAATGTGAAAAAATACATTGGCATCTGGAAAATGCCTGGGCCTGGAACATCAGACCAGAGAAAGATGGAGTTAGAGTAAGAACATGAGGAACTTTGGATGTCAGCTCAATGAGCTTGCTTCTCACCCTATAATCAGTGTATGGCAATATTTGGTGTCAGTCAGATCCACCCATGAAGCATTTTCTTATGAAAGCCATTACCTGGCATTAGGAGCCAGTTGTAAAAGGAACCAAAGTTGTACCAGTAAAAAGTTGTTCCTAACGCTGGAAATGGCTTTGAAAGTAAGATATAGACTTTTTATTTTCATGCGGGGAAATTTTTGTGGGGGATGAAGAGATTATTATGGACATATAATCCTTTATAATTAAAAAATTACATATGTATATGTAACCTATTTGCTCAGTACTCAGCCTAAAAGTATCTGTCCAGGGCAAGACATGAGCACCTGTGTGTTTAAGATGTTCCAAAGCTGAGTTGCATAGGTGCAGAAGTTAGAAACGGTTATTATTGGCAATGGTGAGCCACTACAGGTTTTAGTGATCCATTTTTTAATAAGTTTTTCCTGACAATTTTCTGTGAAGCAAAGAATGCTGAGGAGTGGGGAATGTGTAGAAAAATTCAGCCATAGTTTAAGGGTGAGTGGCATCCAAAATAGTTTCTAAATATAGACTGTCCAACATTTGATGCTATTCTCCATTACACATGCTTGCTGGAATAGCTTCACATAAAGTTTGAATAACAGGAGAAACTGCTGAAATAAAAATTATACAAGCAAGACAGGTGAGAAATTCTGCAAGAGAATATGTTGCTATACTCTGATATATGTCGTAATCATCAATAATAGACCGCACTTCAAATCCTAGCTCTTCATTTATTAGCTATCTAACCTTGGACAAGATACTGGATCTCTCTAGGTGTCAGATCCTTATCTGGAAAATGGGAGTTGTACCTGTGGTTGATACCTGGAACCTTTTTCAACAGCTACACACGTAGGTTTCCTGGAGTAATTTAAACATAGACAGAAGTCAATCTGACTCACAGAATCTTAGGACATTTTATGGTCAAGAATACTGGCTTGCCCTCACCAGTTTTGCTCAGTGGTTAGAGTGTTGGCCTGAAGACTGAAGGGTCATGAGTTTAATTCCAGTCAAGGGCATGTACCTTGGTTGCAGGCTCGATCCCCAGTCCTGATCGGGACATGTGCAGGAGGCAACCAATCGATGTCTCTCTCTCACATCTATTTTTCTCTCTCTCTCTCTGTCTCTCTCCCGCCCTTCCACTCTCTCAAAAAAAAATCAATGGGAAAAATATCTTCAGGTGAGGATTAACAAAAAAAGAATGCTGGCTAGACATCATGTAAGCCATGCATGGGCACCTGCCACCTGGCTCAGACAATGGCTAATCTCACCTAGACAGATGAAGGGACTGTCAGAAAAACCAATGGTTCCTACCTCAGGATCAAGCTTTCAGTCCCATATGTGTCCATGGGGAACTACCTTCTCCATAGCCAGAAACTAGCTTAACCTCACATGCCATGTTTCCTTTCCACTGATGCATTTGTCCCAACTTTAGACAGCTCCATACCTATTTATGCATGTAGCATGCCTAAAGCCAATGCCCTTTCTCTCACTTGTTTCACACCCTCTCTCTTAACCACAACAAGTTCTGTATGATCTATAGTCTACACATCTCACAGACAGGTGCTTCTCTTTACAATATAGCACAGCAGCCTGCTTTCCACAGGCTGAAACTTACTCGAGATTTGCTGTTCATTCCTGGTACCTCATTCTCATGACTCCCAAAGACAACTCCCTGAAGAGATTGCTGTCAAGGTCAAAGGGAAAATAAACAAAGTACCTAGCACAGAGTAGGCACTGAACAAATATCATTTATTAGATTCAGGTTTAAATCCTGGCACCATTTACAAACTATATGACACATATGCTTTATCTGTAAGCTACATAAATAACAACTACCTCGAAGAATTGTTATGAGTATTAAATAATAAAATAGGATAACATATCCAAGTATGTCACTCACTTACTAAGGAACTCTGTAAACACTAATTTCCTTCTTTCTTATTCCACTTCTCCAACAGGGCATAATGCCATGGGATTCTGGGGAAAGTAAAAAGGAAGTGAATACTGGGTAGGAGGGCAAGTCCAGAAGCTAAACTGTCTGGGTTCCAACCATAGCTCTACCACCTCTGTAACTTTGGGCAGGTTATTTAACCTTTGTCCCTCTATTTGTAAAAGGGAATAATAGTATCTATCTCATACAGGTAGTTGTAGGAATAAACCAGATGACACGTAGAAAGTGCTTAGAACAGGACTTGGCATTAAAGCCCTCAATGATAGCTGGTATAGTTACTTTGTTTGACAACTTTTCTTTGCCTTAGACCATGGCAAAAGCATCAATGGTGTGTGAGGTCCTTAAGGGGAAAGCCTACTTGTGCTCTTCTCAATTGTTTGAGTAAAAATGCCATCTGCTGTGGCATTCTCGAATTCATCTGCTTTCAGAGCTGCACTGTAATGGCTCTCTGTAGGTCCTAGGGCTGCTATATCAAAGTACTAGAATAGCTCAAACCACAGAAACTTATTCAGAGACAGGTTTGGAGACTAGAAGTTCAAAATCAAGGTGCTGGCAAGGCCATGATCTCTCTGAAGAAACTAGGGATATGTTCTTCTGATGTTTGCTGGCAAACCTCTGCATCCCTTGGTTGTAGATGCATCACTCTAATCTCTGCCTCTGGTTTCACATGGCCTCTCCCTGCATCTTCACATGGCTGCCTTCTCCCTGTGCCTCTGTCTGAGCCTCCTCATCTCTCTGCATAGTGACACTCTAAAGACCACATTATTTCTACAAAAACTCTGTTTCCAAATTAGGTCACATCCTGAGTACCAGGAGGCTAGAACTTCAAAATATCCTTTGGGGGCATATGATTCAAACCATAACACTCTCATAATACATATTTAGATGTGCATCTCATAATTCTTAACAAGGACTCTTTCTACAGCATCCCCCAAAAGCTTCTAAATACTGTGTAAAAATACAAACTAAATAATTCTGTGACCATGGAAGGGACACTTAGTAACATTGACTTTTAAAGTTGCTATAATCGTCCAAGCTGCTTTTTGCTGCTAAAAGGGGAAAAAAGGTATGAAAAAAGTTTCTGTTATTTTAAAAATAACCATAACTTTAAAAGCAAATATTATTGCTAATTAACTGGTTATACAAAACCAAGAAAAGAACAGTTTCTAAAACTTGATATGGAGAACACTGTGTGTGTGTGTGTGTGTGTGTGTGTGTGTGTGTGTACGCGCTTGCTCTCACACACTTTGTCTCTGTGTCTTTGGAAAAAATGGAAATGGTCTGAAATCAACTAAAACAGATGGCTGAGTGGGCCTTGTGAATCTCTCATGTCTCAAGGAAGTTTAGAAGTCATTGCAACATTTTTTCAAGAAAAAAAATCTGTGAGTTTTAAGTTTCTGCACTTTGTCTATTTCTATTCAGCTAGAATATCTACTTTTGAGATCTTTGAAGGTTAACTCTGAGAAAGTCTTAAAAGCTAAATGAAATAGTGCGGGCGCATTTGCTCGGGACGCTCTTCCTTATGAACCAGAACCACATTGTGCACTAATGCAGCGTGTACATGTGCCTTGCATTACACACTAGTGATATTTCTGGATCTTATAAAAGTTGAACAAAAATAATTTTATGCTCACCATATAAAGCACTGAATCCCTTGTGAATATGTCTATGGTATAAGCATAAATGATCGTCATTCTTTACATGGAGAATTGCCTTGAATGTGCGTTAGAAGAACTCCCTTGAAAACTTTTTACACACAAACACAGATGAATTTTCCTGAGACAGTACCTTACAATGGTTTCTGACTGTCACTGAGGACCTTTTACTAGTATAAGCTTTTCCCTGAGTCTTTAAGAATTTTGCATATACTCAGTCACCCAGGTTGGTCTTTTTGCTCCTTTATTCTTTTCTGCATGGGATTCTGGTTCCTCTATTGACTCCTGTCTTTGTCCCTAGTATCCTTCGTGGACTAGCTGGCATTTTCTTTGTAAAGTTTTCTTTGGCACTCATTGCCTACTCCATGCCGTCCTATTCCACATACATATTGATGTTCCCCTTTTGTGTTTATTACCTCTCATTTGACTTCTCTTATTTTCTTCCTTATAAAATAGTTATCTTTTCGCAAGTCTTAACTATATACCCATTGGATCATTTTTGAGGATACTAATTTATAGTCTGTCATCATGCCCACCCAGTATCTGCTATAAAGCCTGTGCTCACTGTTACTGGAGAATGGTTTAACATCAGACACAGAGTTTATGCACAATGCCACACTAGGTGCCATGGGAAGTATGAAAAAGAACCGGTCTCTAGCTCAGGTACAGCCTGCTGGGGAGAAGGGAAAGACTCAAGAAAATACTAAAAGGAGACTCTGGGAAAGGCAATGAGGAGGCTACAGACAATGGGTAGGAGGGGGAGGGGAGACAATGCAGACTAGGTGGCTTGCGGTAGTCAGGGTCAGGAGAGGCTTTGTGGAGAAGGTGGCTTTTGGAATGGACCGTGAGGAGGGTTAGAATTTTAACAGGCAGTAAGGAAGCCACTGCAGAAGCAGAGACCAGGCTGAGCTCAAAATTCTGCGTGATTACTCCCATTTTGGTAGGAACTAAGCCATAAGCAGTCATAAACAGAAGTTGGTGAACCTAATGCTGGCTCGCATAGGCGATGTTTTAAGGACCTTCACATCTGGCTGAAAATGTACACAGAAGTCAGTTATAATTCTCTGTGTTCTCAACTTTGTCAACTAGCCAGGTTCAGGGAGAGGTTTTGATTTTGATCGGTAACACTGAGCTATTAATACTGGAATTACACTGTCCCTGAAATCCTAGATTAATTGAAAAGCAAAGCCTGCATCAACCAAATTCAGGAGCTTGCAGAGTTATTCCTCAGAGCCATAACTCAGAACAGATCAGCACAGAGGCAACCGGGCTTCCTACCAAACGTTAGGGAATTTCACCTGAATCGCTCTCAGAGTGAGAGAGATTGCCAAGATGCCAGATTAGCTGTAACTGTGCAAATCTGTCTGCTCAGTGCCTCATGTATGCCTGCATATACTTAATCAATACTTTTCTCATCATTTGAAACTACAACTCATTTCTAGGAGGAAGCCATAACATATCTGGTTGAAAGAAATTTCTTCTCCACAAAGACGAACATTTAATCTTCATTCCACAGTATGTATTACAAATAACAACTCACTTATTCATCATGCTTCAAGGTGGAGAAAAAGAAAAAGATTAAAAATACTTTCTGTGTGTGTATGTGTGGTTTTTTAGCACACACAAAGAAGAGCAACAATGAATGCTTATAGTAAGTATCCACATTTTTCTCAGACTAATTACATGCATCTCAAACTAGATATATATTTTAGACTTATAAAAACTACTTAGAAATCTTCATATGAATAATGGGGAAATCATCTTTTGGTCACTGCATGCATTATCTACTGGTCAAGAGTACTTCTTCAGTATATTTTTCTACACTAGGTCTAGTCTGATTCCAAGTGGAGACTTATTTCTTTTGAATATGTGTTGCTCTCCTGAATTTTTTCTGATATTCAACCTAAGTCTTTTTTTTTTCTCTTATCCTATTTCACAATATATTTCCTGAGAATGCCAAGTCACAGAGCCCTGCATTCTAATTGCTGAGATTTGAAGTTGCTGCTGATTTCAGGTTTTTTTCCTTTTTTTTTTTTTAATTCATTAGCCACATTCTCTTTCGGCCGCTGAGAAACAGATGTTGAGCTTCTAATAAGAAGAAGCATGAGTCTCCTAGGAAAGCAGTATCTCCTGGTTCTGAAAGCAATATCAGAGCAGAGCTAAGATTCTAATACTTGACTAAATGTTGCTTAGGAAATGAAAATTGTATGAATTCTTCTGTGTACATTTGCTGATGTTTTAGTCTAAAATAAACTAGCAAGGCCTTCTTAATGTTGAAATATATACCCTCCCAGCAGCAATAATAAACTGTGTTTATACCAAACCTTGGAATTTCTCTTCCATGATTGTAAGCCTGACCTTATTATTTACTATATATAAGACAGGGTGGAATATAGAGGAGCATAATCGTTCCTACATCATAAGAAGTGTTCTCAGTTCATGCCATTTCATAGAAAAATAAAGTTTAAAGTGCAATCAGGTACTTTGATAGAAAACCTCAGTCCTTTGATTACTTCTGAAGAGGTATATGCATTAATGTCAAATCACTTGATGTAAAAGCCCAGATTTTTCGATAAAAAGTAGCTTTTATAGAACATTAAAATCAGATAGATAAGCTGTTAAATGCCTTGGTGCTTTGTAACTCTGGTCCCCTGGAGGGTCTTCTGATGAATACGGGAATGATTGAGAACCACATTTGAAACTGACTAGAAATTGGCTAGAATTACAGATATTAGATCATTTCAAGACAGAGTGGAGTCTAAGTCAGAGTTAGGAGTCAGAAAAACCCATGTTTAAAGCACTTAATATCTTATATGTGTTTTTTTCTTTTTACTTACCCCAGCACCTAATATTGTCTCTTGCAAAGAGCTAATACTCAATAAATATGTATTTTTACACCAAAAGAATAAGAGATGAATGAGTAGAGACAGCATATACAAAAAGTTCTTTGAAGACATTTTAGGGAAGTGGTGGCCAGGGGAAGAATTGGGGGTCAAGGGAAGGTGCTGTTTTTGTGTGTGTTTTATGCATGAGAGGCATCTTGAAATGGAAAGAAACCAACTAGGACTTGGGTATGATATGAAGGATGAGACAAGAGGGCTTATACTACTATTGCCTGGGAGTTAAAGGGGACCTATAATAGATTATTGATACAATATCCTGTGACTTGCTTCCAGTACAACTACAGTTGTGTTGTGCAATATGGCACCTTGATAATGCAAAGCAATGAGTCCACACTGGAGAGCTTGGCTTTGACTTGACAGCTGTCTATAGGAAGGCAGTGGATCTAGGAAACAAAGAGCTCACAAGGTCTTCAAAGGTATTAGAGGCAATGTGGCCCTTCCTCCCCAGAACCTCAAGGCTAAAACCTAGTTTATAGACCCCCAAAGGCTCCATCCTGCCTTGGGGACATAGTTAGATAATGTGACCAGGCTTTGAGATCTGGAGGGAAGGGAGCAATCACAGAGCTGATTGAATGTGGAGGAATGGCAGCAAGAGGGGGAAGTTGTAGCTATTATGTTGAAGTGCTGTTGTTTTTAATGAGACCAAAGCATTGTTTTTATAAATAGACAGATTCCTCTGGAGTAATCACTGCCACTATCACTCCAGAAGAATGACTGTCAATGTAGAAAAAGAATCAAATTTATTCTATGCAACTTTGCAGAGCTGGGACTAGAAGAGGGAGACAGATTCCACTCAATGTCAGGGAGAGCTCAATAACAACAGAATTCTTGAGTTATGTTCTTGAAGTGTCCAAGCAAGAAAATACATATGTATTAAATTATTAGATAAATCTTAGATCCACTGTTTCCTATAGACAGGTTATGTGACCCATCTCTACATCTTTTGTTCATACAGATCAATTTTGCACTCCGCAACACAACTTTATTGCTTAAAAAACTGTTATAATATTCATCGCATGCCAAGCTCTGTTCTAAATTCACTATACATATTGACTAATTTAATTCTCAGAACAATTCTATTATTATCATACAACTAGAGGCCCAGCGCACAAAATCGTGCAGGTAGGGTCCCTAGGGCCTAGCCTCCTGTGATCAGGGCCATCTTCTGCCCGTTCACCAGTCCCCAGGCCTAATGCCACCTCCACCACTGGGCTATCAGGCTGTTGAGATCACCAGCTCATTCCCAGCTGCTTGGGGGCTCAGGCTTGTGGGAAAGCAGGCACCAGTGACTTTATCTCCATGTGCGTGCACCGGCCGGCTGCTGATGGAACACACTGCTGCTCAGGGCCACTCACTCAGGTGCCGCCACCAATGCTGCTACTGCTGCCACTGCTGCTGGGGCTTGAGGCACTGACAGAAGCTGCAGGGCATGCCCACGACCTACCCGCCCAGGCATGAGCAGCCCCGAGCAGGCAGCACGTTCTATCAGTGGCCAGCCCGGCACACACACATGGAGATGAAGTTGCTGGCACCTGCTTTCCCGCAGGCCTGAGCCCCCAAGCAGCTGGGGATGAGCTGGTGATCCCAATGGCCTGACAGCCAGCTCGGTCCTCCCACCACCCACCCCGACTCCCCCATTCACCATCCCTAATCTACTGGTTCCTGTGGGCCAGGGGCAGGGACCAAGAGGTCAGCCGTTCAGCCCACTCACCAGTCCCCAGTCCCGCCCCGCCCCGCGAGGTGCTCAATGCACCTCATGGTGACCAGTCATTTGGTCGTCATGGTCATCATGGTCACTGCCTTTTTATATATAGATTATTATCCCACCATACAGATAAATAAACTGAGGAACAGATTGACATGCCCAAGGTCACCCAGAGAGCAAGTGGCAGAGCCAGGATTCAAACCCTAGAATTCAATTTGCAAGTTCATTTATTAAAGCACTTCAAGTCTACTCTACTCTCCTACCCTTCCTTAACCTCCTCTCCCCCCATAACAGTGGTTCTCAAACTTCAGTCTGTTTTAGAGTAATATGAAGAATGTGTCAAAACACTGACTCCTGAGCCTCACACCCAAGTTTTTGATTCAGAAGATCTGGAGTGGGGCCTGAGATTCTAATAAATTCCCATTTCTAATAAATTCATGGGTGCTACTTGCTGCTACTGCTGCTGCTCCTGCTGTCCTGAGAACCTCACTTTGAGAACCACTACTCTGCATAATCACTGTCTGTAGAATGTGCAACTAATTGGAAGCTTAGTAAATAGTATTTGTCAGGGCAAGGCTATGCTATGCATCACTATCAAATAAACACAACAATTGGGCCACATAAAGAACAAAGTTAATTTACCTCTTGTACAACAACCTAGGGCATTTCACATCAGGATTGTCCTGTAGCATATGGAATTCTTCAATTTTATTGTTCCACTGCTCTTTAGGACCATATTTTCTACATGATCTGCCACATGTAGGTACCACCAAGTAGGAAATTAAGGTCCAGACCCAGAAGTGACACATGACATTTTTTTTTACTCACATTCCAATTGCAAGAATTAAGTCACCTGACCACAAAGCCCACAAGGGAAATTTAGAAGTACTCTATTCTGCTAAAAAAATGGACCATAGTGAAAATAAATTCAGTGGTTAATATGCAACCTCCATTACAATATACTGCCTATATTTCTACTTTGTCCATTCTATATACATGACTTGGCTGCCTAACTCCCCCAGATAGTACATATACACTTTATGTTCTCAGAGGGTCTAAAGCAGTCAGGAATTCCACATTGGAGAGATGCACAAATATGATTAATCAAATTACCCAGAGTAAGGTACTTAACTTCCCTGTAAGTATTTAGTCACCAAAGTATACTAATGATATCTGTCCTAGCAATCTTAAAAACATACTATAAAATATAATTATGGAATAATTAAAAATTCTTTTCATAGAATCCCACAAATACCATTTCAGGTAAGGAAAGGAAACCATATAAAATTAAATGATTGCACCCAATTGCACAGCTGTTAATTAGAACTGAGTTTTGGATACACATAAACATGACTCCAAGTCTTTGCTTTTAACTATTACTGAATCTTCAACAATATAAATGCAAAATAGTAAATTACTGAATGTATGAACTAAACCACCTTCCAAAAATGAAAGTTATTCATGGACTGACTCTTGGTTTGAGGGTACTCCCCATGTGATTCCTGTATGAGTTCATACGTGTCTGGTTTGGAGGCATTTAATCTATTAGTTCTCAAGCCAAGTTGAGTATAATAATTCTCTGGGGAACTTAAAAAATACCACTGTCTGGACCTATTCCAGGCCAATAAATCAGCATCCCAGGGGTGAGGAATAGGGACCTATATACCAATACGTTTTAATTGTGTAGATCTAACCACTGGAAAATATTCAACCAATGATGGGATGGTCCTGCTGACCCAGGAAACCAGCAGCTGGTGAAGACCTAGATGCCAAGCCCCATTCTGTAAGGAAGCTTTAAACTCTTACTGTCTTTAAACCCAAGGGCTTTGTTCTTTATGTGGCCCAATTGTTGTGTTTATTTGATGTTTATTACTAAACATCTTCAACCTCGTCTTAAAATGCCAGATACTTTTCAGCACACATCCCTCAGTGTAGATAAGTTTTGTTTCAATAGCTGGTAATCTACAACCTTGTCTCCATGCTGTGACATGCAGTTCACAGGAAATTCTTTTCATAAGATACTTAATGAAAATGCCCTTGGGTGGGCATCAAGATGGACCTCACTCTGAATTCCTCAGGGTGACAGAGAGCACAGTCAAGTTCCAATATCATTTATCAATAGTGTCTAAGCCTCTGTGCAATCCACCAGGAAGTTTTCAAAACCTGCTAAGAACTACAACTCGTGTCATGTTTGCATGTTTGTCTCCATCATCTATTCCTCTCAAGAGAAGAAAAGAAATATTTCTTCTAGAAGAACAAAACACCTAGTGATAAATATGAATTCTTCAGTTTATCTAAATTTTAATATTTGACCTATAGCAGAGACTATTAGGTGTTCTTCAAAATCCATCCTCCCCTTTCTCCTCAGTGACAGACCCCCTGAATGTCAGCTGGCCACATGAAGGCACAAAATAAAGACTGCACTGAAGTTCTGTGTTGCCTTATGACCAAGTTCTGGCTAATGGAATATAACCAGAAATGACTTTTGAAACTCCTGGGAAGTAACCTTAAACTGAGGGAGTAAACCTTTTTATTTCTCCTCTCTTCTTCCTGGTATCGGAAATGAAGATACCATGACTGGACCACCAACAGCCACCTCAGACAAAGAAACAGATGAGGATGGTAGATAAATCAGAAATGATGAACCTGGATTCCCAGGGAGCTGGGCACTGCTGGGCCAGCCCAGGACAGCCTGCACATCCATTCTTCTCTGTTAAAATCACTCCATTTTGGTATTTTTGTCATTTGCAATGGAACCTAATCCCAATAATACCTGGTCACTTAGAGGAAAAGTCAGACATGGATTAGTAAACTATTATAGAAAACATTTACACAGTTAAAAGCAATCTATCTTATATAATAAAGAGCTAATATGCTAATTAGACTGAACAGCCAAACGACCTTCTGATCGACCTTCTGGACGAAGCCAGGGTGGTGAGGGCCGGCTGAGGCTGAGAGGTACTGTGAGGGCCGGCCGGGGCTGTGAGGGCTGGCCGAGGCAGCTGGGGCTGTGAGGGCCGACCGAGCCCCTTGCATGAATTTCGTGCATTGGGCCTATAGTATATATGTAAAAGCCTAGCGACCAAACCAAACAACGGAATGACCAGAACAACTGGTCAACCAGTCGCTATGACACACACTGACCACCAGGGGGCAGACACTCAACACAGGAGCTGCCCCCTGGTGGTCAGTGTGCTCCCACAGTGGGAGCAGCTACTCAGAGGGCAGGTCCACAGTGGGCCAATCCCCGTGGGCCATGTCCCCCACCAGTGCACAAATACCTGTACCAGACCTCTAGTCACTTATAACTAGAATATACTTTCCCTTTCTTGGCTGCTCTTTTCTTGAGCCATAAGAGGGAGAGAAAAGGTGAAATATATAGCTCTCATGGTGGGAAATGTGAGAGTTTGAAATCATCTAATGTATGAAAAACTGTTGCTAGGTGACTGTTGTCTGCGAGCTTGCTGAGGTGTGGGTCAGTACCTGGAGAAAAATGTAAGTAGGAGTAATGTTTTGTTTAAGTTTACCCTTTAATGAAAATGCTGCATGGTTTTAAAATGGTGAGCAGTGGGTAAACAAGCAAGAAAAGAAAACACTTTTTTTTTTTCATTTAAGATAAAACAACTTTTTTTTTTGCAAGCAGCAACATTGTCCAGAAGAAGGAGTGGTGTAGGCGCAGACCACGAGGGGCAGCTTCTGCACTGTCCCCATTCCAGGCATGCTGGTCTGTCACAGGGATTCCAAGACCAGCTGCCACACAACTCAATTTTAACTCGTAACACCTGCCAGAGCCCGAGTCACTTGGGAAGAGCGGGGTCAGGCACTGATGGTCCTTTTGACAAAGGGAGGCCCAGGCTGATTCTAGTGACAATCTTGTGTCACATGTACTGAATGTGCTGACATAGGAGCTGAGAGGAAGACAGACACAGGAGTCCTTCCTGACAGCAGTGAGAGAGAGAGCACGATCAGACCAGGAATAGTCAAGGGCACTGTAAGCCGCTGCCTCCTCCCTGGCTGAGAGTTTCTGATGCTGGTAGAGAATCATTCCTCCTTGTGCTTTTCCCTCCTCCCCTAGACCTTCCTAACTGCTCTCACCAACTCTCTCCCAAAGTGTAGCTAAAATCTTCAACTGAATGCAAAGAGAGATATTTGTCATTAGGAAAGCTTTGGAGAATGGGAATCAAGTGGGTCCCAGTAGCTGTGCAAAGTGGTGGAGAAGACCCGAGCTCAGTGAAGCAGAGAGTCTAATGGGAACACCAGAATGAGGAGGAGAGACTGACCTGTGATTGCAGCTTGCATGCACCCTCTCCTTTGCTCCTTCAACTAATTTCAATTACCCGATTGTGGGTAGACCATGAGTGTTCAGATGACACCACGCCCCAGTAGAAACATTTGTACCAGCTCTTGCTAGCTTATAATTGACCTGAGGTCTCAAACATTACTCTGACCCAGACAGGGGGAAAGAAACACATCATGGTGTCTGTCCTTCCCTGTACACCTGGGAGTGCAGGACAATCAAAGCAAGGAGACACTGCCGGTTGGTGAGCACCGGACTTTTCCTGGGTCTATAATGTTTCAGGCTTCGGTGTGGGAGGAAGAAGTGCAGGCGCCTGGCGGTATTTCCAACAAAGCTACTGCTGCCTCCCACCAGGCAACAGTATTTGCACGATTGTAATTATTATTATTTGCTTTTTTAAAAGATCGGTTAAAAAATCCTGAGTAATAATTTACCTCACAAGAAATTGCTCATTATGTCGTTATTCCATCCCTTCTGCTCTTTCAAAACCTTATTTTTGTAGCTAAGCATGAAATCATCTCCCAAAGTTTCTGGAGCAGGTCTTTTTCTATTCATGTGATTGCAAACAGGAACTCCTTATTCAGGAAGGAAAGGTTATTAAACCAAGTGAAGGTCTTTTCTATATTAAAGCAAAAAAAAAAAATAAAAAACAAGAAAGACATGTGCCTGCAGTCTTGCCGGGGCAGCACGTGGCAAGGGGTGTGAGCCATGCACGGCTCCAGGTCCACGTGTCCTGACTGGCTTAGTGCCAGCAGTCAATTTAAAAGTCAATTTGTTAATAATCTCATTTGCAACGTGTTCGGTTCTTTTTAAATTTCTGCTTATTGTTTTGGAGTGTCCAGGCTTGTTTTCTAAATGAAATTCAAATAAGTTTTTATACCCTTGAGCTGTAACATTCTGAGATGCTGATTTGAGAACCATCTTGGTGCTGAAGCCATGATTTCAGAGTCCTTCCCTGGTGGGAACAGGAACTGCCCCCTGTTTATGCTTCTTTTACCAACTCTAGAGCCTCGGTCAGGCAGCACTGTTTTGGGGGAGGAGTTGATGCTGGCTATCCTACAAGAGGGAGTCCTATAATTTTTGCCATTTTTACTATCACCTCCCTATCTTCTGCCATGCCACAAACTGGACCAGTTTCTTTTATAAAAAACATATTTAGCCACAGTGCAATGCAGACATTTTAGTGATTCTCTCAAACTGCCCTCTCCCGGTGCATAAAATGGCCCAAAAGCATTCCCATTGCCTTTGTGACTACAAGACACATAGAAATTACCAGCCAGCACTCTGCACACACCCTGGGCATCACTAGGAAATAAAGCAGAAAAGCCATATTTAGCCATCTTATTGGGTGTTATCAAGAAACAAAATGAACTCATTATTATTTCCTTTCTTTTCCCAATGATTTGCAATTCCTGGATGAAAACTGAAGGATATCAAAAGGTTTCAAGGCAACCCTTTAGAAAGTGGCCTTTTGCTTTCCCCATTGCATTTGCCCTAAGTGTTAATTGACTTTGAAAAGGCAGTATATTATCTTTTTAGACAAAAGGAAAGGATAGACCTGATTTGTGAACGCCAACATCCTGCAGCATCAAAGTGCTGTTTAAATCGTGGCCCAGCAGATCTGAGAACTATCCAGGAGAGTGAGACAGAACAGATTTTTTTTTCTTTTTTAAAAGGCAAAACAGTCTTGGAATGAAAGAGTGCTGCTGCCATCTAGAGGGAGTGATGGTAGCAGACAGCGAGGGACTCAGCAAGCAGGGAATGAGTTCATTCTCCTCTGGCCCAGACACTCATTTTCCCTTCTTCTGGTGAGAAGACACCACCTTTACCCACCCTTTGTTCTAACAAAAACATGGACTTGGTGAGGACAAACAGATGTCTTGAAAAGTGGTTCTCTCCTAGCAAGAGGCTTCCCTGAGTACAGACAGGTACACAAGAGCTGGTGTGCGTACCCCTGTCATTGTGTGAAATTACTTTGACACTCACAGGATCACATGTGGGTTGCCCTTAGACCACTGGACCCCGAATCGGTGCATCTATTTCTTTCCACACCTTTCTGATAGTTCAGCATAATTTAACCATTTCCTTTTTTAAAAAAATGTTTTGCCATTCACCTAAATGAAGTCGTAGTGATGTTCAGTATATATGAACTTAAAATAGCCTAGAAATTATGAAAACAGGAATAACTATAGCTATAAAAAGAAGCTAAAAGTGGAGACATTATGAAACCTATTGAGCTTATGGGGATGAGGGGCTAAGAAAATATGGGTGTTGATGTTTCCATCAATATACAGGCCAGGTACAGCAAGAGAACAGTAATTGTTGTGATACTAGAGGCCCAGTGCATGAAATTCATGCACTGTAAGGGTCCCTAGTAGCTGCCAGCTGCTGACCAGGTACTCTCTCCCTTTCCCCAGCCACCTGCTGCCACCACCATGGCTGCCGGCCGGGGCCTCCCTCCCTTCCCCCGGCTGACCCTGCCCCCTGGTTGAACTCCTAGTAGATGGTACAATTTGCATACTATGTTTTTATTATATAGAATGTTGTTAATTGCTTTGGACATACAATCGTTTAAGTTAGGATGTAGGTTTCATTTAGAAATATAATGTACCCACATGCAACAATGGAAGTCAAAGTGCCTTTGTACTGTTCTCAGTATCTTGAGGAAAGGAGTATCTGTGACTTGTAATTCCAATCCCTACATTTAGTTTTGTTATTTTGTGGTTAATTAAAATTCTACTTGTGACTTTGAGCCAAAAAGCAATATTTATTCCCACTGTGCCCATGAAAATCCTATTTTAAAAGATTCCAATTTTTTGTCTATTTTATCAACAATGTTTCAGCAAAGAATAGTTACCTACCACATGAGTCTTGTCTGTGTTATAACTGAAACTAGTGTTTCCCTTCATCAGACCAAAGAAAGGAAATAGCACTAACCAGTCATTATCACTTAGGATGACTTTTTATTTGAAACATGTTTCTGCAACTATTAACTGGCTCTACATTACAGGAAAGCAATAATTCTATTTCCTCATTTAAAAAAAAAAAAGTCAGAACTGGAATAAATGGCCTTTATAATCTCTTTTCACTCTATGAATCCTAGTTATATTACCATATAATCATGTGGTTAAAAACTAGGTACAATCTAAAATAAAATGATAAATAAATATGGATTAATAAATAAGTAGTATAGAGCCAAAGTTTTACCCAAGATGTTCTCTGATTAGTCATAAGTAAGTACTATGTTAATATGGGGAAATCTCTATATGTAATAAGTTATGAAGTTAATATGGATAAAATTTATCCTAACAAACCTTTCTATATTGAATTAAAATATCCTTATTTTTTTATTCTGTAATTTTATGGTGATGAATCTAGAGACAGATTTTCTCCTTTAACCTTTCATGAATGGATTACTAGGCTTCCATGATTTGAGCAATAGTATCACTTATCAATTCTAAGAAATTTATAGCCATTATTTTTTGAAATATTTTATCTCCTCATTTTCTGTGTTCTCTCCTTCTGAAATTTTGACTAGATATATGCTACACCTTCTCACTCTCTATTCTATGATCCTGAAGTCTCATGTTTCCCATCTCTTTGTCTCCTGGAACCTCATTCTGCATAATTTCTTCAGCTGTGTCTTTCAAATCACTAATTTTCTCTTTAGCTGTTTCCAATCTGGTATTTAACATGCTCACTGAGTTTTTAATTTTAAAAAAATGAATCTTCCATTTCTAGAAATCTATTTTTCATATTTACTTAGTCATTTTTATTAGCTTGTTCCTTAATCATTGTAAAATATATTTTATTTCTATAAACACACTAAACATGCTTTTTTCTGTGCTTTCTCTAATACTACCAATATATGAAGGTCTTTTGAACTTGATACTACCAGATGGTAGCTGATAGCTCTCACTTTCTTATTTTGTTTTTTTTTGTGTGTGTGTGTGTTTTGGGATTTGGGCTATAAGCTCATATTCCATGGAATATCCATGGGAATTCTTTGCGAATTGACTTGAAGATGGATTCCTTCAGAGATTACTGTATTTGCTTCTTCCTAAAACACATCAATCTCCCACCACTTCAAACCTACCTGATGAACATTCTGAAGCAAGAAATTTAAAAGAGATCCCTTTCCTTCAAATCAATGCCAAACTTTGAGAGAAGTGACTTCCTTTGCTGTGATAAGAGTGGCAAGGCGAATATTATTTTTTAATTTCTTTATCGATTAAGGTGTTACATATGTGTCCTTATTCCCCCATTACCCTTTCATCCCCCCCACTCATACCCTCACCCCCCAAGGCGAATATTATTATTTCAAGATTTTATTTCATCTTTACACCAAGAGTGCAGGGCTTTGAAGTCCCATTTTCATATAAGGTCTTTTATTTTAATCCCAATATTAAGCAGGGCCTAGACTTTTTCTCGCATTTTTCATGCCCTGTGGGGACATAAAGATTAGGTCACCTAGACTTGGCAATACTCTTAGAGTGAAAGCTGTTCACATTGTTCCAGTTACCTGTCTGAGTTCTCACTTTTGCTTAGGTTTTGCCTATGAGAATTTCTTAATTCTTTACCAGAACATCAATGTTTTCTGTAGTTTTTAGCCAGAAGATCTGTCAATGAATCCAGACTACCTGACTGCTAAAAGCAGAAGTTCATTTATATTGAATCTAATAAAAAAATCTACAGTGCATGCATTGTGTTCTCCATGACTACGGATACTAAAATCTCAGCTTCTTGCTACATGTTGTTTAATGATTTCACTGATCTTTCTGAATAAATGTAATTATACCACTGTCCCCCTTGAAACCTTCCAATATCAGTCCCTTGCATTAGGATACAATTCAGTCTCTCTAACATGTCTTACAACATGGGTAGAGCGGGTCCACCTCTCTAGCCTCCCTTTTCTCTGCCAATAACACCATTCCCATCATCACCATCATTCAGTCCTACTGAGCCACACTCACTATTTCTGATCCACGCACTCTCTTAACCTTCTCCCGTGTTTATTGCTAGAGTACTGTTCTCCTAGCCTTCCTTCGAGTTTCAGTTTATGTGTCCCCTCCTGCAGGAAGCCTTCCCTAAAGCCCAGATCCAGGTTGAGTCGTGCCTTTCCTTGGTCCTCCCATGGAGCCTTATACCTCATTCCCTTTCACAGCTTCTGTGACCCTGTTTGTATTTCTGAATCTCCCATTACAACACAGGCTTTTTAAAAGCAGGTATATTTGTCCTTTTCAATTATACACCTGGCATTTACCACAATCCCTGCAACATAATAGACACTCAATGAATATTTTTATATGAAATTAAGTATCTTTTAGCTTTTTCTTAATGGTAAACAAAGGTTCCATTGTGCCTAGGTATTTCTGTGGGATTGAGTCATAAATTATTGAGTAATACAAAGACATAGGTATGTGCATTCACTTTAAAGATACTGTTATTTCAGACACTTATTTTTATCCTGAAAAAAAGCAATTTTCCAAAATATTAAATACAAATCTGAAACTCAGTAAATGCTGTTGCCAAGAGAACATCAAATCATAAAAGCTTTTGGGACTGTATTCCTATTGTCTATGAACAATGATTTAATTTCTTCATTATAATTCCTGCTGCACTGCAAGGAAACAAGGTAAAAGATTTAGCAGAAGGTCTTCCTAACTGAAATCTTAGGAGACTGTGGTAATTTGACATTCATTACAACAACAGCTAAAATGATTAGAGGTAGACAGACCCTAATCTAGCCCATGTCTAACCAAAGGGAAGAAATGTAGCGTGATGTCCCTGCAAGTTACATCAATATTACCTCCGTTCTCCTTAGATCCTTCAGTCACTTTTTTGTGTTTATGTTTCTAATTCACTGCCTTCAGAATTCATGTGATATCTTTTTTTTAATCAGAATTAACCTAAGAATTTGATTTAGTCAATATTGTACACATGCTATAAAATTATCTGTCAGCTATAAGATTTCAGGCTAAAATTACAGAGACCACTGTGATTTTTTTAAATACAGAAGTAGTTAGTCATCCAACCCTTTGATTTTGATAAAACTAGAGCAAAGTGGTGATTTATAGACATGATATAGTTTTGCACAATGGACATTGATCTTTATAGCAAATGAAGTGTGTCAGGTTGTATTTATCATAACCTACGCTGAAAATATCACAAGAAAATAGATTGCATTTAAAAATCATTAAATCCAGAGTACAGAGTATTGAAAATCCACAATATTATCAGTAACATGGTGGGTGGTGAGGCATCCTGGAAACTTTTTGGTATTTTATTCTTAAACTCTTTAGAAACATATACAAAAGTAGAAAAAAATAATGTAAGCACATATTTTAAGTTTCTTTTCATTAGTTATGACCTGTGAGACAATTAATTGAGCTCTTGAGTCAGCTTCAGAATCGTTATTATAAAATTCCTGGGTCTAAATTAAATGGTTAGGCTTTCTCAGATCTTAGGTATAGTGATACTTTATAATAAAGATCTGTGAAACCCCTTTTCCAAGAGAGGAATAAGTTCTTTCTCACTCTCTGATAGTAGGCATTAAATCCCTCTCTTTATAGTGATGTTCTCAATGTATTATTATTGCATCGATATTGTACAGCAACCTAATGCAATCTTAATGGGAATTCCAGTGTAAAGATAAAATCAAACATAATGGTTAAGTGGTTTTTCTGAGATCACCAGTGGTAAAGGGTGAATCAGAAACTATTCTAGTATCTACATAACACGTCTCCCATTCCTGAATTTTAACCAATAAATATTCACCATCCTGTTGACGTATAATAGAGTTCTTTTTTCTTGAGAAGTAACATGCTATTGTATGACCACTGCCTTCTCAAAAGGTACTTATATTTGGTTTAAAGGGATCTCTGATAACAGACATGAGAGTCTCTTTAAAAGGAAGCCTGCTCTCCTTTGAGAGGCATGTTCTGTGGGGAGACGTACTGTGAACTAGAAGAAACAAGCTGCTGAAATAGGTAATGACCTGGATAGGATATTGAAGCCAAAGGTGTTTGTGAATGGAAATAGAGCCAAATGGAGGGAAGTGACTTGTGGCATGTCATAAGGATCAGCATTAGTATTGATTTTGGTTACTTTGCTGACCTAAAAGAAGGAAAATACTGTAAGGTGATGAAATGTGCTGATGATACAAAGTAGAGAAAGCCAATACATGGTAGGAAAGCAATAAAACTAACAATGACCTAGGTGGGCTAGAATTATGGGCTGGAAAGTACCATGTGCTATTCAATTTTGGGAAAGTCTAAATAAAGTTAATCTAAAGTGCAATACTGAAGAAAAAAGAAACTGAACCATTGACGGGCCACAGTTTACAAATTGTTTCAGATATTTAGAAACAGAACACTTGTAACATCAGATAATTCCATGCAAGGGAACAAATGACATAAAATATTGGTAATTTGGTTGACTATACACTCTTGAGAAATATAAAAGAAACTAAAAAAGTTTGAGTCAGCCCTGGGTCAGTGGTTGAGTGTCGATCTATGAACCAAGAGGTCAATTCCTGGTCAGGGCACATGCCTGGGTTGTGGGCTCAATCACCAATGTAGGGCATGCAGGAGGCAGTTGATCAATTATTCTCTCTCATCACTGATGTTTCTATCTCTCTCTCCCTCTCCCTTCCTCTCTGAAATCAATAAAAATATATATTTTTAAAAAGTTGAGTCAGGCAAGCTAGATTAACTCCTCAGAATGATAAAATTACTATTGTGGATCCAATTAATATGTAACACCCTGGAAAATATTTCCACTGCCAGAAAGTATATGGAGGAGAAAAAGATTTCAACCTTTTTCACGCTTACAATTATAAAGAAAGACTGAAAGCAAAAAAAAAAAAATCTCCACTGATAAGTCCATGGCAACCTTGAATGTTCCTATTTCCACACAGTGGGATTCACACAATTAAAGAATAGTCAGAAGTGTTGGAAGAAATATGAAATACAATGTGGGCAGAAGGGAAAGGATGGATGAATTTGTGTCACATGGCCTCTAAAACTGATGTCTTCGGGTTGGCTGTGATTTGATTGACAGGCAGATCCAGCCCTGCACATCTCTTGAAGTCACTCTTATTTGAAGAGGTATTTTTTTTAGAACTGTCCCATCATCAGAATTGTCTTACAGTAATTACTAAGGAACTTGGGTGTCTAAAGCCACACATATTCTTTTAGCTATTACAAAAACAAAGTTGAAATCTTCATTCAAAATTTTTTATTTAAATTTTTGTTCAAGATATTATGTTCTGTGTAATGGATAATAGCCCTTTAAGAAAAGGATGATTGAAGCAGTTTTAATAGAAACTATTATCTTATGTTTCTTTTCAAATGTGTGTAGGGGTCCAGTTAAGGGGACACAAGTACGAAATGTTTGTGTACAATCTGCTGCATAAAAAGTAGCCCACATTGGATGAAGAAAAGGGAAGTGCAGCTTCCTCTCACATTTGCATGTCCGGAGAAGCACCTTGTAATTGGGTGCGGGGGGTGGGGCGGGAAGAAGGCAGAGGGTCTTGAAGCCCCTCAGTTGCCCCATAGCATGACTTGGATATTTCTCATCCCCCCACTTTTGCGGCATGGGAGAATGGAGCAGCAAGGACAGTAATAATAACACCAAAGATTTTTTGAACTCTCACCATGCGGCAGGTGGGAGGGTGAGTAAAGCCAGAGAAAGGGGGACTGAGAGTGGACATTTGTCATTAGGATTCACTTCTCCTTGACTATTTCTTCGAGAAATTCCAAGAGAAGTAAAGGGGTTTTGACCTTAACAGGGTAATAGAATCTTTTAAAGTTTCATGACTAGTCCCTTGAAAATGCATATAAATATAAAAATTTACAAACAATTACAAGAATACACAAACCTCTCTTCAAAGCCCATTCATAGATTGAACCTTCTCATTACAGTGTATTATAAAACAAGTCTCAGAATGAAAATTTTAACTGAAAGATGATTTTCAAAAACATGTTGGCTGTCGCCTTTGGCATACAGCAGCTTGTTATACAGAGACTGGGATATACAATAAACAAGGGGAAAAATAGACAGAAAGCACAAAAAGAGCAGATTACATAATAGCCACCAAAAATGCCTCAGGGACACTCTGGGAGTCTGACCCTGCATGGCATCACATTGGCATATATTGGTTTCTCATGATACCACTAAGTTCTTCCTTAAAGAGCTGGCCCCAGTCTATTTTCCCTCCTCTGCAGGTGGCTTGAGTCATCACATTGCTGTAAAGAATGTAATCTGCTCTCCAACTGGGAGCAAAGGTGAATTGAGTTGTGATCTTTCTTCTCTCATGAATAACATCCCCCTGGATGCTTACTGTAATGCCAACACTTCTAACCTCTACCTCCTCATCCTGTCAGCATCCTGTCGGTGTGTTGGGGGTTGCATCAGCCAAGTGGAGTTCATCCAAGAATTACACATCTAGCAATGTGATATCTGGGGTGATGCTGTTTCTCAAGGATTCAGTTGAGAACTGGCCCACCTGAAGCTTTTCATGCAAAGCTATGTCCAAATACCTTTTTCTGATGTAACATTGCATCAGATCAATGCTAGATCTAACCCAGAAGTGAGCAAGTGTGGATAATATTCACGCCAATCAGCTGCTCAATCTGGTGAGTTTAATAAAATAATCAGAAAAACAGAGAACTATAAGAGCCTCCCCAAAGGGCTTATCCAGCCGACAGATGAGCAGCTCTGCCTTGGGAGCACCTTCAGTGGCTCCCCACAGCCTCCTAAAGGTCAGACTCATCTGCAGGGCCCTCCAGGTCCTGGGGATCTGTTCCTACTTCTGTTTTGTTCTGAAATCTGGCCCCATTTCTAGTCTCATCTCTCCCTGTGGGTCCACTCTTAGCCTGGGCTTAAACCCACTTGCTCTTATGCCAGTGGTCGGCAAACTGCGGCTCGCAAGCCACATGCGGCTCGGGAGCCACGGTTTGCCGCTCTGTTGACTAATGAGTTTGCTGACCACTGGCTTAGGCAAACCCTGAATTTCTCTCTTCTGTTATCTGTTGCTTTGGGTGTACCATTTCCATTCATCTTTCTCATGTTCTCATATCAAAATCCCACCCATCCTCTGAAGCCCAACACCACTCCCTCTACCAAGAAATCCTCCTTCAAGCTTCCCATCTTTGTCCCAGGAGAAGGTCCTTGCAATCCTGAGTGAGGCACAGCACAGGCTATGGGTTCAGACAGATCTGAGTTTGGATCCAGGATCTATGCCATTACGACAAGTTATCTAGCTCTTTAATTATCAGTTTTTCATGTGTAAAATTAGGACAGATGATGGCCTTTAGGTATATTGTGAGTGTTCTCCAACACAGCAGCATATTCAATAAGTGTTCATTTCTTTTTTAAAAATTACTTTCTGTCCTTTCCAGTATTTTTTTCAGTCTTTATCACATACTGTCTCATTCAGTCACTATACTCACTCTCTGTTGTCATATATCTTATCTAATAAAAGAATAATATGCACATTAAATATCACTCTGCTACACCCACAAGCCATGCCCACAAGCCACGCCCACCAGCCAATTAGGAGTGAATATGCAAATAAACCCAACCAAGATGGCTACAGCCACAGAGAGCAGGAGGGAGGCTTGGGTTTCCCCGGCAATGGAGGAAGCCAAGCTTTCCGCCTGCCCTTGTGGGCCTCTAGACCTCCACTCAAGGCTACAAAGTTTCAATGATAGAAGATACATAAACCCAAACAGAAATGGCGGCAGCCACAGAGCTGGAAAGAGCAGGAGGCTAGGGTTGCCCCCGGCGATGGAGGAAGCCAAGCTTTCGGCACACCCTGGCCGGCCCAGGCCTCCGCTTAAGGCTACAAAGTTTCAAGTATAGAAGATACATAAATCCCAAAAAATTGGCTGCCACCACGAAGCGAGCAGAAGGCTTGGCTCCGCTCCAGACTACAAAGTTTCAATTGTAGAAGATAAATAAACCCCAGATCCCAGGGCCTCCGCTTGGGTCGCCGGGGGGCATGGTCAGCCTGCAAACCACCACAGGCCCCTCGCCCAGGCCGCCTCACGCCCCAAGGGAACACCCACCCTGATCCGGGACACCCTTCAGGGCAAACCAGCTGGCCCCCACCATGCACCAGGCCTCTATCCTCCTATCTAATAAAAGAGTAATATGCAGATTGACCATCACTCCAACGCACAAGATGGCTGTCCCCATGTGGTCAAAGATCTTGCCCCCATGTGGACACAAGATGGCCACCACAAGATGGCCAGCAAGGGAGGGCAGTTGGGAGGGACCAGGCCTGCAAGGGAGGGCAGTTAGGAGCCATCAAGCCTGCAGGGGAGGGAAGTTAGGGGTGACCAGGCTGGCAGAGGAGGGAAGTTGGGGGTGACTGGGCCTGCAGGGAAGGGCAGTTGGGGGGGACCCAAGCCTGCAGGGGAGAGCAGCTGGGGGGGACCAGGCCTGCAGGGGAGGGCAGTTAGGGGAAAACAGGCTGGCAGGAGAGCAGTTAGGCATCAATCAGGCTGGCAGGGGAGTGGTTAGGGGTGATCAGGCTGGCAGGCAGAAACGGTTAGGGGCAATCAGGAAGGCAGGCAGGTGAACAGTTGGGAGCCAGCAGTCCTGGGTTGTGAGAGGGATGTTCAACTGCCCATTTAGGCCCTATCCCACTGGGATCAGGCCTAAATGGGTAGTCGTACATCCCTTGAGGGGTCCCAGATTGGAGAGGGTGCAGGCTGGGCTGAGGGACAACCCCCCCCCCATGCATGAATTTCATGCACCGAGCCTCTAATATATATATATATATATATATTAGTATATATATTAGTATATATATGTCCGATTTCCTCTACTAGAGAATATTGCTCAAATATCAACTTATTGTAGATGACTTTCCCATGTAACCCACACCATTTGTTTCTATCCTCTTTCTCTACTTTTTGGTGTCCCAGCCATTCTCACTATCTAACGATGTGTGTTTCTTTGTTTGGCTTCTGTTGCCCTCTTTATGCAAGCTCCCTAAGAGCGGGGACTTTTTCTACGCTACTTACTGCTGTATCACCAGCACCTGAACAGAGCCTGGCAGCAAATAGTAAGTACTTAATAATATTTGGCAAATTAGCGAAGGATTTAATAAGCCCCTTGAGGCTAGTGATAATTTCTTGCCTATGATAAAGCCTCCAGGCTGGAAGGGACATTAAAAATCCCTTTATTGCTTCTCAGACAGCCATGCCCCGAACACAGCCCCTCCCTCCTAATCCAAGGAGATGCCCAGCCCCTCCAAGTTTCCATGCTCTCTATTGCCTCCCTCACTTTAAGGTGCTGCCCCTGCTGCCAGAATTCCCTCTCCCTGCTCTGTACCTGCCTGCTGAGTTCTTCCTAAGCCTGCAGAGCCGGTGGCAGGGAGGAGCATGTGCTTTGCAGTGCACAGAAGTGGGTTGGATGCACTCATTAGCTGGCCAATCTTGGACACCTTACTTGGCTCCTGGGACCTCGGTTGTCTTATTTATAAAGTGGGAATAGCAGAGCCATGAGGTTAAAGATGCTGGATGTGAAGAACCCATCCTTAGTTCCTCATGGTAGGCTGCCTCTGAATGGAAAACTTTAAAATGAAGCAAAAAAAACAAAACAAAAAGCTTTCCTGTTCCTTTCTCTGTAAAACCTGTAACTCTATCAAGCAAAACTGGCCACTCCCTTTCTATATATTTTAACAAATCTTATAGGTATTTCTACTATATCAATAATGATATATTATACTGATATTAGATTTTCAGTCCCTGTCCTCCATTTGAATTGAGCTGAAGACAGAAGCCAAAACTGGAGTGACTTTTGTAGGCTCAACCACGAGCGCTGGGCCTGGCACAGAACAGTCAGCACACATTTGTTCTTTAAGGAAATGAATCTGGGAGAGTTGTGCCTGCCCTGCTGGGCTCAATGCCTTTGCCATTCCTCTAGATTATTTTCCCTCAATGAAAATTTACTCTTAGGCTTCATCTCCTCATTCATAGCTTTCCCCGCCGGACTTTCCTGAGGTCAGTTAATACAGTCTTGGTGGTTGTCCCTATTGATCTCTAACAGGATGGCATGAATTGCCCTCCAGTGTCCAGTTTATTTCTATTAGCTCTCTTTTCTCTATTAGCTACTCACTCACTCACTCACTCATTAATTCCTTCAGCATGCACTGATCGGTCACGAAACAGAACTAGCAGATAGGACCTCTCTACTGTTGGGTCATCAAGCACATCACAGTTTGTTAAGCTCTGATTATCCTTCATTTTCAAAAAAAAATTAAGACAGCCTGGCCGGCATGGCTCAGTGGTTGAATGTCAACCTATGAACCAGGAGGTCAAGGTTCAATTCCCAATCAGGGCACATGCCTGGGTTGTGGGCTCAATCCCCAGTGTGGGGTGTGCAGGAGGCAGCCAATCAATGATTCTCTCTCATCATTGATGTTTCTATCTCTCCCTCTCCTTTCCTCTCTGAAATCAATAGAAATATATTTTTTAATTAAAATAGACAAAAACCACACTTCATAACATAATGGCCAGCAAGAACCAGTTTGTAATACTAACCAAAGCTTTGTAATGAAAAATGGTCATTGTCAGTTTCCTTGAACATAACTTAAAAGGAAGAAAAGAAAAGAACTTAGTGAATATATTTTCTGATTTCCACTTAATTTTCTAAGATTGGTCTATCTATATTTATACGTTTATAAGCAGCACTAGGAGATAAAAATGAGTTAGGTATTGTATTACAACTCTAAATGTCATTGTCATGGACATTATTGCCAGTCCTTTTAAACCTAAACCTAAGCCCTCCGCATATGATAAACTAAGCAGAGTTAAGAAGCAAAGAAAATGATTCATTTTGGCACAGGTCTTCCTATCTACTAGATTATCCCTGCTTCCCCCCACCAAAAATGAGAGACATGTCACCCTGACCAGGCCTTCTACAGAACAAACACATTTACAAGACTGACGGTGCAAATGAAACTTGAAACTATCATCCGAATATAAAAAATGAAAATGTCCTCCCCAGACGACAAAGTAAATTGAAAATCACAGGGAGCGGGAGGGCACACAGGGACCAGCGCTGTCCTCACCAGACCCTGTGAGTCAGAACAGAACGCCTAACGCCTCCCTGGGAGTGGGCTGCCACTCGGTCTGCACCTCCGTAAAATGGAGATGAAAGGGGTGCTCCCGTCCTACCCCGTTTGGCTCAGTGGATAGAGCGTCGGACTGTGGACTGAAAGGTCCCAGGTTTGATTCCGGTCAAGGGCATGTACCTTGGTTGTGGGCACATCCCCAGTAGGAGGAGTACAGGAGGCAGCTGATCAATGTTTCTCTCTCAACAATGTTTCTAACTCTCTATCCCTCTCCCTTCCTCTCTGTAAAAAATCAATAAAATATATGTTAAAAAAGCGGGGGGTGCTCCCCTCCTCATATTAGAGGTGGAAGAATTAACAAAACTGGGCTGGGAGTGCATTTCAAGATGCACAGATGAGAGGTAATGGGAATAAAGCGTAAAGACTGCTATTCAGAAATGCTCTTTTAAGTGCTCTTGATACTTGGACAGATTTCTCAGGACGCTGGAGGCTTTGTTCACAGGCATAGGGTGTTGAAAGGCCTCTGCGGCAAAAACAAACAGCTCGCTCTTTGGTCTGGATGGCAGAATGAGACCTCGGGCCCTTGCTGCCTGCCCAGGGTGCTATTTCAGGTGCTGCACAGCACACCCACTGCAAAGGCAATGGAGAGTCTCTGCTGACCTGCACCACCGGCACCAGCAAGCTAACACAAGAGCGCTGCGTTAACATACAGCCGTCCATAATTCCTATTTGATTTCTTATTTCCAGTTGCTCTACTTGGAAAATCATCCGTGTCTTCTTTGGCGGTGGGTAGAGAACTGGGCTAGCACTGGGAGCCCTGAGTGAGCATCCTGACCCAGCTGATTACATAAGGTAAGTCTTCGGTATGTGAAACCTGTGTACCCTCATCTTTAAAATACACGTGTGATCCTATGCCAAAGACTGTTGGGAGGATGACAAAGGAGGACCCTAAAGATGCTGTCCACTGCAAGCACTCAGTGTAAGAGGCTGTTATAAGGAGGTTGGCTATCCAGTGCCTTTTACTGCCATGAGGACTACGGAGAAATCATGCAGTTGCCGCCTATGGAAAACTGAGCAATACGTGGATTCAGAGTGGAAAGAAGTTTGCAGAGAACACATAAACCATGGTCTCACAAAATGAATAATGTAGTCAACTTCCCCAAAAGAAATCCATCCTATGAACACTTGAGAATCCTATCATTATAGGCGTGGTATGTGGGCAATGGTGATAGGTCATCCCGGAATTCTGTAATCAGAAGAAAGGCATGAAACAATCATCTTGTCCATTCCATTATGTGGCAAAAGGAAGCTACACTGACAGATGCTGGCTCTGCAATGGGCAGAGAAATGGCACAGTCAGGGAGTGTGGCAAGGACAGCAGGTCACAGCCACACTTGCTTGCGCAGATAGAAACACTGTCAGCAGAGGCAGCAGCAGCACCTCCGATTTACAGAACAACGATAAATATAACTAGAGGGACAGATGAAATTGGAATACTGCGATTCTACTGGGTGCTCCTGCTACTGTCTGTGTGTTCATAACACACTAATCAAATCATCGAGAGTGACTGCTTTCCAGGCCATAAATATTTTCTGTAGCTGCAGAAACACAATGCAGCTGTGTGTTTCTGTGATAAGCCCCTCACACAGAAGGCAGACCCACAAGCTCACCGAGAGAGAGGATGCGGGGGCTGATGGTGGAGAAGGAAAGAAAGTGGCTCCGCCTCACTCCACCATTTGCTCAGCAAGGGCCAGATATAACAAGACAGATGTACACGCACAGCACCTTGCTGACAGGGAAGAAAAGCAATCCCCAGGCATTACCTCATTGCGCTGCATCACGCCCCCAGGGAATAGGAAGCAAGTATTATCCAATTTTGCAGGCACTGAAAGTGAGGTTTTGATTGGCTGAATATCTGGGTAAAGGTCCCAGAGCAAATCTGTGTATTACGAAGATTAGAGCCAGTTCTCCAGCCTCCCTTTGCAATACTTATTACTTAAGCACACTTTAAAACTCATTAAAATGGCAAGGAAATGTGCTCATAGAACAATGCCAAGTGAAATAAAAAGGAAAGCAAGGATGGAAAACTTCACATTCAATATTAGTCTCAGTTACATAAAATGCATATGTTTATAAAATTGGACTTGCGGGCAGCCAACATTAGCCGTAGTGACATCTGGATTATAGAATTAATGGTGATTTGGGTTTTTCCTTCATACCACTCTGTATTTTCCAAGTTCTGAATTATGAGCAATAAAATTTTTGATGAGAAAAATAATTCACATTGAAAAATTCATAAAAAGGCTTTATAGGTCATAAAAATGTGAACGTATCCGTCAATACCATTTGTAAGAGTTTCTATACTAGATATATGGGCGTTAACAAAGAAAAAGAAAATATTTCTACAGTATTCTCTTTTGCTTCCTATACTGGCCAAAAGTTTGTTTTCCTAAACTACAGCCCTAATCAATGACATCTTACTCTCTCCTAAATTAAGTCCAAACTACCAAACTCAACATTCAGCCTAGAATGAGACCACAGACAAACCTGTCAGTTGCTCTTTGACTAGATCCTTAGTTACTCTATGGGTGTTCCACTCTTCAAAACATTTCATTCATCTGGGAAAGGAATGCTTTCAACTACTGGTGTTGTGGAAACTGGATACCCATATGCAAAAAAGAATAAAGTTATACCCTCACCTTATAACATACACAAAATTAAATTGAAGACCTAAACATTAAGAGCTGAAGCTATAAAACTTTTATAACAGAGAAAAATATTTCATGATGATGGATTAAGCAATAATTTTGTGGCTATAACACCAAAAGCATAGGCAACAAAAGAAAATACTTAAATATTTTATGCAGTAAAGGACTTGACATCAACAGAGTGAAAGGCAAGCTGTGGAATGGGAGAAATATTTTCAAATTATATATCTGATAAGGGCTTAGTATTCAGAATATATAAAGAACTCCTCCAACTCAATAACACAGAAGCAGGATCTCAAAGTAACATTTATCCAGCCATGTTCATAGCAGCATTATTCACAATAGTCAAAGGTATAAAGCAACCCATGTGTGTAGCAAGGACTCAGATAAATGGGTAAACAATAGAATATTAATTGGCCTTTAAAAGTAAGGAAATTCTGACACACTAGATAGACAACATAGATGACCTTGAAGACATTATGCTAACTAAAATAAGTCAGGCATAAAAGGCCAAATGCTGTATGATTCTACTTATTTGAGGCAACATTGCCCTCATCTGAATCCTAACTGTAGTCCAGAACATAGCAAAGTGCTTACAGAGCACTTTTATGTTTAGCATATTATTGGATATTCATTAAAGTGGTATAATATCCATTTTAAATATATACAATTTGGCTGAGAAAAGTTATGCAACATGCACAGGTCAAACCACTGGCAGGCAGCTGACCACCCAGTCCATGGCTTCCAGTTTTAAAGGGAGTTGCCCTAAGTCCACAGGATGGACCCTACTAACTAAACACACAGTAGTAATCTAGAGCTGAAAGACTTAAATACCACAAAGAGACACTGTATTCCTAACTGATACCAATGCATGGCGGTTGTTCAGATTGAAATGATATCCAACCAGTTTATTCATGTGAAGAAAATGTTACTCTGAAACATCATAACTGGCTTTAGCTGAATAATACTCAGTGTCTGCATTTGCCTTAACTCCTCTGCCATTTGCTAGATGTGTTATTTTAGGCCATCGTTCTCAATGTTTTGATAAGGGTTATCATCACATTCTTACTCATTCATTTCTGCAAAGTATTTTATCCTGTTTCTACTTAAGAAAGCCAAACAAACCAATGTTTGCATTGCTGACTTTTTGTTAAATAGCAACATCTGTGTCTCAAGCTCAGTACATTTTATAGCAGTTGATCTCTAAGTTGGACCTGAGTAGTATTTCTGGGTCTTTGCTTTTCTAATTCTTAACATTTATTTGAGGTTTAATTGCAAATGTACAATATCAGCAGTATGCTATGTCTACTGATATAATCCCCAGCATCCTGTAGACATACAGATTTTGTGTTCAATTACTTTCCTGGTCTTCATACATTGCCAGTTCCTATCATTAACTAGATTTCCCTTTATTTGTTACTTTCAATAATTACACTCTAATTGACCTTATGAGGGGGACAGAGTGAAGATGGTAGAATACATTGCCAAAGCAATACATGCTGTTTCAATGACAAACTGAGGTCCTGTGCTGCAGTCACTAAACGTGGGCATTTCCACACAGTTTCTCAACATCATGGTGACCCCTGCAGCCTAATAGAGGCAACCTGCCTCTTAGTTACCAGACGTTGTCCACATCAGTGACAACTTACGAGTGCAAAGTTCTATGCCAGGGGGTCATGCTATGTGTAAGCCTGTCACTGTCTTGTATAATAATGTAATGATGCAGTGTGGATCAGAAATTATGGGAAACATAGTAGTCACTGTCTTGTATAATAATGTAATGATGCAGTGTGGATCAGAAATTATGGGAAACATAGTAGTTAAAGATTCTCCATGTGTTTTCCTTGACTCAGTACTCAACTCCTCTACCACTTTAAAACATTGTCCATCCGCAGGATTTTGGCTGATTGTCGAAGGCATGGTGGAAAGCAGGAATGTGATTCGGCATTATAACCAGAGAGCTCCCAAACCACAGCTCCCGGGCCGAGGCTACGGGAGGCATATCCACCCAGAGCACACGCTTGGCTTTCCACACGTGTTGTGCAATGGTTCAGAGGCAATTGCTCTCAGAGTTTGCTTCGAGTTCGTTCCTTTGCAGGGAGCCAAGGCAGGCACTGCACACTAAGGAATGAAAATCTTGGCTCAGGAAATAACAAAGGTCTTTTCTGTTTCATAGCCAAAGAGACTGAAACTCAAGAAAGTTGGGGAGAAATGTACTTTAAACAATTTGTAGCTATTTTGCTTGATTTTCCCTTGAAGCAATAAATAACAGTGCTCCCTACTGCTGGTATTTTATCAAGCTCAGTTTATTATAACTGTGCATTACGTTCCATGCAAGACAGCATCTTTGAGCTTTCTTTGCATGTTTCCCTGCTACAATTTAACTCTGTGAGGAGCAACACCAATGTACCACCGGGATGAAGGAGAAATAGCAGAACCTGCTGCTAAATGCCGCCACCTGAATGTGGAATTCCCCCCTGAGGAACAAAGGAATGCCACGTTGGCTTGTTTAGTGAAAATTAATGTGGTGACAAAAGGAAGCAGGAGCTGCTAGATTAACAAGCACTCCCTGCTGATGATGACCTTTGTCACTAAGAAGCCCAGAACAAGAGAAAATGATTTCCAACATAAAATCCCTCCCCCACCCACTCACCCTCAATCTCCTGAACACAGAAGAGGAGCAGCAGTGGGAGAGAGGGTCTCTGAAGATGGGCCCATCACTTTGGTTTTTATTGAAGCATGATGTCGTTTGATTCTCTGTAAAAGGCAGAGGAACCAGGGAATGTTGGCCCATTGGTGTCATAACGACATGAGCTGCAACTCACTAGGATCACTGTTCCTCACATCATGAGGTCTCTGACATGGAATTTGATTTATCTGCTCCCAAGGCCTGGTCTCACAATTGTTAACAATACAATTATACTGTGAACACTCATATTCATATTCAAAGCATTTTTTTAAATTTCCATTTTTCATTTGCCCGTTAGAGAAAAAAAACACACAGAAGTAGGTAATTTTCTTCCTCATTTCTACTACAAACAGACCACTGGTATGAAATTCTTTAGGTACCTCCATTTTCCTCACTATAAAACAGGGCATTACAAAGCTTTAACTTGTCACTGGCCTGTGTACATCCCAATCATGAAAATAATTGGAAGACGCTTTTCAGATACCGAAGGATGAGGCAGAGTCTGTGTTTCTCATTCAGCAGCCTCTGCCTTTCTTATATGAACTCATTTGAATGAAGGATGTCAGAAGAAGACCTGCCAAGGTGGAAACCTACAAGTGTGTGAGCGAGTGCACTGCCCGAGCACTAAATAACCACCACACAGCAGAGCACATGCACCCGGGCCCTGCAATCCTCCCTGTCTGCCCAAGTGTTGATAGCAAAATCCTCCACCAGGAAGAATCCATCTCCTCGAAAGACAAGAGGGTCCCAGAATGGGTCCTAGCAAAAGGCCATTGCCGTGAGGGATGGGGCAGGCGCAGCACTGAAATCCCTCCTTGCCACACAAAACCAGTAAATCTAGTTGTGAAGACAAGTCAAGTTGAGTTGTGGGGGGGAAATGTTCTCTGGCTGAAAGTCCCCAAGGGCTCAGTAAAGGTTTTCATATTAATAATAGTTTATAGATGGAGTCTTTCAAGTTAGACATTTTAAGCTGTCGTTTAGTACATAACATAATAAAGAATCTTGTGTGACATGAAAAGTAATATAAGGGTTGTTTCAATAATTATTTCATCTCCTTGAATCCAGAATTTTGAAATGAAATAGTCTTTCCTCACTTCTTCTGCAATAAATCATTAACAAAAAATAAGTGGTTCACAAATAAATAACTGTATCTATGACTACTCTCCTGAAATCAATTACACATTTATTGATAATTCTGCATTTAAAGGTTCATTTCACCTTCATATTGATATTCTGTCTCCCATGCCATTTCATTCTATTTAAAATTTTTCATTCTTTGGAATGAACTGTAAGAAAGTTGCTGTTAGAACGTGGCCTCATTTCATAGTTGGGCAATGCAACTCAATATATTATATTTTTATTAATTACTATAATCAGTGAAGTTTCTTATTTGTATGCTCAGCAAAATTAAAGTTAGGAGTTTTTGGCTTCCTTTTGTAAAGCAAGAATTTCTGGCTTCTACTGAAAGACATCTTTTAGCTGTTCTGTAAAATGGAGCAATATAGAAAAACTTACTTCCTTTGAGCCTTCATACCAACTTGAGTCAATGCAACAAGAATTTTTGCAATACAAACTGCCAACCCTTGGTGGAGTGCCAGGGATTGGAAAACTAAAATATAACATTTGCCCTAGCTGGTTTGGCTCAGTGGATTGAGCATTGGCCTGCGGACTGAAGGGTCCCGGGTTCCATTCTGGTCAAGGGCACATGCCTGGATTGTGGACTCAATCCCCAGTGGGGGGTGTTCAGGAGGCAGCCGATCAATGATTCTCTCTCATCATTGATGTTTCTATCTCTCTCCCCCGTCTGCTTCCTCTCTGAAATCAATAAAAAATATATTTAAAAAATAAATAAAATAAAATAGAACACTTGTCCTTCTGAAGTTTACAGTCTAGTGAGAAAGCAGATAGACACACGGAAAGTCTCAAGATAAAGCAGTGTGACTTCCAGCCTGTGAGTAAGAAAAGGAGCACAGGAAGGTTAGTCCAATGGGCTAATTTAGGAAAGGACACTTAGGCGAAATGTTAACCTTTCTTAACATGAAGATTTCATAATGGAATATAACACATAAATGAATGTCTTGGTCAGTTTGGGGTGCTATAACCAAATGCCGTAGACTGAAGGGCTTAAAACACAGATCCTTATTTCTCCTGGTTCCAGAGACTGTCAGTCCAAGATCAAAGTGCAGATGACCACTTCTTGCTCAGAGGGTAGAGAGAGAAACTCTGGTGTCTCTTCCTCTTCTTTTAAGGGCATTAATCCCATCATTGGGGCTCCACCTCCTCCCCTCATGCAGACCTAATTACCTCCCCAAAGCCCTCAGCTCCTACCACCGTCATATTGAGAATAGGGCTTAAATATGTGAGTGGGGGAGGGTGAAGTGGGAGAGACACAAACATTCAGTCCACAACAGTGAGCATGTCCAACTGTATCAAATCAGCAAGCAATTTAATAAAATCATGACCGCAATAATTCAGCATGTGACTGTGAAAATCTCCACGGGAGCGTCAACATGTGGAAGAGTCAGTCCATTCTGTCTGAGGCAGATCACTACACAGTCACCGCACAGCCTCAAAGGGAATGACACAACCAAGGGAAATACATAGGCTTTCATCTCCGCCCTATATTAATGCTGTGATGCCATAAAAATGGTAATAATTGTAAATGCTGGAGCAGGCCAGACTGGAATGGCAGGGTTTTACTGCCATCTGCTGGCAGCACTCATGATGACCGTCAGTGAGGGTACTGAATTCTACCTGCAGGCTTGGCTCTGCCAGCAGTAATACCACAGGTGGAGGAAGGTACTTATCATTCCTATTTTATTAGAGAACATACATTTAAAACTCATTTTCAAACCTGTTTGTACTGTGTTCTAATCAGATAAGGAAATGTTAATGATATTTTCTTAGTAAGTTTCAAAATGGTAACCCTGGAACTAAACACATTTTTCATTCACACATCTGTTGAAATTTTTATGTATACCTTGTTATTCTCAGCACAAATTAATAAGATACACTATAGGGAAAAGGCTGTGTTTGCCATCAGGTTTTCAATTAGCTAAAATGAGATATTGCTGGCACTTGAATGAAATAGACTGTATTTCATTCAAACAAAACATTTAAATGCCTTTTCTTTATCTTGGTTTGAGAGCAGGTTTTATTTTAGCAGATCCATACACTATGTACTTCTCTAACTTTTCCTGAGGCCTTCCTTTAACTATAAAACCATTTATGGCAAAATAAATAAATAAAATAAGTAAACCAATTGTTCCATTACTTGCTAGTTTTCATTATATACTGAAACATCCATTCAGCATTTTTATCTGCTAATGTAACAGAAACTCATCTACTCAGTGAGATTTATTACTTGTTTTGTTTCACGTGTTCACAAGATATTGTTGCACATTTTGCAATGGGTCTTTATTATCTAGTAATGATGGCTTGCAAATTAAATTAGCTTTTAATGGCGTAGTTAAATTCTAATTTATGTTTTGGAGCTTTGTTTAATTTATTTAGTTATAATGCAATCATTTTCTTGCTATTTCCTTACATTACATAGAAAGAACAAAAGAATGGTGGGGTCCTCTCATCACATTCAGTTGCTTTGGCATTATCAAATCGTGTGTCTAATTGCATTTCCCCCAAGAAACTTTCAGTGCACTCCCACAGGGGGAGCGCCGCTCAGCCAGAAGCCGGGCTCATGGCTGGCGAGCGCAGTGGTGGTGGCAAGAGCCTCTCCCGCCTCTGTGGCAGCGCTAAGGATGTCCGACTCCCTAAGCCATCAGTCAGACATCCCCGGAGGACTCCTGGACTGCGAGAGGGTGCAGGCTGGGCTGAGGGACCCCCCTGAGTGCACAAATTTTGTGCACCAGGCCTCTAGTACTCATTATAATCCTACTGTGTTGTGTAATGTACGGGGCAATTATTCCTTTGCAACAAATTCCTTTCCTGTGAGCTCTAGTTCCTTCCTGAGCATTCAGGAAAACCGAAACCAAAAGTGCTCATTAGCGGCACAGAAAGTAACCTTTTATAATGTCTACTTGCATTTTCTTCCTTCTCAATCGAGAGGGCTTTCATAGACCTGGCTACAATCACCTTTTATAATAATACCCTTTCATTGGGGTCCACACAGCAAAGGCAAAACAGCTTTAGCAAATTTTAATGTTTTAAACCAGAAACTGGATTCTGGGTTGCATGGAAGTAACTGATATGGTTGGGGATTTCCTGAGCACACTAGACCCTACATCCTGTGGGTGGTTTTCCCAGGAGGACTGAAGCACACAGGTGGCATTTTAATGATGACGATTGGCATCCCTGGCTTTTTAAGTTCCCATCCAAATAAGGATCACCTCTGAAGCCCATTCTTCCTTTTTACTAATCAGAAAAAGAAATCTCATATCCCAGATAATTCTTTCCTTCCAACTGCAGTTTGGGTGTGCTTTCCTGCATATGGTTCCTCAGGAGTTTCTAGGTACAACACATGGAAGCCAGTGGTGACCCGGTTATGGACTCTGCTGGTCACCCTGACCATCATCTTTTAAACTCTTGATAGTGGCCACTAACAGAGAAAGAGTCTGGTTGTCAGCAAACTGTTTTCTTATCCTGGAAACTCATCACACCAGAGCTACTGCATAGGAGCCAGGAGTGGCAGCTTCACAAATGAAGGTAACACTGGAAGAAATATCTTGCCATATTTCTTATGAAGATAAAACAAGAACATATACTGTTAGGCTGAGAAGGAGACTGACTTTCCAGTATATACTTTTTACTGTTTTCATTTTTTCCCTGTGCATATTAAATAAGAAGCCTGCTAAAAATAACACTATGATGTAGAGATGTGATATTACTTCAGATTTTAAATCAGTTTAATAGTGTACCTGTGAAAGGATAAGGAAGAAATAAAATGGGATCTCAGGATCCTGTTATATTAAAAAACAATTCTCTAAGACACCAATGGAGAATAAAATCTGCCTTAAGGTTAATTCCCGTGTTCCCCTCTCTGAACCATAATCCTTAGTGTCTTCTGGTCCCACAGTTTGCTGATGACAATGACTAGCACAGCATCTACAGAATGGATCCAAGATTAGAAATTGGTCCTTGAAATTCACTTTTTCAGGAGAGCCATCTGCACTGAAGTGAGCCTGGAGAAAAAAAGAATGTTTGGAGAAAGAAGAATGTTTGCAGAAAAAAATAATTTGCTACAAAGCTCTTGCCCCTGCTGTTACCACTCTATACTCCTGTCCATTGCTTAGGAGCTGAGTGCTAAGAGATTTTGAATCACAGTCAACAGTCTTTGTTGACCCCTTTCTATAGTTCACCAGGTGTTACATAATGCATCTCACTTTTGGCCTAACCCTCACTGAAGCAACCAATGAATGGATAAATGAGTGGAACAACAAATCAATCTCTCTCTCTCTCTCTCAAATCAATCTATCAAAAAAAAAATGAAAAGAAAAGAAAGGAAGGAAGGCTCATGGTTAGGGGTTCCATTGTGTTCCTCAAAGAGATGTTAAAGTCTTAACTCCACATGTTCAGGATGCAAACTTATGTGGAAATAGGATCATTGCAGATGTAGTTCATTAAGATTAGATCATACCATATTAAAATGAGCCCTTAATCCTATATGCCTAGTGTCCTTATAAAATGTAGGCACAGTGGGAAACTGCCATGTGACCACGGAGGCAGAGAAGGGAGTTATGCAGCTGTATTCCCAGGAACACAAAGGATTCACAGCCACCACCAGAAGCTAAGAGACAAGGAAGGCTTCTACCTCTCTCAGAAGGAGAATGCCCCTGTTGGCATCTTGATTTTGGATTCCCAGCTTCTAGCATGGTGCAAAAATAAGTGTCTGTTGTTTTAAGCCATCCCAGTTTGTGGTGCTTTGTTACAGAAGTCTAGGAAACTATTCCCCCACCCCCACCCCCCACCACCTACCAGAGGCTTATCCTGGCCTAAAATCAACCTCACCAACAACCCCTCCCCTTCCCAGGGGTCAAAGGTACTCAGAAGTAATTATGAGTTTGTTTTACTCATATTTCACGTGCTTTGGATCCTACAGACTTGCTTGAAGAGCTAACCATCAAATGATAACATGGAGACATGGTTTTAAATTTCAAATAATTCTCATAAAATATGGACTTTTGAAACATAATCTGTTTCACTAGGATATACCCATTTGGCTGAGGTGTACTGTTTTTAATGTCATTAAGTTTTGTCATGGAGGTGTCTTCATTTTTAATCTCGATAAGTTCATATATTTTATAAATGATGTTATTTTGGCCAGGAAAATAAACACACAACTGGGAAATTTTGTTTGGGCTTGAAGGAAATCAGGGTGGTGTGTGTGTGTGTGTGTGTTTGTATATGTGTGTAAAAGTTACTAAATATATATTCAGTGAGTATAAAAGTTTCAATAAAAAGGGTTAGCTTTTTATTTATGTTTTGAATAAATTTGTATTTGTAAGATACAGAAAAAAAAAGAATAGTTTTAAAGGTATTTAGTTGTGAAGAAGACTTGGAAATTTAACAACAGAGGCCTCATAAGTGTGTCACTGTCTGGTTTGAATGTGCTGTGGTATTAACTTTCCCCACACACAACAGGCTCAGGAACTGGCCAGCTTTTTCTAGATTGTTTAAGACATGCAAACACCTTCAATCACCTTATCCTCAGCTACTTATACCCATGAATAAACCCTAGAGTGTCTTCCAAACTTTTTTAAAATATATTTTTATTGATTTCAAGAGGAAGGGAGAGGAGGACATAGAAACAACAATGGTGAAAGAGAACCATTGATTGGATGCCTCCTGCATGCCCCCTGCTGGGGATCGAGCCTGCAGCCCAGGCATGTGCCCTTGACTGGAATCGAACCTGGGACCCTTTGGTCTGTAGACCAAAGCTCTATCCACAAAGCCAAACAGGCTAGGGCTCTTCCAATCTTTTTGAACTTGCTTTAAATTAAGAAGAAATGTATCTTATATTGTGACTCAGTACAAACAAACCTCTCTATATACGTAATTTGTATGAATATATAATATATAACTGAAAAGAACAATTCCCAAAGCCACACTTGTCTTTATTCCTTGTGATATACTCTAATATTTTCCACTCTATCCTATTTCATATCTCCATCCTTTCTCTATTTTTCTCCTAAGAATTCCAAGGAGTGGTCTAAAGAAAGCCTGTTCCTGCAGGATTTCCTGAGGGTTTAGGTAGATTATCACAAAACCCTGGAAACTCTTCAGACTGGAACCGAGGAGAGTCTCATACTTGAAGAACCACTTTGAAGTGGGATTAAACATGATTTTTTTCTGTGTATAGAAAGAGTTACCTGGGGTCATCAAAAACCAAAACCTATAAATACAAGGTGATAATCCTCCAGATTATCTAATATCATCAATGTATAATCCTAACCCAGCCAGTGTGGCTCAATGGTTGAGCGACCACCCATGAACCAGGAGGTCATGGTTGGATTCCCTGTCAGCGCACATGCCTGGATTGTGGGCTCGATCCCCAGTAGAGGGCATGCAGGAGGCAGTCAGTTAATGATGTTTCTCTCTCATTGATGTTTCTCTCTCTCCCTCTCCCTTCCTCTCTCTGAAGTCAATAAAAACATGTTTTTTTTAAAAAGAAAGGATAATCCTAGCACAGGAAGGAAGGTAGGAAGGAAAGGAGGGAGGGAGGAAGGGACGGAGGGAGGGATGGAGGGAGGGAGGGAGAAAGGAAAGGAAAGGAAATTCAAAAAGAAAAATTCAAAAGTAAAGAACCCCCCCCCCCGCCCATTTTGAACAACTCAGGGTTTTCTTACATCAAGTCAAGTCACAGCAAATTCTGAGTAACAGTGAGTATACTGTATAACAAAAAAGAGTGGTTCCACTTTGCATATTGGTATTCATTTCTTTCCTTTTTATGAAATAAACATTTTAAACAATCTCGTTTCAATTTTGCCTCCTGGACCCTCAACTGTGTGATTCCTGGTGCAGCTCTCAGAAGGTCATATTAACAAAACTGGGCCATCTGGTAGCCTCCTGTTTGAGCCACTAACTCTTTTTTTAAAAAAACAATTAATTACAGAGAGGAAGGAAGAGAGAGAGATAGAAACATCAATGATGAGAGGGAATCATTGATTGGCTGCCTCCTGCACGCTCCCCCCTGGTGATCGAGTCCACAACCTGGACATGTGCCCTTAACTGGAATCAAACCTGGGACCCTTCAGTCTGCAAGTCGACAGGCCACTGAGCCAAACTGGCTAGGGCTGAGCCACTCACACTTGCTAAGTAGGTATTAAGATCAGCTGTTCCTGCAATGCTGCTGAAGGAGGGCCTATGTATGCTATAAACATGTAAATGTAGCAATCTTTTCAAACATTATTTTCTATTTGGGTATACTCTGAATTTCCATGCCCTTGCCCTAGTTCCAGCTCTGCCCTTGACATTTGTTTCATTGGCATTTGAACTAAATTAAAGTATTATTGAAAGGGATTGAGGAGGGGGAGGAGGGATACTTGTGAAATCTTTAAGGAAATAAAGGATAAATCTAATTGATGCTAAAGAGAGATTTCCAGGATCACCAACTACCATCAATCCACTAAATTTCAGCTTTGTCATCAGCTCTTCCATGAACATGCAAAGCCATCTGATGTGAAGAGAGAAGTATTGCAGGGCATACCTATTGGCCAGAAGGCAAGAACTAGCTAAGTAAGAATACTGTCAAATTGCTGGACAACTGTCTTAATAAGTCATGGGAGAGGGAAGAGGGGAGAGGGGAGAGGAGAGGGGGAGCAACACTGTAGCAAAACAGTGCAGAACTTAGCTCTCATATTTGCCTGGCTGTGCAGTGGGGAGATACAATCCATGTTTGTTGCTGATTATCCCATTAAGAGCTCTCTAGCAACTTCCTTTCCTTTTCTATAGCCAGTTGGTATTCCACAGAACAACAAAAGGGTTGTTCACAGACTGACCTTCCGTAACTTTTCAACTGTACAAAGAACCCCTAAACAATGTCAATGCCTGAATACAACAGCAAGAGGGAGGGAGTGGGGAGGCAGGTGGATGGAAGAGAAGAGAAGAATGCACAGCAGGGGAGGGGCGTAGCTGGAAGCTGGTCATTGTGGTCCTCAGTCAATGCAGGGAAAGCACAGTGTGGTAGGAAGACTATGATGGGTCTTGGGGTGACAAGAGTACCAATCCCTCCCGAGTCTCTAAAGACCCCGCAACTCTCCAGTCACTATTTTATTTTATAAAAACAGAAATCCTCCATTCCCATCTCATATATCATACCCACTTTCTTGATGGGGGGGACACATAAAATAAAATCATCTACCTTCACCTGGGAGAGGAAGGCAACAGCTTCCCAATTATGTCAGCCCATATTACAGAGAGGAGAAGAGAAGGGGCACCGCTGGGTTCCAAAGAAAACCGTTTATGTTCCCTTGGAGTTCAGAGTCAGAGAACAAAAGTCATGTAGTGACCCTCAAAACAAGCCCAAAGGAGACTTGATAATGGAACAGTTTGCTGGAAGAGAGCAAAGGGCTTAAGTTCCCACGTTACAAAAGCAGTCCGGAGAGAAAGCATTGTTCCACGCCCCAGCCATGCCACAGGCCCGGGTCCTGCTTTCTTCTGCACACTGAATTGTGTCTTCACATCTATTGTTGTAAATGTTTCAGGGCCACGGGAGGCTGGAGAGCCCAGTTTCTGACGCGGCTGGAGAGCAGATGGTTAGGGGACCAAGGGCACCTTCCCTGAGGAGTGAGCCCTTTTTCTCAACACTCCCATTGTCTCACAATCCTTGGAAGCTAAGAATGCAGAGCCCTGCCACGCTGCCATAATAGACGGTGATTAAACCTTGGCTGAACTTCCCCCCACAAAACAAGGTATCACATAAAGTACCCAAAATCAGGCATATTTGGGAAAAACAATCACTCACTTGTTCAACCAAGAAAAGGTTTCTAGATCTAATTGTCACCTGCAGTGCACACCACACAAAGGTCCCTGGCTACAAGGCAGAGTTGTATAAATAGCATGACAAACAGCTGCAGATTTCAATTACTCCATGATCATCAGTGTATAGAATAAAGAGGCAATTCTGCAGAGGAGAAACCACAGGGAATACATTGGACTGACAACTGCCTGGAATTCAATTTGCTGAAGTGATATTGAAATATGGGGGAGAAGTCGCGGTGTGCTGATTAAGTTTCAAGCTGCTGCATTACTAATACTGTCTCATGAACCTGGATGCTCTGTTATCACCATAGCAACATGATCATCAGAGCAATCCTGGAAACAGGCTACACCGCTGACTGTTCATTTACATTTGTGATAAATGCTGGAAAAGTCAGGTACATTAATAAGCCAGGTCTCTCACAGAACCTAGAAAAATTGCACAGAGCAGAAAATATTGTTTTTTTCTATACTCTTAGTTATTGGACACATAAACAAACAAATACGTGAGAAAGATAAATGAATAGGAGAGCCAAATGTTCACCTAAGAAGAAATAAAAGCAGAAAATCTGTTTTTCTGTAGTGATATTTAGATTTGCCCAGGGTACCTAATGAGGAAACAATGCAGACCCGTGTGTGAGCACACACACACACACACACACACACACACACAAGATCACTTGACATTAAATTGTTGGTCCTTATATCACATAAATATGCAAAAAAAGCTTTGCATGACTGAAGTTTTACTCCACTGATATTTACTGTGCTTAATAAATGAATGATATTACTTGAAGCATTTTTTACAAACTGGACTTATTAATTTGACTCATTATACAAAATGCTCATTCTCAAAATATTTATTTTGATTTCCTTAACTTTTTAACTGTTGATTTCAAACTAAAAGTAAAATATAAAAAGAATAACATTTCTGTCTTTTTATTTTTATTAATATCTGCTCTTCTGATCGAGGATTAACACAGAAATAGTAGAATCTGACTTAGGAAATATGCTACTTTTCTGCAAAATTAATCAGATGAGAAAAAAATCTCAGAGCTAAATTTTAAATTGCTTGCTTTTCAGAAACAGCAAATGGCTACATCTCCTCTGGAAGTACTAACCATTGTATATTTATTTTTCAAGTATTTCCAGACAGTGTCTTCTGTTTCCATGGACTGACACCTTCCTCTTTTGACCTCTGTCTGTTCAAAGGCTACATAGCATCCTTAGCAATGAGACAATCCCTCGGCTTATGTGATACTACAAGTTGACGTTGAGAAAAGTTTACTCTTATGCACTATTATAGGAAAACGATCTGTTTCCCAAACACTTTGCTCATTGCAGTTCAAATAAAGTTCACTCCTAGCAGGATACTACAATAAAAATATCCAGAAGTAACGACGTGGTCCAATGCTTTGTTACATTATTAGCATCCTATTTAGAGGGCTGCTATATTGTGTTACTATAATACAGGAATGCAGTTGTTTTCATTCCAAAAAAACCCATACCTCACGTGAAGGAGCAGTGAGTTACAGACACCTGGAAAGGAAAAGTGACAGCACATCTAATGACTCCATCTGCCTCTTTCAGACTTCCCAGCTTGTATTACAATCTACGCACGCATGCCCATACACATCTTCTATCACTTTGTCTGATTTCCTCCTCCTCTAAATGCTTCCTTATTCTTTGGGAAGTATGAATGTGCAGAGAAAAACACAAGGGACTTGGGATAAGTTCAGCTTGAGTTGAAAGTCAATTTACAGCTCTATCACACTAGGCAAGCCTGTCATTTGACTTTATGCATCTAATTTTCCTCATGTGTAAATGGGGGTTACAACTAGCCCACACAGCTAAAGTTCAGATGAGATCAGAAATCATATGTTGAGTGTCTACCTGTGAGCACCTAGTTAAGGTTAGATCCTTCCTCCTGTCTTCCTTCTGTGCACCTGACCATTCCATCACACTCACCCATTCAGCAAAGTGCCCTTCAAAGCTTTTCTCTCCACTATTCTTCATAAAAACTTTCCTGACCAACTATCTCAACCATGCCACTAACCCAGTGGTTCTCAACCTTTCTAATGCCGCGACCCTTTAATACGGTTCCTCATGTTGTGGTGACCCCCAACCATAACATTATTTTCGTTGCTACTTCATAACTGTAGTTTTGCTACTGTTATGAATCATAATGTAAATATCTGTGTTTTCCGATGGTCTTAGGCGACCCTGCTAGCGGTTCTCAACCTGTGGGTCGGGGCATGAGGAACTGTATTAAAGGGTCGCGGCATTAGGAAGGTTGAGAACCGCTGCAACCCTAATGCCCATTAAGCCTCCTCTGTCAGCTAGACATGTTGGTTGTGCCCTATTTCCTTTTTCACTGCAGGCCCATGTTCCCAACCATCCTTTCCTTGGCCCCCTCCCTTTTAGCCCTTCCTTGCTTCCTATCGCCCAATCCCTCTCCCTGGGAAAATCCAGGTCCCTTCCTCTCCAGCAAGACAAAGAAGGTTGGGAAGCTTCACAGGAAGACAGTGTCCAGTGGGAATGTTATCATCTTAAAACTCTCTGGAAACCCCTGGTAGATTTACGCAGGCACAGCATAGCAGGAAGAGGAAGTCAGAATTTAAGGCAGCCTGGGTCCTGTCCAGCCCTGGTGAAGAAGAGAAGATGGGGAATAGTGGACTGAAAAGCACCATTCGTCAAATAGTGGGCACAAATTTCCCAGATAGAAGCTGCTCGCACACAAAATGCAATCCACCACACCAGACAAAAGGATTTACTGTCTCATGTGTATGAAAAAGAGCTGGAGGAGATGAAATAAGCAGTGAGTCCAACTGCCCATCTCCAAACATTCCATTTCCCTGTCTCAGTCCACTCTCTCTGCTACAACAGAAACATCACAGACTGGGCAGCTTCAACAGCAAGTGTTTACTTCTCCCAGTTCTGGAGCATGGGAAGTCAACAGTCAGGGCATGGGCAGATTTGGAGTCTTATGAAGACCTACTTCCTGGTTCTTTCTCCCTGTGTCCTCACAAGGCAGAAAGAGCAAGAGAGCACTCAGGGGTCCCTTTAATAAGGGCAGTAATCTCACTTATGAGGGCTCTCCCCTCATGACCCAAAGGCCCCACCTCCTAATACCATCACACTAGGGGTTAGTTTCAACATATACTACCATCTTTCCTATATTCTTTTTCATGGATTGTCTTCCTACTAATGACCACTTTCTAGTGAATTTCTTGAATATTTAGTCTCTTTGCCCTCTGCTCTCTCATGGAATCTCTGTGCAAAGGACTTCCTAACCTGCACCTCAAGCCCTGGCTCCTCAACTATGTAGGCTCAGTTGCCATCTATATGGGATGTCTCCACTCTGGTGACTCAGTGGCCTTCAAGATCTGCAGATTCTCTCTAATGTAGTTGATGCTCACACTTCCCTAGCTGGGCATGCCTGGTTCCTTCTCTCCCTCTTCATCATCACATGTCTAATGAGGAGGGAAAGTGTTTCTATGCCCCTTCTCTCTCTCTTGAATATATTACTCTGAGTGGAATTAAATTTTATGATTATAATTGGGCCACAATGGTTATTTGGAGTGACAGGACACTAGTGGCTCACATATGTAGGAGTAGCTTCTCTCTCTGGCACTCTCCAGTGGCCTGTGCTCCACATCACTGGGCTGAGCCAGGACCTGTACTCTTGGATAAACCTAGCCATATTTATCTTTCTTCTTTCCACAAGTGCTGTCAGGTAATCTGACATTCTTTGTGTCCAGGTGGAGTTAAGATGTGGAAACAGGTGGAGGAAGAGCCCTATTTGTGCTGAGCCACATGCAGAGCCCTAGCCGTTGGTAGGATGATGTCTCATTTGCCACGTGCCATTATTTCTTAGCCACTATTTCTCCCTTTGAGAAAAAAGCCACTGTGGGCTTAAGGAAAAGTCAAGCATGATGAGATTCCTTGGTCAGATGTCAAGTAATACCAAAAAATCCTAATTCAAATTGTAAGAATCTCCACACTTCAAGGCCAGTTCCAATCCTTCTTTTACAGCAATTAATAGCAGAAGCTCTGCATGGGAAAAGCCCCGTGCATGAATCTAAACTTCACTATTAATACCTGTATGAATTTAGTCAAGTGACTTATCCTCTCTGAATCTCATCAGTAAAAATGGGGAATTTAGATAATAAGTGATCAGTACTATAATTGGTCACCTTAGCACCATCCCTAGCAAGTAGCAAGCCTTCAATAAATGCTCATTATGGCTTTTAGGTCTGTGTCCCAAGACCGCTCCCTTCCTCACCAACAACTGAACTGCCAGACATTCCTGCACCACTTAATATATAAATGTTATGAATTTATAGAACATTAGGTTTACTACCATTGATAGTTTTCTAATTTTCCATGTATTAGTCTTGCCTCTAACAAGAAATTTGAATCACTTTGTGGATCAAGCTTAGAGCTTATCCTTTTTGGAAGAACCCAAGAGTGACCAGCACAGTACCAGTGGACATCAATATCATATGATTGGTCAACATAGCAACATGACCCAGCATCATACTTCAATCATATTATCAGTGATTTTTTTTTACTAAAAATCAAAAATTAGAGGCTGGCATACAGATATCAGCTGTCATCATCAAACTTCCTTGGCTGCAGCTGTTCTTACTATAAAATAACTCTGCAGAGGACTAAAGTCCCAACCCAATAGTCACCTACCTGCATGGTAAGCTAAGTAAATGGGAGGAGGGGGGCAGGAGAGGAAAGGGTGGAGTATGAGATTTATCCTGACCACCGTTTCAAGGGATGGAATTATGGATGAATCAATCTAGATGCAACCCCCCCAAAAAGTGAACTCAGAGTGAACAAATGAGGTCAACCGTATGCCAAGGCAAAGAAGTAGAATCCCAAGTAGCAATAAATAAAAAATAGCTTTTGCTTCATTAGATCATAATTGCTAGAGTAAATAATACAAATAACTACCACACCCACATACTATTGGTCAGATTATCGTATCTAATAAAAGAGTAATATGCAAATTGACCATCACACCAAGACACAAGATGGCTGCCCCCATGTGGACACAAGATGGCCACCACAATATGGCCAGCAATGGAGGGCAGTTGTGGGAAGTTAGGAGTGACCAGGCCAGCAGAGGAGGGCAGTTGGGGGTGACCAGGCCAGCAGAGGAGGGCAGTTGGGGGTGACCAGGCCAGCAGAGAAGGGCAGTTGGGGGAGACCAGGCCAGTAAGGGGGCGCAGTTGGGGGGGACCAGGCCTGCAGTGGAGGGAAGTTGGGGGGATACCAGGCCTACAGTGAAGGACAGTTGAGGGGGACCCAGGCTTGCAGAAGAAGGCAGTTGTGGGAGACCAGGCCTGCAGGGTAGGGCAGTTAGGGGGGGGTCAGGCCCGCAGGAGAGGGCAGTTGTGGGTGATCAGGCCAGCAGGGAAGGCAGTTAGGGGTGACTGGGCCAGCAGAGGAGGACAGTTGGGTGAGACCAGGCCAGTAGGGGAGGGCAGTTGGGGGAGGACCAGGACTGCAGGGGAGGGCAGTTGGGGGGGGGGGGCAGGCCAGCAGAGGAGGGCAGTTGGGTGAGACCAGGCCTGCAGGGGAGGGCAGTTGGGGGGGGGGGTCAGGCCTGCAGGGGAGGGCAGTTGGGGGAGACCAGGCCTGCAGGGGAGAGCAGTTGAGGAGACCAGGCCTGCAGGGGAGGGCAGTTGGGGGGGACCAGGCCTGCAGGGGAGGGCAGTTAAGGGGGACCAGGCTGGCAGGGGAGTGCAGTTGGGAAGCAGCAGTCCTGGATTGTGAGAGGGAAGTCCGACTGCCCGTTTAGATGGGCGATCGGACATCCCTCAAGGGGTCCCAGATTGGAGAGGGTGCAGGCTGGGCTGAGGAACACACACAGCTCCCCCCCCCCGCCCCCCGTGCATGAATTTCGTGCACCAGGCCTCTAGTGTTGTAATAAATATCATTTTATTGAATGTATATTTGCCCTCCATGTAACTTAAGTTCAGCAAAACATTTCTGAGAATCTTTTCAGTTGGAGTCTGGCCTATACACATGGGTGAACTCATCTTTGATGAGCAAAAGGAAGGTGAGTTTTAATAATTTTTCATTTCTCTTTTACTCTAACTTGCCAGTCCTTTCAAACTGGGAAATTGCAAAGTTTTTAAGGAAAGAATATCTTTTCCAACACTATGTGCTTCATTTTTTTTAGGAAGGTGAACAGGTAAAGTTAGAGCTTATTCACTTTATCATCATCACACTGCAATTATAGGGTAAAAAAAAAAATGCTCTGCTTCAGAGGACAGGTATTATTATTTTCAATGTTGTTATTTGGGCAACTTGTTTTTCTCTTCGGTCCTTAATCAAACTGTAATCAAGTCAAAGAGCCTAAAGCAGACTTTTGAAAAGAAAAATGGCCAAATGCACATGCCGAATCGCCGCTGCCAGATGAGTAACTCTTTTCCCTCGTTTAACAGAGTGTGAGCCCCAATAGACAGTACATTAGGCCTCAAGTTTCTTAGTGTGGTTTGGCAGCAAAGAGAAGCGATGCAATTTTAGGCTGTGTCCATAAACGCATCCGTCACAGAGAAGGAGAAGAACGCCCTTAGGAGCATCATGTCGTGTGAAATACGGTGTGCTGTTCCAGGCCCTGACAAATCAGCAAAGTTTGAACAAAGTGGGAAGAACTCACAGGGGAGGCACAAAGGTGGATGGAGGGAGAGTGGAAAGTTTTAAAAGACTGTGGCAAACATTCTGTGGCCCGACAATGCCTGAGGGGTGCAAGGCAACATTCACAAGCAAAGGGGCAGGGTAAATGTGAAGGAGACAGAGGGATTGTTTGGGGTGCACAAAAGCAGAATCACAGCAGTAATGAGATGAAACTGAGCAAAGGAAAACAGGTTGAACGTTAAGGGGGCATTTGCTGACAGCGAAGCCCATTCGACAGCCAAATGGCCTCTCCAGGGAAGAGGCTTGGGCTCCGTTGCCCGATCACTTAAAACGGGCCTGGACAAAAGCACTCGAAGAAACATTGCAGGGAACCAGCCTGCCCTGGCAGGGGAGAGTCACAATAACCTACTAGTTCTTGTTCTCTCTCTCTCTCTGTCTCTCTCTCTGTCTCTCTCTCTCTCTCTCTCTCTCTCTCTCTCTCTCTCTCTCTCTCTCTCTCGATATATAACATCACATCATTACACCGCCTCCAAACGGGCTGCTCCTTGGGCTGAGGTTATAATGAGAGTGTACTAGTACTGCTTAGCGTGCGATGTGCTCTCTAGGAAGCGTGCAGAGGCCCAATCTGTAAACTGCAGCTTATTAACCAGCAGCTCCTCAAATCATCCTGGGCGTGTCTGGCCTAATTCAAATTAGAAATGGAGAGTTTTTTCTTGACAGGATAGATGAAAGCCTCAAGTTCTCAGCATTTCACAGTCTTTTTTACTATGAGTTATGAATTCTGCATGTTTTGTTGTGTGTTTTTTTTTTATTTTGATTTTGTCTCAACAGATACAGAGGGAATAAAGTGCTAGGAAGTAATTGGAAAATGGCAACTGACAGAAACATGGTTTTCAGCGTGGGATATGATACAGTAACTTATTAATAAGCCGACAGAATAAAGCCCATCACTTAGTAGTGGAACAAGCCCTTTTCATTGAACTAAAACTTCGGTCCATCAGTATCCTTGCAGGGTTGCAATATACATACAAATGGGTATGGGCCCCCTGGAGCCCCTCACAAAACTAGTGGCTGGTGGCTAAGTGAGCACTTCCTGATTCTCAAGGCTGGTCCTTACCTTCAGAGCATCTTCTGATCCTCAGCTGTGATTGGTTAAGAAAATGGGAAGTTGATTAGAAAAGTATATATCAAGTTTCCATGAGGTAGTGATGATATTTTTTCATTACTCTTGATACTGTAAAGTTATATCTTAAATATGATTCTCCATTATATTTCATCAAACACCAGTGTTGAGTGTTGACCATGTGCCCATCGTTTTCATCCTGCTTGCTCCCTATTTAGACCATGAGAACACATATTGGCTAATGATCTTCCTCCTTCTCACAGCAAGTGCTCTTTATCTTGAAAAATACTAAATCAATTTAATGTTTACCTGCAGCCTTAATCCATGTTCTTCAATCTCTCAAGTCCCCCAAATTAACTACTCCTACTCAATAGTAGTATTATTATTGGTCTCATATTTTTGTTTTGCAAAATTTCAGGTATGTCATCTCATTTAATTTATCCACCATTCGGCAACTATTAAGCAAATCGTATATGCCAGGCACCATCTTAACCCTAGAACTACAAAATAAGTGCTCCTGTCTCAATGCCAAGGTACTCACAGTCTAGCTGGTGAAACAGACAAGGCCGAGAAAGAACAGTGTGGGGAGTGCCGTTAGAAAAATGCCACACTGCCCTGGGTGTCCAGGCAAAGGGACAGCTGACTCCGCAGAAGTGGCCAAGGGAACATGAGAAATATCTCTGTTCTTGCAAGTTTTTTCTAACTTCCCTCTTTTCTGACCTCCATTCTGACACCAGCTTGCATTATAAACATTTCAGTCTTCCCAACTGAAGCTCACCGGGTTCTGCCCAGTTCCCGAATAGGAACTGGTTTCAAGGATGCAACCTTGAGAGAGTAATGTGGGATGGAGACCACCTGGACAGTTTACGGGACTGAACCCAGTTAAGGCCTTTATATAAATATTTAATATTCTAGTGGGTGGGTGCAGGGATCTTCTTCCCTTGTGGCCACCCAAGAAAAGCCTTATACAGGGTGGGGCAAAAGAAGCTCACAGCCATGGCCGGCTTGGCTCAGTGGATAGAGCGTCGGCCTGCGGACTGAAGGGTCCCAGGTTCAGTTCCGGCCAAGGGCACATGCCTGGGTTGCGGGCTCGGTCCCCAGTGGGGGGCATGCAGGAGGCAGCTGATCGATGATTTTCTCTCATCATTGATGTTTCTATCTCTCTCTCCTTCTCCCTTCCTCTCTGAAATCAATAAAGAAATATATTTTTAAAGTAGTTCTACAGTTGTTCATATAGAAAATATTAAAATAATTAATAATACAAGAATAAACTGTTTTGCATATGCACAACTGTAAACCTACTTTTGCCCCACCCTGTATATACAGTAAATCTGTTAAATCTGTCACCTACCAACTAGAGTGGTCTGCTTCTTTCTTTGGTCTCCCCTTGCCCTCCATGTACAAGGGCCAACCCACAAATCAACAGGCACTAATCCCATAAAAGGGCCCCACCCTAAAGACATTACCTAGTCCTAATTACCTTCCAAAGGCCCCATCTCTAAAATACGATCATGTTGGGAGTTGGGGCTTCAACATTGGAATTCTAAGGATATGCAATTCAATCCACAGCAATAACCTATAATAATAAAAGCATAATATGCTAATTAGAGCAGATGTCATTCCAGATGACCTTCCGGATGAAGCCGGGGCTGCAAGGGAAGCCCGGTGCCAGCAGCCGGGGGAAGGAAGGCCTATTCTTGCACCAATTTCGTGCATTGGGCCTCTAGTACATTCATAAAGTCACACACATGCACACACACACTCAACTTTATTCCCATTTACTTTTTCCTGTTATTCTATCAATCTTTTTCAAACAAATACTCAAGGTCTAATGAAGTTCTGCTTGTATTTATGATTTGAGATAAAGAAACTGTGGTTAAACCCAGGGCTCCAGGAGCTAGGACCCAAGGGGGGTGCTGCATCTAATACATTATTTAATTAAAGTGATAGGGTGATTTATTGCCATATAATTGAATTTTGTTCTTTGAATATCATGTTGAAAATATATCATTACAACTAAAAACTTTATTCCTAAGAGACTAAATTTTCTGAGCAGCCTTTGGTATATATCTTATGCAGCCTCCATGCTTATATCAGTTCAAACCTGGCTACAGGTACATTTCATAATAAATGGCAGCCTTAAAGCCATCTACACATTTTCATCCTTTAGTGATTCCTCTTAACCACTTCCTCCCACAAGATTTGCAGAAAAGCGACCAAAATGGTTTCCAATAACAAAGAGAAAAACCACAGGACTATGGACTCTAAGAGCTAAATCTAAGAGGTAATTAGGATAATAATAAATAATTGGACTTTGGTGCTTTTAGAGTTTAAAAATCCTTTTCATGGTTTATCAACTGTATTTATAGTCCAAATCACTACCCTTTACAACCAACTTGTTTTGGAATATTTCCAGAACTGAGAATTCATATGTTATGCAACCATTCATTCTTTAATGTAGAGGATTCTAGTTGTTAAAATCTTCTGTGTAATGACCTTATCAAAAAACCCAACAACAGCCACTCCCTGTTCCTATTTCTGACCACGGAGTCTCACAAAAATATGTGTAATCTCTAGTCCTTTTGACGTCCTTTTACCATGCCAGATCTTCTTGTTACTGTGTTTGAAAACCATAATTCTTTCCTATAATTATTGATGGCAAAAATGGCTAACAATTATGGATCCCTTACTACATGACAGACTCTGTTAGACAATTTTATTATATTAAGTTATTTCTATTAACTTAGGTGAATCCTGAGAACAACCCTCTGAGGTGTACATTATTTTGATCCTCAAAAGGCAGGCAGAGATGCTGCCAGCTCAGAGCTCCTAAGTGGCAGAGCCATTATGGGGACCCAGACTTCAGACTCCGGATCCCCACCCTCAGTGACTATGCTACAGTGTTTTTCTACCACCCTGTTTGCTTTCCTCGGCACATTTCTAGCCTGCCCTGTACGTTCCTGTGAGTTTAGGATGACAAACCAAATCAGTGTGGTGGGCCTTCATGACCCACACAAGATGTGCTGTTACTACAGACAGCCTGGGAAATGCAGATACTAGGAATTTCACCCTAGACCCCTCAAATGAGACTCAGTGGAAGGAAGAGAGGGAAGACTTGGGCATCGATATTTTTAAAATCTCCTCAAGTGGTTCGAATGGGCCCCCCAGTGGTTTAGGGCAAAGATTCACAAGCTTTAGTGTTCATGGAAATTATCTTAAATTCTGATTCAGGAGCATAGCTTGGGGTTCAGAAACTGACATTTTCATCAGGACCTATTCCAGGCAATTTTTATTCAGGCAGCATTGAACTATGGGATTCTTATTCTTTCACACCACTCCAACATGCCAGGGAGTGAAGATATATGAGAATTAGGCAAAGGTTTCCCACATCATCCACATGTCCAGGACCACAGTGGTTGAATTCACTTTCTTATTGCCACCCTACCTCCATAACTCGGACTCCACATAAGCACCTGATGAGTACACATATCTGATATCCAACATCCTCAATTACACAGACACAATGAAGGCAAGTTTACCTGAGGTGAGTACAACAGCCTACACCAGTGGTTGGCAAACTCATTAGTCAACAGAGTGGCAAACCGCGGCTCGCGAGCCGCATGTGGCTCGCGAGCCGCAGTTTGCCGACCACTGGCCTACACAAAAATGCACTTCTGAAAATTATTTACAACAGGCTATCTTTAGCTGTTCTTAAAGTATCATCATTATGTACACACTTATCTTTTCACATTCTGTACAATATTTTTATATAAATAAAATCTGCTGACTTCCATTCAATTCAACAAACATATTTAGTGCACCTGCTAAACTCCAGACACTATGTTAAGGGGATGTATGTGGAGGAGAGAGAGAGATAATTACAAAGATGAATAAAACATGGCCCTACTTTCAAAGCACTCGTGTTCATGGCCTAACCCCGCTCTTTTCATTACAGGTAGCCACACCGATGATGCTCAGATGACCAGAAACCCTAAGCATAGTTGTACATCTCAGCTCGGTTCAGGGTCAGGGAGTTGTACTCTTTCACATTATGAGTGTACTCTTTCGCTCACTGTTTCCAGAACCATTCCAATAGCTGATTCCCTTTGGGTTTTGTTTTCCTGTGTTTAAATCTTCATTCACTCCTCAGACTTCATTCACTCCCCTCTTTCTACCTACTCAGACACAACCTGGATTCACCCATGAATTCCACCATCTTTGGCCACTCCTGGCATATCTCAACCCAGGACAATTCTTTCCAAGTGAAAGGAATTATTTCTCCTCAGACCCAGAGCTTTAATGTGAATGTGGTACAGTTCATAGTCTACCAAGAGACATGTGTAGACATATCCACAATTAATCATAAGACAGAATGTGTTATAATGTTATAAGAAAACAAACAAACAAAAATGCCGTGGCAGCATATTGGAGAGAAGGATTATTTCTGACTAGGATGACAGAAGGCAGCTTCATGGAAATGTGATGTTTGTGATTTATCTTAAAAAGAAGGAAGTTGTCAGGAGTTAAGAGCAATCTAGGAGAATGGAAGAGCGGCAATAAAGAAATGGGGTGGGAGGGAAATTTTGGGACACTATCAGGTTAAAGAAATTGATTGGAATAAAAGGGAAGTGGTTGGCAAAGGGTCAAAACATAGTTGGAAAGGAGATTTGTGTGGCCTTGAATAATAAAGAACTTGGACTTTATGCCCTATGGAATGAGCCATAAAAGATCTTTCTGTAAGAATGTGATAGAATCAGCTATGCTTTGAGAATAATAGTTTGGCTGCAGTTTAAAGGATAAATTGGAATCAGGGGAGGAGATTAAGGAACAAACTATTGGAAAACATTAAAACCATGTATAGTTATTCTTCTCAGAAAGTGAGCTGGATGTCCTCCATTTGCCCTCAGGAACACTTCACATTCTCCACCTGCTCTCTCACCTGAGACTGACTGCCCCACCGACTCCCTTCCCCTCTAGATTTCTTAGTAAGTTCAGCCAGTGGCAAGGACCCACAGAGATCTGTGGGAAGCAGGAGAGTGAGCTTGAGGTGTAACAGGGTGGGCAAAAGTGGGTTTACTAGTATAGCTGTAAGTACAGGAGACAGTTTATTTTTATATTATTATTTATTAATTATTGTAATTATTTCCATAAGAACAAATTTAAATCTACTTTTTCCCACCCTGTATTCCCTCAGGTCCCCGCTCCCCACACCTGAAAGGTTACCTCAGGCTGGCCATGCCCTTTTCTGATAGGAGATCACAGTTCCTGTCCAGTGGCCCACTCCATGCCTACCTGCCTCTCCTCTCTGAGGTTCAGGAGCTTTTCTCTCCTTATCTCTTCAGACCTAGGGGTGGTAGCAGTAGCCACACCAATATCCCTCAGGTATCACATGATCCCTGATGCTTTCCCATAATTTAGCAAATAAACACTTTATCAGATTTTCCTCCACTTACACATTTCCAGTCTGTCCTTGGTTACTTGCCAGGAACCTGACTGGTGCAGGCAGTACTTAGTACCCTCAAATTAGGGTGTTGACCAAGAGCACAGAAAGGTAAGGGTAGTGCTCCTGAGGACACACACCTGACAGGGACCACCTTGTTGAAGAGATAATAGCTATGGGAATGCAGCCGTGGTATCAGTTAATTAGCCATTGTTGATGCAATTGTACCATGTCTGATAGCAAAGGGATTTTAGTCATGATGTGGATTCATGTCCAAACAATTTGTTTTATAGGAATGAGGGCACAAACGTTTAAAGTCAGACTAGCATAGCTCAAAGATACAGCAGCCCAGGACTAGGTAACAACAATCACAAAAATGAGACTTCCATTAACACAGGAGACAGACCTGTGACTGTTTCTATAATGTATGCAGAGGCTGAGGTAGAGAAGAAAGCTTTGCGAAAAGGACGAGTGAGGTGCTGAAGCTGCAGTTCTTTGAGCAGAAGTGGAGGAGAGAACGTTTGCAGTCTTCTATGTGGGTCTATATAGCCGTCTATTCAAACAGATCAGATAATACCTAAAGGGCAGGTGGCTTATTTGTTCTAAATGCAGCAAGAGTTAATGGCATGCTTAAGTCATTTCTGCAGCAGCCTGTAATTTCACAAGGGCTCAAACATTTCCTTTGACAGCTGTGCTGTGTGTTCATTATGTTGTCAATGTGTGCTTTAGAAAGGAGAGAGTGCCTGGTAGGAGTAGAGCTGGGGGGAGGGGGAAGCAAGTGTTCGATGTTTTTTATCTCTCCAATTGGTTTAAAGCAATCAAGTAAGGCAAGAATCCTCTTTTCCTGAAAATATTCAAATTGCCCATTTCACACACAATTCCATTTTTTATAGAAAGATAAAGTTAATCTTCCATGATTTACTTGAAGTTAGGGATTACAAGTATCTACTTTTTGACCATCCTTATCACATTCTCTGAGAATATATTTAAATAGAGTGGAAGAGAAAATTAAATGGCCATGGGGAGGGGGATGTAGAATTTTTTTTAAAGCACACAACTAATGTAAGTCATAGAAAGAGAGTTGAAAAAAATTTTTAAAATAAAAAAATTCGATTTGAATTACAAAGGAAAATCCCTTTTTTTTTCTTTATTTCAGAATGAAAACATGATAAATACCATACAAGGGAAAAACAGAAGGTGGAAAATTGTTCTCATCTCCCACGAGCTGAGGGGGTTTAGGCAGGCCTCCCCAAGATGTGCCACTTTGGATTATTTTGAACTGAAGGCAACAGAGACCCAACAGACTCAAAAAACTTTCCCCTCTCCCTTAAAAAATTTACAGTAGGGGTCTTGCCCATGAGTGTTATTACCAGAAATAATTTTGTGTGATCTATCTATATGGCAGGGCAACCATCTAATTGCTGAACATCTGCTCTTATCATTCTGCAAATTACTCTCCTCTCCTCTGAAGCCCCAGGGTGCCTTACTTCATTCCTTAACTCAGGATGACATATATACCCAATTTTCCTTTCCTGTCTCTAAACTTCTCATGTATGTGGGGGTCTCTGATTCTTTTGTATGTGAGGTTGCCATATGTACTTATGTAATTAAACTTGATTATTTTCTCTTGTTAATCTGTCTCACTGATTTAATTATTAGACCAGCCAGAAAACCTAGAAGTGTAGAATAAAATATTTTCCTCCCCCACAAGCTCGTCACCCTAATTAAAGCAGGCTAAGGAGATGTGATTCTGGACAGTTGCCAATGTACCTTTCTTTAACTCCATAAGTCCCTTTCTTTCTTAATCAACACTGTTCCCCTATGGAGAACTAAAGATGCAGAGACCACAGAGAACCAAGCAACAAGGCCTCTTTATTATTCCTCTTTCCAGCTTCAGCTGTGAGTGCTTCCAGCTGGGGTGAGGAGTGAAAAGTAGCAATACATGTAAGGTAGGTCCTATCTGTATGACACCAACCAATTAGAGAGAGACAGAAAATTTCCAAATTTGTCAAAAGTGGATCAATTTAATGACAATAAAGCACACTTGACTACAGCGTCCTGTCCCACAGATGCCAGTACACCAAGTTAAGTTCTTTTTTTTTTTCTTTTGCACTCTGACTAGCCTGTTAAAATAGTTCAAAGATTGACCTAATTTTTGTTCACCTCTACTCAACTGCTATATGCTGTGTGATTGGTCCATAATTCCGACTGATTGAAAGGTATCCATAGCAGCTGGTTTTCCTATTTGAAGCTGATACTCTTTTTTCCATGTCTCTTTTTGTTTTGTTTGGTCTTGCTTTAATAGCAAGGCAGTCTCATGATCCTTGATATTTTAAACATTTTAATAAGTGGACTTTCAGCAAGGCCCAGCAGCCAGAAGACTTTAAAGAAATCACAGGTCCAGAGTTATCCATGTTTTTCTTGCTTCTTAATGGTAACTAATTGCCTTAATTAGTGATAATTAAAAAGGTATGACCCCTGACATCTCTATTGTAATGCAAACTAATTTGGGGGTTTCTGATGGGATAGAAGAAATACACTAAATTAAACTCATTGAGGGAAAGTTTGAATGGAAAGTAGAAATTAAATAATATTTTTTAAAGAAAGTCCATTAACAAATATATATTAAGTACTCTTTATATACTAGGCACTATAACAGGGCATGGTCCCTACTTTCAGGAAATGTATAATCTAATTGAGGGATCAAGATATGGATTCCTATCCCCCAAGATGTCAGATCTGTTCAATTAAGCGACAATCAGGTCCTATAATTTTGGGGGTGAAGGCTGTGAAGTATGGCAAGAGAAACTAGAGACCCAGATTTTCAATGTAAGCTAACATTTATTAAGTATTTAGTAAGTGTCAAAACATTCTTTTAAGCACTTTATACTCTATGGAGTAGGTGCTATCATTCACACCATCTTATAGGTGGGAAAATTGTAGAAGGGATTGGAAACTTGATAAAGGTCACATAGCTAGTAAAGTGGAATTTATTAGTGTCAGTGCCTGTGTGTTTTAGCTATTCAGTAGATAGTAGCATATACTAAGCCTTAAAGGAAGAAATTTCCATATTATAAAGAATGAAAATTGAACTGTGTCTAAAAAGAATAAAGGTCTTAAGGAAATTAGTCAAGAAATACCTGGCAGAAGTTTCCAAACAGTGGGAGTTCTTTCCACTATTTCATAACTTCCTACCCAACCCAACCAAGAGTTACAAAACATCAGAAAGAGATGAGTAAAGATGGAAGAGGTGGGCTAGGGATAGAGAGAACTGTCTGAAACCAGAAGGCAGTTTAGAGGATGGAAGACTCTGAAGCAGTTTATTATACTAGTATTTTCCAGTTATAACCTTGGACTAGCCTGATTGTGTAATATTGTGATTTTCTCTAATGTTAGTAGTCATATAGTGAATCAGACATAGTACATAAATGTAATCAGACAAATAAGTACAAAATTGTTTTCCTTTGCATTCATTCATTAAACAAATTTTATTGAGAGCCAATTTGTGCTTGGTATCCCAATATAGATTGTGTGATACAGTGGTGAACAAAACAGACACAGGTCCTTGAGCATAGAGCCTACACATTAGAAGGGAAAATATCAAATAACTACATGATAAATACAATAGGATCCATGGAGAGATATAATGTAATTGAAAGCATATAATAAGGGCCAAAGTCAAAGGGATGAGTGGCCTGGCAGTGGGTAGGGAAGTAAATTAGACAAACATAAAATTAAGGTAGTATTTTAAAAATGTTATTTGTATAAAACATTTCCCATTAATTATTTTATACTGTTCTCATGCTAATACCAATTATCTCGTTTTTTAGAAGAAATCATCCTTATAATCCCTTTTCCACATAAGGAACCAATATTCAGAAGGTCTACATTGCTTTCCCACATCACTTAGCTGGTCAGTAACAACCTCAGCTGCTCTAACTGGAATCCAGGGCATCATCTAGTCAACCACATGCTGTGCGACATAGGGCGAGAAGCCGAAAGAGAACCCCCACCAGGGAACATATCTCTTTTTTAATTGAAAAAAAAATCATCGGAGTCTGTATGCAAAATTGTTCAAGATCCATTAGATGCTTTAAAAGCTATTAGAATTTGAGGTGAAAATAGAAGCTTATGGTATTTTTTAGGAATTGGCTTCAGTGTCTGCTTAGTTGCAGGGTTCAGTGTTACCTCCTGTCTATGCCTCATTCTGCACCTCACTATGGTGTTTGATCTACCTATCTTTTCAGACTATACTCTATAATCATTCTATGGGCCATCAGCCTGTTTCCTCTTTTCAACCCTACAGTAACAACCCCACGTGTTAGCTGCTAAGGTTAAGCCACTTGAAATGCCTCACTTAGCAAGAAGCAAGAGCAAATTGGTTAAGTATGACTTAGAACTAGAGTCTTAATTATAGTATTGTGTACCTGAGGTCATTATTCAAATGATGCAGTGGTGCTTGGGACTATTATTTGTGATCAACTCAGTTAATGCAATTTGTCCTGGCCCATAAATGCAGTCAATTACTTGGTAATCACAAGGCTCTCAATAACTTCAAGCTGATTATTCCAAAAACAGCTTCCTGTGCCAGTTATATGATAGGTAGATGATAGATAGATAGATAGATAGATAGATAAAAATGTATATATATATATTACTAGAGGCCCAGTGCACGAATTCTAGAGGCCCAGTGCAGGGGTGAGGTCTGGCTGGCCCAGCCCCAATCAGGGCAGATGGGGTCTGGGCTTATTGGGAGGAGGAGATGGTGGGAGGTTGGCCTGCCGGCCCACCCCAATTGGGGCCGATCACAGCGGGGCCGGCTGGCGGAAGGGGCCGTCGGCGATTGGACAGTGGGCCCCACCCCCGACTGGGTTGGGGGGGCTGATTGGGGTCAGGGCCAGCCATGGGGAGGGGCTGTGGGCAGTGGGCCGGCTGGCCCTGCCCCCAAATGGGGTGGGGGGTGCTGATTGGGGGCCAGCGGCCTGGGAGAGGGACCATGGTTGGTTGGCTGACCGGCCCTGCCCCTGATGGGGTGGGGCAGAGCAATCAGGGGTGGGCTGATCAGGGTGGAGGGGGCCCATTGGGGGCATGGCCAGCCATAGGGAGGGGCTGCAGGAGGTTGGCTGGCCAGCCACACCCCCTATTGGGGTGGGGGGTGTGATAAGGGGCTGGCCAGCCAGGGGGGAAGGGCTGCGGGCCTATCATAGTGGGGCGGGCTGATCAGGGACAGGCCAGCAGGGGGGAGGGGCCACAAGGTTGGCCGGCCAGCCCCACCCCCTGATTGGGCCAGTTCGCTCGCCACAGTGGGCATCATAGCAACCAGTTGTTATGGTCATTATGGCCGTTATGGTCGCTGGATTTTTATATATAGAGATAATATGATGTAATATAACAATAGATTTATGTATAATTTTATATACTTATATTCAATATACATATTAATATATATTTTTATATACTAGAGGCCCAGTGCACAAATTCATGCCTGGGTGGGGTCCCTCAGCCTGGCTGGCTATAGGGCTGATCAGGGCCAGCTGGCCAGGGGGAGGGACTGCAGGAGGGTGGCCAGCCATGGGAGGTTGGCTGTGGGAGCTCACTGACCACCAGGGGGCAGCTCCTGCATTGAGCGTCTACTACCCCTGGTGGTCAGTGTGCATCATAGCAACCGGTTGACCGGTTGATCAGTCGACCAGTCATAACAGTCACTTAGGCTTTTTTACATATAAAAATATGTTTTGCATTTACCAACCCCTTTAGGAGAGAACCACTCTACATCCAAGCCCAAGAGATACCAAAATTGGCATTCTAAACCTTTTCCTGTCAAAACATTTTTCTGAAATGTTTCTATCAAGCCTCATGGAGATCTGAAATGAATATAAGTGACTGAATTAAGCCAATTACTCTCTTGCAGCCACTAAGTGTGGTTGGGAGATGAACAGAAGGCCAGAACTCATATTATACTGGTCATAAGCCTTCAAAAAAATCAGGAGAGTATAATGAGTACAGTGATTTTTCATTTTAATAAGATGAAGAATATGATTAGAATAGAGTTAATTGCCTTAAATGTTTAAATTCCTCTGAATCACAAGAATTTGATTGGTTTAGTTCCCATGGGATATGATGCTCACTAAAATTAAGCTATGGAAACTATTCCTCAATATGGTGGTTGCAACATAACATCATTAATGAAATATTCAAATTCCAACTACTTCAGAAAACTTTTCTAAGATATCTTATTTCTCTCATTTTATTATAAGATACAGAGCACTATCTCAAAAGAAGCCTAATGATCCAGTCTTATAACTGATTTGGCACAAGTTCCCTAAACCAAGAGGAGAACAACAATAATATTGACTCTATTTATTCAACATCTACTTTGTTCCAAGCACTTTTCATGCACTATTTCACTTCATCTTTAAAGCAGTCTAATAAGGTAAGGCTGTTATTGTCTTCATTTTCTTATGTGGAAGCTAAACTAGCCATGTTAGGTAGCTAACTAATCTGAGCTCACTAACAGTGCAGAACTTTGATCGCAGCCAGGCCTGTCTCCAGCTATGAGTACTGCTTCATCATGCCCAGCTGGTCACCTTAGTTACCCTCCCATCCAATGCCTCCTTCTACAGGGAAGGCAGTAGGGCCCAGAGAGAGCCTGTGTTACTAAAAGGAACTGGACCATGGGCCCATTAAGCCTGCTTTTGTTCTTTAAATAAAAAAAAAAAGACTGTTTTAGGTTTCTTTCTCCTATTATTCTCTAACAAAAGCTTAGATATTTAGGGGAAGAAAATTCTTTAGTTTCTTAATTAAATCAACTGTTTTTCATTTTTATTGTCACTGAAGTAGAACATTTAATAACCAGAGTATTTATTCACCATAGGTTTAGGGTGAAATTGTAACTCCGTTCTACCTTACAGGGAAAGCTTCACTTTTTATTTTTCTTGGACTTCAGAGCATATACCACATCCAGAAACCCTGCTTGTGAGCACATTACCTTAAGAAAGCAAATCAGCATTCTGTGAACATGGTCAGGCTCACCACCTTAGCAGGGGCTTAATCACAGTCAAGGAAGAAAATCACCAAGCACTTAGCCGTACTATTTTAAGGACTGATGAATGAGTCAAAATAAAAATTTTTCTATTACTTAAGGTCAAACCAATCAGTTGGCAAATATTTATTGCTCAGCCTATTGTCTACACTTTTAATCTTCTAATCATTCTGGAAAAAAATGAATTCTGTTTTTTTTTTTTAAATGGTAAGGTATATTTTTCTAGTTGAATGAAATATAAAAATAATAGTCTTTTAAAAAAATTAGCTGTCACTATTTCAAATATACTTTGACTACATATTTTGAGAGCTTCTCTCATTATAATAAAACTATAGGCCCGGTGCACAAAATTCATGCACTGGGGGGTGGGGGGGAGTGTCTCTCAGCCCAACCTGCACCTTCTCGCAGTCCAGGAGCCCTCAGGGGATGTCTGCCTGCTGGCTTAGGTCTGATCAGAGCACCTAGCCAAGCGGTAAGGAGCAAGCAGGCAGGCGGTAATTGATCAAGGGGTCCCAGACCCCTTGGGGGATGTCCACCTGCTGGCTTAGGGATCAGGCCTAAGCCAGTAGTCAGACATCCCTCTCACAGTCTGGGAACCCTCGCTTCTTACTGCCTGCCTGCTCACTGCTCCTTGCCACTCAGCTCTCTGCTCCTTAGCGCTGCCCTGGAGGCGGGAGAGGCTCCTGCCACCTCCGCTGGGCTCGCCAGCCATGAGCCCGGCTTCTGGCTGAGCAGTGCTCCCCTTGTGTAAGTGCAATGACCACCAGGGGGCAGCTCCTGTGTTGAGCGTCTGCCTCCTGGTGATCAGTGCACATCATAGCGACCGATAATTCTGGTCATTCTGCCATAACAGTCGCTTAGGCTTTTATTATATAGATTAAGTCCTAGGTAAATAACATATTTTTCAATGCATTGATGTTTTATGAAAACATCAGGGGAATCTCAAACAAAGAACCAAAAAAAGAACTTTGGGCTGAATGGAAATGAGCTATAAACAATCCAAAGGCCATGTTGCCCAAGAATACAAATGTTTGTATGTCACTGACATCAGAAAACAGTTTTTAGGCCCCTTGCTTAAGAGGAGAACTGAACTTGAGACTGCTGCACTGAGGCAGGAACCTGAAATGAATTAAGGAAGTTTCAGGAGACTGAGCCTTGGGGCTACTAGTAGGAGAAGTAAGATGAACCTGATGCCCACAGGTAAATGAAGTTCAAAATGGACTAATGCAGTCTCTGGCAGAGCCAGGACTAGAGTGAGGCAAGAGAGGTGAGGAACATGTTGAGTTGATGGAAATGATCTAAAACTGAATGGTGGCAATCACTGCACAATAGGATACATTTCCTAAAAAACACCAAACTGCACACTCACACTGGGTGAATTTTATAGCATGTATATCATAACTTAATAAAGCTGTTTTTAAAAATGAATAATCATTCATCTGCGGATGGACACGTGGACTCCTTCCAAATTGTGGCTATTGTAGAGAACGCTGCAATGAACATACGGGTGCATATATTCTTTCTAATTAGTATTTCAGGTTTCTTCAGATAAATTCCCAGATGTGGAATTGCTGGGTTATAAGGCATTTCCATTTTTAATTTTTTGAGGTAACTCCATACTGCTTCTATAGCTATGGTGCATTCACGTAACAGAATACTACTCAGCTGTAAAAAGGCAGAAATTTTACCCTTTGCAATTGCATGGATGGACCTGAGGGACATTATGCTAAATGAAATAAGCCTGTCAGAGAAAGACAAATACCATATGATTTCACTCATATATAGAATCTAATGAATAAACTGAATTAAGATAGACTCATAGATAGAGAACAGCTCTGGTGGCAGGGGCAGGGGGAGGGTGATGAAGGGATTGAGCAAAAAAGAAAAAGAGAGAAAGAACTTATGGACATGGACAACAGGGTGTTGACTGCAGGGGGTAGGGGGAGTGTGTGAGTACAAGTGCAAGCGGGTACATGGGGGATAAATGGTGATGCGAAAAATAATAAAATAAAGGGGGGAATAAAATAAAATGAATAATCAATAATGATCAAACAACTTAAAAAATAGAAATTATAGAATAAAAATGTTATAGTTTTACCTGTTCCTTTTTATCAAGTTTTCATGGCAGTTTGCTTTCCTAGGAAAACCATGAGATTTCTAGTGAACAGGAATTTATGTTCCTTTAACCTACTCATTTGCAGGACAACAAGGACATGTGGATTCTGAAGATCAGTAAGATATAACTCTAACATAAGTTTACAACAAGTTTTGTTGGCTAAAATGAATTCTGCCATTCTGGGAGCTTTGAAGAGCATTAATAAAACTAAACTAATCTATGCAAACGAGGTCATTTATATGAAAACACTACAAGCATGAGCACATGCCCTATTGTAAGGGATTGGACCAAAAACACAATTAGGTTCAAAGCCTGACTATAACTTATTTAACTGCTCTGAACCTTATACTCTTCATCTATAAAATGAAGACAATAATACCTCCTTAAACACTGTGTCAACCCAAGACACGAAAACCATAAGTCTTGTTCTTACATAATTCTCAATGTAAACTACCATCATCTTCAGTAAATATTTATTAAAGTACTACATTTCATTTCTTTATTAGAACTAGTGAAATTTTAATAGCCTCCTTATATAGTTGAATTTAAGCAGTAATACTACTTCAACAGCCCACTGGGGAGGTCCTTGAGAAGACAAAAGATCACTTTTTTAAAAAAATATTTTTTATTAATTTTTTACAGAGAGAAAGGGAGAGGGATAGAGAGTTAGAAACATTGATGAGAGAGAAACATCGATCGGCTGCCTCCTGCACACTTCCCACTGGGTATGTGCCCGCAACCAAGGTACATGCCCTTGACCGGAATCAAACCTGGGACCCTTGAGTCCACAGGCCTATGCTCTAGCCACTGATCCAAACCCGTTAGGGCAAAGATCACTTTTATTATTAGTATAATTTTACTTTTTAATTCTCACCTGGGGATATCTTCTAATTGATTTCAGAGAGAGAGAGAAAAAAAAAACACATCTATGTGAGAGAGAAATATCAACTGGTTGCTTCCTGTATGCACCCCGAGTGGGGATCAAACCCAAAACCTAGGTATGTGCCCTGACCTGAATCGAACCCGCAACATTTTTTATGTAAGGGTTGACACTCCAACCGACTGAGCCACCCATCCAACTCAGTATGATGTTTTAAAATCTCGAAAAGTTTTTATAAGAAATGTGTTTTGCCTAATCATGAGAGTTTTCATAAAATTTAGTAGAGTCCTCTTTCCTAAACTCCTCATCTGTCATCTCTTTCAGCAGAAATCATGAGAAAGTCTCTGAGACCCATCTGATCATAGCAAGTATGCACCTCACCCACCATCAGTAAGGACCCAACAAATGTCTCAGAATGCAACAGTCCCTCCCACCTCCCCTCCTCATTCTCCAACACAGCTTCACAAACTGCCCTACCTCCTCTTGAGAAGAGCACTGATCTTTTAAAGTCCTTTACCAGCTGTATTTGTCCCTGCATGCTCATCCCTCCATGGCCTGTCACAAGCCTTTTTCCATAGCCTCACAGGGCCAAGGCAGGCACCCTCACGCACTGTCATCTGCTCTTAGATCGCAGCATGTCCATCAGTGTCAAAGGAGTAATCAGCAACTGCACAGAGACAACAAAAGGACAGGCACCATTCCATTTGGAAATAGTGGAGGCCCTCTACCCTCCTGGCCCTGGGCTGTGATTGCAGCAGCCATCCCTAGTGCCAGGGACCAAAACGGGCAAAGACACTAGTGACAAGAAGCAGCAGAGAGAGAACTGCCTACCCACCACACCTCCCCTAACCACCACAGACTCCCCATCCTTCCCTAACAACTCAGATGAACACAAGCACCTGAAATCACAGTGAGAATGAACAAGGGAGGGAAAAACTCTTTAGAAGGGAAAGAAATTTGGAGAGCAAACTTTGAGTAGCGCCTGAGATTATAGTACTTACTCTGACTGCCAAAAAGAGCCTGAGTTTTAAATTGGAAAAGATGAGAATAACTTGAAAATTTAAGTTTTTTTGCTGTTGAGCCAAAACAAAACAAAACAAAACAAAAGGTTTAAAATCAAGGAGAACACATGCAGTTATGAAATACTTTCATTTTTTGCATGGATCTGATTTGTAACTGTTCATACCGATTACAAATATTTGCTCACATGAGAAATGGTAAATAAAATGTTCAATGAGAAAAGTAGTTTTAAAACTGTATGCAAAGATGATTCCATTTTTTAAATATATGTTAGGAAAGAAAAGATTTGGTTATATACTATATTGTTAAGAGTGGTACTTTCTGCCTGGCTGGTGTTTCTATGAACCAGGAGGTCACAGTTCGATTCCCAATCAGGGCACATGCCTAGTTGTGGGCTCAATCCCTAGTAGGGACTGTGCACAAGGCAGCTGATCAACGATTCTCTCACATCATTGTTGTTTCTATCTCTCTCTCCTTCTCCATTCCTCTCTGAAATCAATAAAAATATTTTTTTAAATAATAAAGTGAGGAAAAAAATTTTTTAAGTGGCACTTTCTTTCAGTGGTACATTACAGGTGAGTATCTCCTTTTATTTTTTTTCAGTTGTATTTTCTAGTGTTATTAATAAGGGTTTGTTTATTTTAAGAAAGGGGGAAATTTTGTCTTAAAAAGGAAGAATGGCCAACATTGTTGAAAGTCTCAAAAACAGTGATTTCAATAAGGATAAGAACTGTGGAAAATAAAAGGCAAGTGAATCTGACTGATGGGATGTTCATCACTGACCCATAGAAGAATTATTTTTTTAAATTCTAGTATCACTAGTTTTAAAGATAGTCTTGGAACTATATAGTTATATCTCCTATATGCACAGAATAGAAGAAATGTGACTCATTCATTTCCACACCATACCTTCCATGGATGAAGGAGCAGAATCCTAGATGTTTTTCCTCCTTCTGTTGGAAGCTACTAACTGATAGGAAACAATTTCATCACAACACTGCACATTGTGTGGCCACATGACTTAGGCAAGAGAAATTATACCCAGCTTCTTCCTATGATGCTGCCTTGCCTCCACACAGACCTTCTAGGTCAAATGCCGAATTAGGGGCTACTTTAGAACTTCTATTCATTAGTTTGCGTTTATTTTTTTATTTCTGTGGGACTGTCACTATACACTGAGTGGCCAGATTATTATGAACTCTGAACGCATAATAATCTGGCCACTCAGTGTGTGTGTGTGTGTGTGTGTGTGTGTGTGTGTGTGTATATATATATATATATATATATATATATATATATATATATATATATATTAGAGGCCTGGTGCATGAATTTGTGCATGGGTGGGGTCCGGCCAGCCTGGCCAGGGGGAGGGGACATGGGCGGTTGGCTGGTTGGCTGGCCTGCCTGCTGGTCGAACTCCTGGTCGAGGGGACAATTTGCATATTAGCCTTTTATTATATAGGATATACACTGAGTGGCCAGATTATTATGCATTCAGAGATCATAATAATCTGGCCACTCAGTGTATATGACAGGTTACTGATGATATAGTTACTTCTGAATATTTTTAGATATATTCCAGATTGTAGAATAAAGTTTTATAGAGATGTGTACAACACAGCAGATGGTTGATATCCAAATTAGATGGTTGATAGCCATGTTTAAATAACAGGATAATAAATTTAATATATAGTAAGATAACATATATGTAGATGACTATAGTATATCAAATTATGATAAAGGAATATAAACCTTGCAATGACTTATTGGGTCATTGGATTTTATTATTATACCCAGTTTCAATTCCTATTTCTAACCTAAAAAGAATGATTTCAGAGTCCTTGAGAAAAAATACCTTAATATGCAGCATCCTAATGCATAATGCAATGCCAGAGAAACAGTGGGTGTTCAATAAATGTTAGTGGATGCTGACAGTACAACCAAATTTAGATAATAAAGTTTTATAAATCTGAATACATATACATTCCTTAATAAATACTAAGGATGTGACTGGTCCAAGAGGAAAAAACAGACCAGTCCTCGCAAGCTTCCTATTAAATATTTAGAGAATTTTCTGACTCAGGGACACCTGCTAAGCCATGATAAGAATAATGCACTCCAGGCTGTTCAAAATTGTTTGACCCTATGAAACATTAAAGCCATTTTATTCTCAAAGGGTTCTCTTATAAAAGAGTAAAAGTAACCTCATTCTTCTTGCAGAGTAACCAAAAGGGAAATCTTACATCAGCTTGCTAAACTTAACAGTCTAGTTAGTCTGAAAGGGCAAAATGCAACAGCCTCTAGAACATCTACTGTCTTTCTAATGTGTAAGATAAATGGTTCTATCTCACATGTAATAATAGGGCATCTGAACAGCACAAATTAAAAGGTGCCTAAAGGTTCCTTTGTCCAGAAACTCCTTTCCCCAGCTTACCATAAGCCAACTCAAAAAATTCCTGAGTTGGAAGGGACCTCAAAAGCATCCTACCCAACCACTTCATCTTATAAATGAGGAGAAATAAAATGACTCTTCTTAAGTCACTTGGACACAACTGTATGGGGACGAACACTCAGACCTCCTAATCTCCAGAAAACTGCTCTTCACTGCCTCCCTTTCCTTCAGCTATGACATTCCCATCCTATGATTACTATTGGATAAGCAAACTCAAAAGCACAACATTGGCCGTAGAATCATCTCAGAAGCACATTAACATAAATGTATTTATGTCATTAGCTGCTGTTACTGTGCATCCAAATACCCCTGCTTTCTTATCTCTACTCATATATTGCGCCTCATCTCTACATAACCACTCGCCTTCCTCACTTCTGACAGAAATCTTGCCCAAGCTTTAGCACTCAAGTCACATACCAACATTTCCTCACCACTTCCTACCAGAACACATTCTCCCACCTCTGGATTCCTTTAGTAACATTCATTTTCCCACCCAACCACATAACTTTTTTTTTTTAATTATTTGACTCTTTTATATTTCTAGATCTTGTCTCCCAATTACTTTTTGCATTCCTGGATGGCTGGCCCATACACCTGATTTCATTAGTATCTTCCTTAGAATCTCAAATATACTTTTGAAATAAATGGATATATTTAATACTCTGTCTCTTTCCAAGCAGAATTTAAAGCAATAAAAAATACCTGTTGAGTTTAACAAAAGGTGAAAATTCAGGAGCCTGCATTTCTGAGAGAACAATAGAGTGGCTGACAAGGGCTACATGACAAGGTGGGCCATGAAGACCCTAGGCCTTCACCTACCACACAGGTGAGAGAGGCCTGCTGGCACATCCACAGACAAACTTCCCCTGAAACCCCTTCATGTTTTATTTCACATTAAGTGACACCAGAAAATCTCCCAATTGTGACATTTCAGACACCAATTGTTCCACGGTATTAATAGTGGACTCTTCACACTCATTCTGCAGATTTTGATACACAAGGCGATGGAGGGCCTAAGGGCTTGCTCTCCTCATTTTAATCTTAGAAAAAAACAAGTCACCCTGGTCTGCAATTTGGGGCTTAAAATTCTAATCATGCTTTGGATTTATTTGTGTCACATCATTTCAGATACATTTAATATCACTGGGGCACAGTAAACAGGATATATTTAAGAAATTCCAAAATGCCCACTTTTGAATGTTAATTTGCTATCAAAGCATGATGCACTATGTCACTTACGGTATTTAATATATTTGCATTCCTACTTAAAAGGAAAGTCTTATTCCCATGAAAGCAAATTAAATAAGTATGTAATTATAATTAATTGCCATCATCAGTAAAGTAACAGAGTTTTTGGCTCAGCCTGTTTATCCACAGTTATTTTTTTTAAAACCGATTAATTTTTGCTCAAGCTTTCAGAACTCTACCTGGTCAAGTAGATCAAGTAGATCATAATTCTCAATATTGTGCTATTAGCTGACTTTTAATTAAAACTTGTTACAAAATGACTTCTATTTTTCTTGGCATTCATAAATACATATATTCATCAAAATGGATAAAATGTGCAATTTAAAAAACAGTGTGGCTTGTGACATAATGTAAATTGAAAACACACAATAGCCCTAGCCGATTTGGCTCAGTGGATAGAGCGTTGGCCTGCGGACTGAAGGGTCCCAGGTTCGATTCTGGCCAAGGACACATGCCTGGGTTGTGGGCTTGATCCTTGGTAGGGGGCATGCAGGAGGCAGCCGATCAATGATTCTCTCTCATCATTGATATTTTTATCTCTATATACCTCTCCCTTCCTCTCTAAAATCAACTTAAAAAAAGAAAATACAGAATATATTACTTTATTCATATTATATCCAAACCTCCTTTAAACAGTTTGTAAATTTCAGCAATTGTAAGTGTAACCATGTTTCCCTAGGTCCCATCAACCCAAAGACACAGTTAGATATCAATGACAATAATGGAATAGCCACTGCTTGACCTTCTGCCCTTTTCAAAGTTGCCAAGATAAATATTCCTGATCATAATGCTATATTAATCCAGGCCAAGTATTGGAAGCAAGCCATAGTATGATGTCTTAACCCCCCCCCCCAAAAAAAATGGCTAACAACTGAAAAACAATTAAAGGAATTTAGATATTTATTGCAGCCTCTTAGGAACATTCACAAGATATGGAAAACCATATAATTTTTTTTTCCATCTCTCCTGCAACTTTCATGAACACAAAAGCTTCCCCATTGTCTCTCTCATGGCCCCTTCCAATCCAGCTCACCCCTCTTCCCTCCTCTGCCCTACCTAGAAAAGCTTTTTATTATATAGATCGACTTCAGCTCACAGGTACCCATCACACCAATTATGGTTTCCAGTTCTGTTCAACTAAGCAAGGCCAGAGAAAGACCCAGTTCTATGTAATCTTCTTGACAGGTAATAGGCACCAGTCACCCTCTCCTGCTTTATCTGGACACTGACAAGAGGATCTATGGACCCCAAGTACTAATCCTAAACTAAGCTGATGATGCTCTTGCTACTGAACAATGCAGGGACCCACCCTACTTCTCTGTTCCATGCTTCCACAGTTTCCTCATTTCACCAATGTAATCTATATTATAAAAGGCCTGTGGCCCTAATGCGGTAACAACCAAAGACCGATGCAGGTGGGTGGGGCTGTGAGCGTGGTTGGGCGGGGCTATGCCATTTCAGGCGCTGGGCTTCTAGTAAGGCTATAAAGTCAAGCCCCTTTTCCTTCCAGGGTCCTATAAAAAAATCTTTGTAATGCGCTTCACTCACATCATAGCCTTCTCTCCAAAGAGCATTGGTATAAGAGTAGGGAGGATTCAGAGCAGCCCACAATTTTCTGTTCTCATATTGACCCTTCAACTTAGACCAATCCTTTTCTATAAGGCTTTTAAACAAAGCCCCAGAAATATATATGGAAGGGCTTTAAAATTATGCTAAGTGAAATAAGCCAGTCAGAGAAGGACAAATATCACATGAGCTCATTCATATGTGTAATCTAAACAATAAAATAAACTGATGAACAAAATAGATCCAGAGACATAGAAACATGGACCAGACTGATGAATCTCTAAGGGAAGTTGGGCGTGGATGGGTGCATGGGAAGAGATTAACCAAATAATTTATATGCATATATGCATAACCCAAGGATACAGACAATAATAGTGTGGTGAAGGCCTGGCATGGGGGGAGGGAGCAGGCTAGAAGGGGTCAATGGGAAAAAAAGAGTGTATCTGTATTACTATCAACAATAAAGATAAACTTTTGTAAATGTAATATAGTCTTTGACCCACTAATTACACATAAAACTACAATTTGCACAAAGACATTCATAACAACCTTGTTGTTTATTTTTTTAAATGTAGAAACAACCAAAATGCCCAGTAGAAAAGGGATCAACATGGCACATGCACACAATGAAATATTACAGAGCTATTTTCAAAGAGATGAATCAAATGACTTGTTGAGGAAATGCCCTTCTCCCAAGCAGGTTGGAATTACAGATATAAAAGAGAAATTCTTTTTATTAAGTTAAGCTATATTTGATTAGTAAAAAAATATTAAGAGATTTGTAAAAATTATGGTACATATATTAAACATATAATTAATTTGAAATATAAGTGAAATATAAATAAAATTTAAAATATAAAAGAAAATAGTGATTAAAATACACTTTTTAAAAATAAATGAGATACACAAAATCTAGGCAACATTTTTCAATGAATTTTACTGTCAAGAAGGCATAAAAATAGTGACAGCGGAAAGGGAAAATAAGAATGGGTTTTTCTTTTAAAGATAAAAACTATTATACCACATTTATAAGCTGATGGAAATGATACAGTAGAAAAGAAAAATACTGATTAAGCAGATGGGACATTGCAGTCCCAGAGAATGCCAGGAAATAAGAGGGAATGGGGGAGCCAGTGCCCAAAGGCCTGGCTGCAGGGAGAAGCAGGGAGCATTTGTTTTTCTATGGAAACTAGAGAGGAAGCAGAAAGGAACAAAGATGGAGGCAGGTTTGGTGATGGTGCTTCTGTCATCAGCTGAAAATAAGGAAGAGATAAAAAGTAGAAGTTTAAAAAGAGTGAGAAGAGTGTGTCATCACCTCAGAGAGAAGGAAAATAAATTTACTAGAGAAATGTAGTAAGATTGCCCTACAGGGCTGAGTACTCACCAGAGACCTGTGGTCATGGAAGCATGGAACAGAGTGCAGAATCTCTGAAGGAAGGTGAAGGAGGGTAGGTGGGTGGGAGGTGACCAACCAAAGAGTTTGTATGCATATAATGCATAACCCATAGACCAGACAATGGGGTGGTGAAGGCCTGGGGCAAGGGGGTGGGGCAGGCTGAAGGGGCTCAATGGGGGGAAAAGGAGACATATGTAATACTTTCAACAATAAAGTTTTTTTTAATAAATAAATTTACAAAGTTTAGCCTCAGAGAGAGAGAGAGAGAGAGACCAGCTGGGTATTTCCCTCAGCCACATTCTGCTAATTGATTGCAGTAAAAAATGAAGCCAAATTATATTTAACTAGAGGCCAGATGCAGGAAAATTTGTGCAAGAATAGGCCTTCCTTTCCCTGGCTACCAGCACCGCCTTCGCTCTGGCCGGAGCCGCCTTTCCGCCTTCCCACGGTGCCGAGGCCCAGAGTGGCTGGGGTGGTGCGGAATGCCTGTGTCGTCACCATGGCAATGACGCAAGTGTCCCACCCCACCCCTGGCCACTCAGCGCCTGCGTATGTAAATCAACCCGCTATCTTTGTGGGTTAATTTGCATACTCACTCCTGATTGGCTGGTGGGCGTCGCGAAGGTACGGTAAATTAGCATGTTACTCTTTTATTAGGTAGATAGGGTAAGAATTTTGTCAGGTAAGAGAAAAGCAAATGAGTTTTGGTGTATGCAAGAGAGTGATTAAAGGCTACTGACTTTGAAGCTAGACAAGGCGAGAAGTGGGGACATGGGTGAGGGTGGGAAGCAAGAACTGAGAAAAGTGGTGTGGAAGTGGGGGAGGGCCTATGGATTAAAGGTCCTGACAGAGTGAAGGACAAATAAAGTTAGAATACCAGGGAACATGAGCTAAAAGATAGGAAGTGATGGTTTCACACAGGATGCTTGAAATTGATATTTTAATGGTGAGACCACTACTGCCATAGACAGGGCTTAGGGTATAACCCTGAAAGCGGGTATGAGGAGGTCAAGATCAGAGGAAGTAAGGAAGCCAGGGAACTTACTGGCAAGGGTGTGAGATTGTCTAAGCTGTTATCAAAATCATAAAAGAAGTTGTTGCTTTGCAAACTCCTTGGAAACTTCCCAGGTATAAATTGAAACCAACCCCGATATGTGGAGGGCAGGGAGAGATTGAAGAAAAAGGAAGACCACTCCAGATTGGTAGGGGGCAGGTTCCATGAGCAAGGGAACTGATTTATGTGGCTTGTCTTGGGCAGACACAAGACAAGCAGCTTTCCACACTTGCTCGCCAGAATCTTGAAAGTTTATCTAGAGGCCTTAACAGGGTTCAGTCACTTACCCAGACTTATCACCACCTTCCCATCTCAAGGCTGTGTGTGTGGGCAGCTTCTAGCTCAGGGCAGGCAAGCAGAGTGTACATTCCAAGCACCAAGGAGAGAGTGGGGAGCCTCCAACTGCCCAGGTCCAGCCCTCAGGTCAAACCTGAGATTACATCTTCTTGATGCCCTTCCCTAACAGGAGTCACAGTAGAGATGAGTATTTTAGCCAGAAGCTGTCTTCAAACAATGATTAATTTGTCATGTTGCATGGAGTAATTGGTTTACATGATAAACTCTACTGTTAAACTATTTGTTGAAAATAGGAAGTTTATTTTTTCCTCTTTAGTATATAGAGGAATGTCTAGAACATAATAGCCATTTAATAAATGTTAGATAATGCACCCACTATAGCTGCCATAGCTTAATTCTCTTCTTGGCCCAAGACCAAATCAGCAGGACAGACTTAAAAAGAAGAAAAGTAAGTCACATAGTAGAGATAAACAAAACACATGGATGATTGAAAACAGTGTTAAAAATTGGTGTTGCTTTCAACCAATCTATTTAAATATTGAACTACCTTGTAGAGGAGAAAACACTGCAGTCATCATGGTCCTCCTCTGCCCTCCATTGAGAGCAGGGTCAGCTTCTTCTGTTGCAATTCAACCTTGGTCCCAAATTTTCACGTCTCACACACACACAAAAATTAAAGTCCCTATGTTAACCAAACTCTTTCCTTGTAGAATAATTTAGCTTCATTATTCAAATATGCCTTTTGCAATCTCACCTCCAACTCCAGGTAACTTATAAATGTATCCCTTCCAACTCAATAGAGCACATGTCCTTATATGACCAGTGATGTTTCAAAACCTCTCAGGGATCAGCAGTCAGCACCACCCTGACTGATCAGTTTCTGAAACTAATTCTGCTCTCTTCCCTTATCTGGGACCAGGAGAACCATAGCAAGATGGAGAGGAAAGTCACAGCAACAGCTGCATTAGGGGTCAGTCTGTAAGGGGGCTGAAGTAACACTGAAATAAGTTGTCATATTTTAAATTCATCCTCTATTGAAAGCTTATAATGCCCTCAAGTAAATACCCCTCTCTACTAAAGACCTAGCTCTACTGAGTATATATTTTTTTTAAATATATTTTATTGATTGTTTACAGAGAGGAAGGGAGAGGGATAGAAAGTTAGAAACATCGATGGGAGAGAAACATCGATCAGCTGCCTCTTGCACACCTCCTACTGGGGATGTGCCCGCAACCAAGGTACATGCCCTTGACCGGAATCAAACCTGGGACCTTTCAGTCTGCAGGCCGACGCTCTAGCCACTGAGCCAAACCAGTTAGGGCCACTGAGTATATTTTTAATGAACATTTGCAGTTGTAGGCAGATAAAAGTCAGTTGCAATCAGCTGAAATTTCAAAATTTGACTGATGCAAGTTCATTGAAGTGAAATTTCTTTTAGTGCCTAAATTTTCAATTCTTTGCCTCCTAATAAGTTTGCTGCCTTGGCATACAGAAAAATAAATCCAAAGAGAAAACAGCAACCATATTAATAATAATTATATCTAACTTGAGGTTAAATAATTTGACTTACATCACTCAGCTAGTAAGGGGCAGTGCTGGTGCTTAAAGCCAGGCAACCTACACTCTTAACTATTTCACTATTTTTGTCTCTTTTTTTTTCTTCAAAATATTAACATTGGTTTGGCCAGCAAAAGGAAATTACTGAGTAAATATTTCTTTGCACAGTTTATTCCAATAGATATTCATTTCTCCTTCCCTCCACTACATAAATATTAAACAACTATTTAAAGAACATTGGTTTTAAACTGTGCCAAATTATTAGCTTTGCTGAGGCATTCACATAATCTCCACTCGTCCATGGTGAGAGACTGCATTGTTGTTCTCAAGTCTACTCCTTTCCTTGTATGCTCCCTTTGCCATGTGACTTGGCAATTCCTCCTGCAAGATGGAGAGTTTAAGTCTAGGTCTTGACTTGGGGCTGGGCCATATGACTTTCTTTAGCCCATAGGATATTAACAAGCAGAGGCTGGAGGCATGCTTATGCATCTAGGTTTGTCCTCTTATGCTCTGCCACAGGCATGAGAAAAACATGCCCTGAGTAGACCAGAGATCCCAGAAGAATGAGAAATACGTGAAGCAGATCTAAACCTCAGTTGAAGTTTGCTGCCAAGTCCAGTCTCCATCAGCAGAGCCCCAGCCAAATCTCAGATGCAGGAACAAGGGAAAAAATTGTTTATTGTTGCCTGTCACTGAGTTTCAGAATGGTTTTTAATCAGTATCAATTTGGCCAAAGTTGACTGATACACTCTGTTTAAGACCCATGAAACCTTAATCCTTCCACTGTTGGACTCTGGCCCAGGACAGCCTAACCACAGACACTCTAAATAGAAAATTCTTTTAATTGTTCTTTGAGAGTAAAAATACCTCTGTCTTTTAGAATTTATATAAAATGTTATTGTAAACAACCAGAAAAGGAAATATAAAGAGTAAATATAGAAGGTAGTTTAGGGTTATTTTGTGATGTTTTCTTTATTTTTAAAAATGTGGTGTACTTTACTTATTATTAGCACAAGGAAGGAAGAAAAAAAAAAGAGACAACCCCTTGAGAAACAGAATTTTTCTCCTTATATCTGGAATAATAGTTTAAGTAAAAATATGCAAAAACCACATAAAGGGCCAGGAAGCAGGAAACAGCAGTAGAAAGAAGGGAGGAGTAAGCCATGCAGGACTTGAAGGGCTCCCAGGAAGGCAGACTTGAGCTAGAGGAGTCTCTATTCTCAAGTGGGGGCATGAGTAAGAGTTCTTAACTCTAGCATATCTCAGAAAAGTCTGTAGCTGGCATCATCCCAAAGTAGAATTTGAAAACATTTGCTCATAGCAATGGTTTTCTACATTGTGATTAAGTTTTACAGTGTTAGCATTACATTCAGTCATTCATTCCACAAATTTTATTTAGTACCTACTATGTACCAGGCAGGTACTAGGGTAAATTATAAGGATAAAAATTTGAAGGCTACTGAAGGAAACTAAGCAACAACAGTGCAGCATTGTTTTAGGGGAAAACAATGTCACTTCAAACACCTAGCTTACAACTGTCCTTTGAGAATACAATCTATATATATAAAAGCCTAAGAGACAGAATGACTGAACAACCAAACAACCTGTCAACCAGTCGCTATGATGCACACTGACCACGAGGGGACAGACGCTCAATGCAGGAGCTGTCCCCTGGTGGTCAGTGTGCTCTTACAGCGGGAGCACCACTCAGCGAGCTTACCAAGCAGCAGTGGCGGCAGGTGCAGTGAGGCTGGATGAGCGACATGCCTGCCCTAGGCTCAGGCTCCTCCCCGGCCTCCTCCCACTTCGCCTACTACTACATCCCTCAGGGGATGTCCGACTGCCAGTTTCAGCCCAATCCCTGCAGGCCTGGCCAAAACAGGCAGTCCGACATCCCCCAAGGGGTCCCGGATTGCAAGAGGGAACAGGCCAGGCTGAGGGGCCCCACCGGTGCACGAATCCATGCACCGGGCCTCTAGTGTCTCTATAAATTGGGAACTGTGTTATTCTATACTTTTGTCCACTAAGTACATTAGAGAGGTTCAAGAAACTTGAGGGTTAAAAGTAGATGTGTTGGCTCATTTTTAAAAGGAAACTATAGTGATATGACTACATGAAGAGGGTAGGTCAAAACTGTATTGATAAGCCTGTCTGGGATGGCTTAATTCCAACAAATACAGCCAGTAGCTTTAATAGGTGCTTAACTGAAAAGAAGATAGGTTACTGGCTGCTGTTTTAGACACCTGAAGACAATTCAGGAGAATGCATTTAAACTACAGCTACAGTACCATCTGTAATTAAATATTGTCTATATTAAAAACACTTTTCAGGGAAATCTCAAGTACATTTTAGATTTAAATTTACACCATGGAAGTTTGGAAATCTAGGCTAAGAATCCATATATAGAAAATCAGAAAAGATTTCCAAATGCTCAATAGATAGTTGGACTGGGAGGATTTTACTGGGATAACGTGAGAGACTTAACTGACATTGCCTATAAAACCTATTCAAGGATAGCACCTTACTAGGTCAAAGTGTGAAATTAATCAACTCCACACAGCAAGACCTATTTCAGTTCCGCACACCAGTTTATGTGAAAATGAGAGAGGACAGCAGAGTAAGGCATAACGGAGTAAAAGCAGTAACAGTATTCATAACCACTGGGTAATAGGTAATTAAACAAGATGGTTCATCTCAGTTTTGAAATTGATGATGCTAAGGATGTCATAAAGAAGGGATCTGAGAGAGAATATATATAGTTTTGAGAAAGAAATTATGGCATTTTCATAATGTAAAAGCAAAGAAGAATAGAAGTGGATCATTTAATGAACAATCCTGATACTTAGAACCAAGATTTTAAGAATCGGAAATGATATAAAGTTTGAAAGATTGATTACATTCCTTAAAAATATTATTGAAATCAATATACCTCTAATTATCCATATCTATTACTGCAAGTATAAATGTCTTCATAGAGACACTAATACAAAGATAGATGATTCCAACCTCTTACTTATGTCAGTTCAGATATATCTTACTTAAACTGTAAGTGCTATATCCCTGATGGATATATAGAGCACCTATGCAAATTGACAAGCAAAAGAAACATTTCCATTTTTCATAACATATCATTGTTAACTACCAAAGAGGCCTGTCATTGTTCTCCTTCTGGTGACTTTGCCATATTAGTGTTAAACTATAATTGCTGAACAGGAAAAAAAAAAAAAAACGACTTCATAAATAATTGTTTGAACAAAATATATAAACTTCTGATTAAAAATTGGCTTTCTTATTATCTTGATTTGAGATATATGTAAAAAGGTTGACATGAACCTAGACAACATTTCAAGTATCAAAGAAGAACTCACTGGCACTTGGGTTACTTTTTATCTTTTCATTCGCATTAGGCACTTCCAAATGTGTAGAAGATATTATCTCCCAACTCAAAGAAGGCTGGATTCCCTACTTATAAGTGGGTATGTCTTGCCAAGTGGGCCAGCATAGGTATGATGAATATATGAGAAATAATTTACTTAAATCAAGAAAAGACTGTGGTTAACACTTTTGTCTCCATGCAAAAGAGGCGTTTATAATTATGAAGAGGTTAAATTTATAAATCTATGCATAAGGTGAGTTTATTAATTTATGCAGAAAAAATAAAAGGATGATTTAGAATATTAAATAAAACAAACAAGTGCACAGAAATAGTGATTTAAGTCAGCTATTATTCAACATCTATTATTTACTCATTCAGTCTACAAATATTAGGAGAGAACTCAATATGTGCCCAAGACTGCTGGAGTATGAAAAGCAGCTAATTTTAAAATTGTTTCTTAAGTTCAGAATAAGCATTGCAAGAGTTTGTGATTGCAGATGACTTCAAGTTGTCTATATTCTAATTTCTACTCTTTTAATAAGCGATCATGTGACCTGAGGCAAATAAATAAATGTACCAGACTGATGAAAAATGGTGTTTTAGAGCCTGTGATCACAAAGGTCTCTCTTAGAACTAAAACCTGGATATCGATGAATAACAGGTTGAAAAAATAAAAAATCAAGTTACAAGTATAATTATAGTGCTAAAATTAATTTAATATATAAAATATGGGACATAAATTTGAGAATACTTGGTAGAAAACACGGTAAGTGGTAGAAAATCATGTCCAGCATGTGCCGCATCTGATGACTGTAGCCTTTACATATGAGATAAATAGCCTTTCTAGATAGAGGAGAGCACATGCATGATTCTGTTAGGAAGCACATGCAAGACTCTGAACCAGAGACTCATAGAAATAGAACCCCAGGGAAAATACAGAGGACAGCTCTCCCCTCCATGACTATAGCCACAGCACCATGTTCTTCAAAGTCCAGGAAAGCAAGGCAGACCGAGTGTATGGCTGTGTGTGTGTGTGTGTGTGTGTGTGTGTGTGTGTGTGTGTGTGTGTGTTCTTTTCTCCATGAAGTGGCTTCCATTTCAGCATTCCCTTAGAATTCAGGTGGGACTCTGGACTGAAATCCCCTTTGAGAGCGCCAACCTGTGTGTGAGACCATTGTAGAATTCTGAAGGCAAAGTCACCTTCCATGTCAAGTGCAGATAATCCTCTGGCTTCCAATTAGAGCCTGGTTCCATAGTGCTGCACCAATCATGTGACCACTTTGATCTCTTCTTTATGATAAAGATTTAGTAAAATACTCTGACAAACAGTTCACTAACTCTTATTTTGTGGACTTCATCAAAATAGCCTTTATTTTTAAAAAAACTATCTCCACTTTGTGTCACTCTGAGCTATAACAATATACCCATCAAGACCAAAATATGCCATGAAATGAAGCATCTTAAATGAAATCCTTTTAAAGCCTTGAGTTGCCGGTGCAATTCAAAGAGAAGCTGCAGGAACAGTGACATTAATTATTGAACTGAAGAGAGAGGAAGGCATTCTTCATGGTGTTCAAAAGCACTCTGGGAGCAGAGTCTCCGTCCAGGATCCCTTCTGAGCACCTGCTCCTGCTTTCCAAGGCATTCTCCCTGCCCTTGAAGCACCAGATGCCAACAAAATCCCTCTTTTCTTATCAGACTTGACTTGAAAGAGAATTGACAAATCCACATGCGGCCTAACTTTATTTACCTGGGCAACGATTAAGTCAGTAACTTATTCTAAACTTCTTTTGTGTTTCATGTGCCAAATATAGAGAAATCCCAGCTCTTTCTCAAATACATTACCGAAAACCTCTTCGTGGCCTTCCCAGCAACTAGGCACTTCTGTATACTAGCATTTGTCTCTTCCTTTGTGTGGGAGGCTCTGAACACACTGATGAAAAACGTATTGCAGCCATTTTCTCTGTGACAGAAATCTAGCTTCAGAATACATTTTAAATCCCTCTGTTTTAAGGACAAGGAAGGCTTAAGTTTTCAGACAAAAAAATGACAAAATTCCGTTAAGTGACAGTAAATCAATATGCACACCAAGGCAAGACATGAGGGTTAAGTTGTAAGAGAAGTGATTTGGATTTGATATTATAAAGAATTTAGTGACATAACAGTTATGAAAATTGGGAGAATTTACCAACAAAGTAACTGGGTGCGTTTTGTTTTAAATAACTTCCAAAATGGAATAGAGATAGACTAGGATCTTTCAAGGCCTCCTCCAATGTTGTGATTTTTGTTTTTCTTTAGTGTTTTCATCTCCATTTAGATTCTATTATATTACAAATAAAACTATCCTAAATTTCTTACCCCCGGTTCAAATTAACATTATTTCTGAACCACCATGGACAATAGTTCCTGTATCAAATGAAATCCCCAATGGGTACACACAGTACTTGTCAATAATTATGAAGTCGCAGGCAGACTACCACTTGACGAATTGTGAACTTGGTCTCCATCACCCCCATAGATTCATGCCTTGTTTCTTTTTCCTCCTCCAAGGGCACCCTTAAAATGTTTTCTAATGCTAAAAATACTCATGTTTACTTTTTCTTCATCTTGCTTTCACAATTAATGTAAATTATTAATGGTTCCTTAAGATAGCATTGCCCAAAATATGTTGAAGAGAACATTAGATCTTTGGGAATTAACAGAACTTACTTGAAAAAAGGCTCTCATGGTCAAATATATTTTTTAAAATGTTGTTATATATATTGGCCCTCAGAGATTTACTATACTAATATGCATTGTGATTTGTCAGGAGATAGTTATTATAGACAACACTGCCCAAACTTATTTAGATATAGAATCTTTTTTTTATTGGAGCCACTCAGTAGGACTACAACTATTAAGACAGGTACTGTGATCATGGATCCAGGAGCCTAACTCAAGATCCTAAATTCAGTCTCCAAGCATGTGTTAAGTTGACCTATAAGACTGAAGTCGTAGAAAAAAAAGTAATATTTGGGTTCAAAATACAACTATTCTCAATAACATGTGGTCTAAAATAAACAGACTGGCCAGAGTTTTAGATATATTGTTTCCATTTAGCTTTAAACTTCCTTAGTTCTAGCTTTTATATTAAAAATTACTTTTATTCAGTATAATTTAATGAATTTAAGTATTATTTGTTCAATGATTTTACTATGTAAGAAAATATATCTTTGATAATCCTATGTAATAAAAGGCTAATATGCAAATCGACCGAACGGCAGAATGACCGGTCGCTATGATGCACACTGACCACCAGGGGACAGACACTCAATGTAGGAGCTGCCCCCTGGTGGTCAGTGTGCTCCCACAGGGGGAGCGCCACTCAGCCAGAAGCCAGGCTCATGGCTGGCAAGCACAGCGGTAGTGGTGGGAGCCTCTCCTACCTCCGCGGCAGTGCTAAAGGATGTCTGACTGCCAGCTTAGGCCTGCTCCCCATGGGGTGCGGGCCTAAGCCATCAGTCGGACATTTACCATGGGCTCCTAGACTGTGAGAGGGTACAGGCCGGGCTGAGGGACCGCCCCCCCCCCCCGAGTGCAAGAATTTCGTGCACTGGGCCTCTAGTATTATTAATAAGTATGATAGTAATATTCAATGGGATGGACTATTTTACAGGTATAATACCAACATTTTATTAAAAGCTAGCCAAAAAGACCTTGTTAAATCAATGCCTTAAACCAGTGGTCAGCAAACTCATTAGTCAACAGAGCCAAATATCAACAGTACAATGATGGAAATTTCTTTTGAGAGCCAAATTTTTTAAACTTAAACTTCTTCTAATGCCACTTCTTCAAAATCGACTTGCCCAGGCTGTGGTATTTTGTGGAAGAGCCACACTCAAGGGGCCAAAGAGCCATATGTGGCTCGTGAGCCACAGTTTGCCGACCACGGCCTTAAACAAATGAACTATGAACTATCATTTCAAAGAATTGAAGTGAGATTTTTATTTCTCTTTTGTTTGTTTTTTCCATGGAAGATGGCAACTTCTTTAAGTAGTCACTTCCTTATTTGTGTATATTTACATTCTTTTAATATTTATTCACATATGTTTTCTTATCTAATGACCATCATAATAGTACTTCTAGAGCCTGACTCTCCTACCCTAAAATGTTTCATGGTTTTAAAGGCACTTGAGTTCTTTCAGCCCATAAAAATCTCCAACTCTATGCTAAGTGTCTGGTCATGTGGTCATCCGTTCAACCAATCAAAGTGTAATATGCTAATAATATCCTAAGGCCACTCAACTGCTCGCTATCACGTGCACTGACCACCAGGGGGCAGACAGTTGAATGATCAACCAGTCACTATGACGTGCACTGACCACCAGGGGACAGACGCTCCGACCAGTAGGTTAGCTTGCTGCTGGGGTCCGGCCGATCAGGACTGAGCAAGATGGGCTGGACACGCCCTGGAGCCCCCCTGCGGTCCCTTCCCAGCTGGCCAACCTCTTGCATCCCTCCCTGGCCCCGATTGTGCACTGATGGAGTCCCTCAGCCTGGCCTGTGCCCTCTCACAATCCTGGACTCCTCGGGGGATGTCAGAGAGCCGGTTTCAGCCCAATCCCGCAGGCCATGCCAAGGGACCCCACTGGTGCACAAATTTGTGCACCGGGCCTTTAGTGGAATATAAAGAAAAAGGCTCAGATCTTTCTACTCCTTGCCTATTCAATAGTGGGCAAAGTTCAACACTATTAGTAAATTATTGCTTTGCTATTTTAATTAGCCTAAGGAAATTGATACAGTTTCTAGCTGTGCCTAATTTGTAATCTATAAGATACTAATAACTTCCCTGTTTGCATACATGGTGCTGTGCTAAACAGTAAAAAAAAAGAGACTTTTGATTTTCTGAATCTAAAGAAACACAATCTTCTGTGGTGCATTTGGAACACAATCAGATCAACTTAGAAGATGTCAGCAGAATAAATTAAAAGAACACAGGTGAGACACAGAAAGTATATGTCAAGTTGAGGACTTCAGGAAGTTATTATCATATAGATTGGTCTTAAAGTCAAGTAGAAAACTTCCCAATGAAAGATGCAATTTCTACCAGGATGACAGAGTGATATGAGAGGACTAAATTATCTAGAAGATTCGGTTCTATTACTACAGTTGTATTGCTAAATCTACCAAACAGAATGTGAGGTCTTTTATGCCAGGACTGTGAAGAAGTACTTGGTAAATTAAATGTTATTAAATTTCAAGTGCATCATTTTCATCCAACCGCATCTGTAAGATATTTTAATAAGTTATGCATATGCTCGACATATAAAAACGTATGGGTAGAATTCACACTGGAAGCACTATTCTGGTAAACACATTTAATTTGGTTTTTATAACTGAAAAGATTCAGCTGGATCACTAATGTGTTGAACCAAAAGCATATTTCCTCTACAGAATTCTGTATTTTTTAAACATTAGCCTTAATACTCAGAACATAAATGTCAGTGCAGGGAGGTCTAGGACTAGGTGTTGTAACAAGGAGAAAATTCTTAGAGGTGGGGTCCAGAATCAGAGCATTGAATCTCAGAAAAACATAAAATTCCAGCAGTAGCTATAAAGTTTTAACACAATCAAGTCAAGAATGTCCTTTAAGAGATCAACCAAAGGACTTGTGTCCATGCATATGGACACAGACAGTGGTGGTTGAGGGCATGTGCTGGGGGTGGGGGCGGCCGGGGAGAAGTCAATGGAGGGAAAGGAGACTTATGTAATACTTTAAACAATAAAGACTTTAAATTTAAAAAAATAATAATTAAAAATCAGGAGGGGGGAAAAAAAAAAGAATGTCCTTTAAGTCAAAGAAATCCCAGAGAATACCTGAATTTAGCTTTGAAAGGAAAGAAACTGTGCACCTGAGAGGAATGTAATATAAATTCTCAAACATGAGATTTTGCCCTTCTATTAAATCAAGCAAGAAACATGGGTTACAACAGCCCCAATAGATGTCAGGAAGTACAAATCAGTAAGGGGCTTAATCTAGATCTATACACTTTTGTATCTCTTAATCTGAGCTTTTTCTTTCACACTAGCATTTTATTTTTAAAACAACCTGATCTGCATTAGCTGTGGGAATATGTGTAGCAGGTCCAGTGTTCCAGCTGAGAGTTTTTTATTCACTCCCCTTTTCAGTTTGTCCAGTCTGCGGAAGAATCACATTATTTGAATGACAGTCACAGGTAAGAAGGAAGAAAATTCAATGCCCAAAAACATGGGTCAATATATTCCCTGATTGCTCAGAAGCAACCGCCTCAAAGGCATGTCTGAAGTTGTGCTGTAATAATAGTTATATTTCCTCTTTACTTGTAAATCAGCAGAAGAGGGAAATTCTACATGTAATTGTGTACCAAGAGCTGAAATGCAGTGATGGAAAGGGAAAAGCTTTTCTGTTATCAAAGAGCTCACAGTTAGGACATGCTGATTTCATTGTTTACATGCTGGCATTGCTTTTCTTTTCCAATGTGCAAAATATGTTCATATTTTGTGATGAAGGATGTAGTCTTAGCTATCAGAGATGCTAAGACTGGAAAATCACTTGTGATTAATTCATTCATTCATGTATGCATGCATTGTTTCATTCAACATATATGTGTTGAGTAGTTACTATGTGCTGGTCAATGTGCTAGATGCTAGCAAAAACAGAGTCTATGCCCTCAGGGATTCCAAGGGATGGCAGTAATCATTCACATATGCAGCACGTATTTATTAAGCTCCTAATATGTGCCAGGCATTATGCTTAATATGGAGATATAGAAGTGCCCTAATGAAGCTCATCTTATTAATAACTAAGACGATGAGCTAGAGAGTAATTCAAGGGGTAAGAAAGAATACTTTAGACTGGGCAGAGTTCACTCCAAAGGATGACTTCTGAGCTAAGACAGAAGGATTAAAAGGAGTCTAGTCTGTCACACAAAGGGAAACTATGCTCCAGACACGGAGAAGGGCAAGATTAAAAGCCCTGGTGCAAAAGGGAGCTTGGGGGAAGATGTCGTGTGGCTAATGAGTGGTGAGCAAGGATGAAAGTGGCATAAAATGTGGTGTGAGAATTATATAGGAACTACATAATGTGAGGTCTTCTGGGCCTTGTTAAGGAGTTTAAATTTTATCCTAAGTAAATACAGAAGCCATTGAAAATGTATAAAGAGAGTATTAAAGTGATTCAATGTATATTTTAAGAAGGTTGCTATGCAGAGGATAAAAAGAAAGAGACAGCAGGGATGTGGCAGACCTGCTAGTGCTGGAGTCCAGGCAAAGAAAGATGTCACTACAGAGAAGCAGACACCAGCACCGTGACTCCCTGGGAATGGAAGAGAAAGGCCAGCAACCACTAGTTTCTAAAGATAACAACTGGAACAACAACACTAACAACCCAATAATAAGCCATTTTTAATGTACTTGTGTACCTGCCAACGTGACTTATACCCGTTAGATAGTAACTCTTCTAATGGTTATATGACATATTACCTATTTTACATACAATAAAACAGGTTTAAAAGGGTTAGCCAGCTTGCAAGCTCACATAAGCTACTAAGTGGCAGAGGTGGAATTTTAACTCAAGTTTCTGACTCTACATCAGAATGCTTAACTCTTAAAGGCACAATTATACTAGCAAGCACATTTATCACATGCAATATATTAGTCTGAATCAACAGTAGCATCTTACATGCAATTATGCAATTATATATTACAAAACTATGATAATAGATGCTATATCATTATCATTTACTAGCGTAAGCTATCTATATATATAAAAGCCTAAGCAACCGGTTGACCGGTCGACACTGACCACCATGGGGCAGACGCTCAATGCAGGAGCTGCCCCCTGGTGGTCAGTGTGCTCCCACAGTGGGAGTGCCGCTCAGCTGACCAACGGGTGCCAGAGCCGGGCTCAGGGCTGGCGAGCGCAGCTGCGGCATGTGCCAGCCTCTCCCGCGCACACTCCCCCTGCATGCCCTTCCCCCATCCGGACCGGACTGGGATCAGACCAGCATCCAGACTGACTGGGCACGAGCCTGCGGCCGCTTCTCCAGTACTGCACTAGGAGCGAGGCTGCAATGATCAGTAGTGACCGTGCAGTCATGGGCGCACCAGTATCGCCCTAGCATAGGCATGCAGCAAGCCTACTGAGTGTTGGCAGCAGGCACAGCGGGGCTGGGATGAGCAGGAGCAGCGCAGCATCCAGCCCAGGCTCAGGCTCCTCCCCGATCACCTGCCGCTCCCTATACTACTTCGTGCTGTGCAAGATTGATGCAGACAGCAGGCTGGAGCCCGACGAGCTGGCAAGTAAGGCCGAGCTGCGGCAGCGCAGAGGTCAACTGATCCCCACAGGCCAGGCCAGGGACCCCACCAGTGCACAAATCTGTGCACTGGGCCTCTAGTATAATATGAACATGGAGTTACTATTCTGTTAGCAAAAGTGTTCCCTCTCATTGTACTTTGTCTTTTCCCCTCTTCGCAGCGTTAGAGTTCCACAAACAAGGCTCTGTCCTAGGTTTACTTACCTTCTTTTCCTTTTCTGTCTCCCTAGCTGACCTCTTTTCAGAGATTCAAAAATCATTTTTGCCAAGGACTCACAATCGCTACATCAGACTAGATTTCATAGATCCAAATGTCTACTGGGTATCTCTACTTGATATCTCACCAAGCACATCAAAAATATCATGTCCAGCCCTGGCCAGTGTGCTCAGGGGTTACAGCAACAGCTCGCGAACCCAAGCGTTGCAGGTTCGCTCCCTGCCTCTAGTAGGGGCTTGTGCAGGAGGCAACCAGTCCATGTGTCTCTCTCACATTGATGCTTCTCTCTTTCTCTCTCTCTCTCTCTCCACACACACAAATACACACTCTCTCTGAAAATAAATGGAGAGGGTATCCTCAGGTGAGGATTAAAAAAACAAAACTAAAATCATGTCCAGCGCTGTGTGGCTAAGCAGTTAGAGTATTGGGCCCACACACCGAAGGGTTGTGGGTTCGATTCCCAATTAAAGGCACGTACTTGGATTGCAGGTTACATTCCTGCTGGTCTGGGTATGTGCAAGAGGCATTCTCTCTCTCTCTCTCTCTCTCTCTCTCTCTCTCTCTCTCTCTCCCCCTCTTTCTCTCTCTCTCTTCTCTCTCTCTTTGTCTGAGTGTGTCTCTCCCCATCTTTCTGTCCCTTCCACTCTCTAGAAATCAATGTAGAAAATATCCTTGGGTGAGGATTAGAAAAATAATAATAAAATAATATGTCCAAAAGTTAACCCAATTGAAACCTCCTTGAATTCCTGTCCCCACATCTCAGTAAACGGTACTTCCATTTACCCAGATTTTCATGTCATAAGCCTTGGAACTATCATCAATTCCTTCTTCTTTCCAATTCATAGTACAAGTCTTCTTCATTCTAACTGTATATTTCTGACCCATCCATTGTCCTTTTCTCCATATGCCACTACTATTATCTCCTAGCTGGATTATTATAGTAACCTCATAATCAACCTCATATTATCTATTCTAGCCACCTCTAATCCAATCAATGTCCTTAGCAGTAAATACCTCTATAAAACACTAGAGGCCCGGTGCACGAAATTCCTGTCCCTCAGCCCAGCCTGCACCCTCTCCAATCTGGGACCCCTCAAGGGATGTCCGACTGCCCGTTTAGGCCCGATCCCAATCCAGGACTGCTGGCTCCCAACTGCTCGCCTGCTTGCCTTCCTAATTGCCCCTAACTACTTCTGCCTGCCAGCCTGATCACCCTCTAACCACTCCCCTGCCAGCCTGTTTGCCCCTAACTGCCTTCCCCTGCAGGCCTGGTCACCCCTAACTGCCCTCCCCAGCAGGCCTGGTACCCCCCAACTGCTCTCCCCTGCAGGTTTGGGTTCCCCCCCAACTGTCCTTCCCTGCAGACCCAGTCACCCCCAACTTCCCTCCTCTGCCAGCCTGGTCACCCCTAACTGCCCTCCCCAGCAGGCTTGATTGCCCCCAACTGCCCTCCCTTGCAGGCCTGGTCCCTCCCAACTGCCCTCCTCTGCTGGCCATCTTGTGGTGGCCATCTTGTGTCCACATGGGGGCAGGATCTTTGACCACATGGGGATAGCCATCTTGGTGTTGGAGTGATGGTCAATCTGCATATTACTCTTTTATTAGATAGGATAGAGGCCTGGTGCATGGGTGAGGGCCAGCTGGTTTGCCCTGAAGGGTGTCCTGGATCAGGGTGGGGGTTCCCTTGGGGTGTGGGGTGGCCTGGGCGAGGGGCCTGTGGTGGTTTGCAGGCTGGCCATGCCCCCTGGTGACCCAAGCAGAGGCCCTGGGATCTGGGATTTATTTATCTTCTACAATTGAAACTTTGTAGCATTGAGTGGAGGCCTGGGCTGGCAAGGGCAGGCGGAAAGCTTGGCTCCTCCATTGCCAGGGAAACCCAAGCCTCCCTCCTGCTCTCTGTGGCTGCAACCATCTTGGTTGGGTTTATTTGCATATTCCCTCCTGATTGGCTGGTGGGCGTGGCTGGTGGGCGTGGCTGGTGGGTGTAGCAGAGGTGTGGTCATTTTGCATATTACTCTTTTATTAGATAGAATAATCACTTATCATTCATTTACTTTAAACCTCTCAATGTCTTCTCATAGCTAATAAAAGAGATCCAAACTCCCTACCAACATGTACAATTCCTTGTATGCCCTGGTTTTAACCTACTTCTCCAGCCCCATCTATTACCACTGTCACCCTGACACATCAATCCTCACACAATTCCTCGGTCAAGGAAAAATTTCTACAGCATTTCATTCTGCTTGGAATGGTCTTTCTTCTGCTTTCCCCCCTGCTAGCCCAAGCATATCATCAAGATCTTTTCAGAGTTCTTTCCAGATCCCTCGATCTAAATTTGGTCTCCCTGTTAGGTTCTCCTTATAACACTTAACACATTTTATAATTATGTATTCATGTAATCATGTATTTATTTTGTCCATGTATAACTTTTCCCCAATAGACTTTAGCCAGTGGTAAAGCATAATAAAGAGTAAAGCAACTCAATTTAGATAGGACCACTAATGACTGATATACTTCAGGAGTAAAAGGTTTAGGTCACCCTAAGAGTTTAATAACCCCAAATAGCTGAGGTGCAGAGTCAATAGATTCCAACATGCTACTCTGTTTGTTTGTTTTTTAATATTTTTATTGACTTCAGGGAGGAAGGGAGAGGGAGAGTTAGATAGAAACATCAATGATGAGAGAATCACTGATCGGCTGCCTCCTGCATGCCCCTGCTGGGGATTGAGCCCGCAACCCGTGCATGTGCCCTTGACCGGAATCGATCCCTGGACCTCCTAGTCCACAGGCCAACGAGTCTATCCACTGAGCCAAACCAGTCAGGGCAACAATATGCTACTCTTTAATCAGGATCAGTTATCCAGTCAGTGTAGTGACAACCTTCCTTTCCTTTTAGTTGATTGGCAGGGGGATCTCAAAGTGGCTAGGAAAATCTCAAATTCCAGGTCAGTGGAAGGAGTGTATTTCCTGTAGAAAAATTCTCCTTTGAGAACTAAGGCCTCTCAACCAATAGAGTCCATGTACATGGAGATAGGGAGATTAATTTGTCATGTGAATTATAAGGGTTAATAGTGAATGGAGGCACACTCACTTCCACACCTTGATTCCCATGTCCATGTGTCCTGACTGTTGGGGAAACAGCCCCACACATTAGTCACTGGTTCAACATATACAGCACATCTCTATGAGTGATAATACCAAAAGCATTGAAGACAAAGAATATAATAGCTCAGGGAGGATAAATTACTGATCCTTCAATGATGGAAGAAAGCCAGTATAAACTACCTGCCACAGTGTGGCTAGCTGGTTGCATAAGGAATGATGTCATATCTGGGACTTAACACTGGTGTTGCCATACTATACACTTAGTAGCACAAGTGACCAGATCTGCCTCAGAATGGAAAATTTCCTCTTTTTGAGCATGCATAATCTCCTTTCATGTCATATGTCCACTTTATTCATGATCCCATCCAGCAAGCAGTGACGATGCCAGGGAAAGAAGCTTTCTGACCCACAGTGCAGGTCACCTCATCCACCTGGTTACAGAAAGCCCCTCTGCAGTGGGTGTCCTCTGCTTAGTATTCACTTGGGTCACAAATATCTTTACACTCTGTGACCATTTCAAAGTTCCAGCCACATATCTCTCCCCACATCCCCTTGTCACTGATTTCCTAATGGTGTGATTTCCAGGTCTTGATTATTTGGATAAACTGTTAGCTATCTCCCTTAAATCCCTGTGAATCTTTTCTTTTGTCTATATTTCTTTCCAAACAAACAGGACAAGATATACTGCTTGATATTCTGCCCATTGGGAGGATTTTTTCCCCCTACTGTCCTTCTTAACCACTCCTAAGTTAGACTATGATGCTACATCATTTAATTCTGGCTGGTGCCTGTATATTATGCAAAATCATCTCTATAAAGACCTAATTTTTCTTCTTTCTCAGACAGGTAATAATAGGATATACTTCATGAGTCATGGGTGTGGGATGAGTGAGACATTATTATTTGGTTGGGCATTTTTGTATCTATATTCATAGAGAATACTGATCCTTAATTTTAATTTTTTTATAAAAATGTGTTTAATTTTTTTGTACTAGGTTAATATTAGTATCATAAAGTGAACTGGAAGGCATTTCCTCTCCTATTTTCTGAAAAGATTGGTGTAAGATTTATTTCTTCTACAGATGTTTGATAGAATTTCTCTTAAATCCATCTAATTCATGAGTTTTCTTTAGTGGAAAATATTTTAACTATGAATTCAATTTTTAATAGAGGACTGTTTAGAGTTTCTATTTCCTCTTGAGATAACTTAGTACCTGAGTTTTTTCACAGAATTTATTGGATTATTTAATTTACTGGCATTAAGATATTCATAACATTCCCTTATTATCCTTTTATATTCTACTAGAGGCCTGGTGCATGAAATTCATGCACAGGTAGTGTCCCTAGGCCTGGCCAGTGATCAGGGCCAATCTGTGGGGCACTATCCAGCCCCGACCCCCACCACCACTGCCAGTCACCTCCCTCTGCGGGGCAACTGGCAGGGAGATCAGGGAGGGGGTGGCCACTGGCACCCGCCTTGGCTGGCCTGGGGCCTGTGGGCTGGGGGCAGCTCCTGCATTGAGTGTCTGCCCCCTGGTGGTCAGTGCGCATCACAGCGACTGGTCATTGCACCGGTCATTTCGCCATTTGGTCAATTTGCATATTAGGCTATTATTATATAAGAAAGAATCTGTACTGATGCCCAGTCTTTCAATTTCACTTCTGTTCAACTAGTGCCAGATGTGCCACAATTATCTGCATGACCAAACTACTCACATAACCTCCTGTGTGAGAGATTCCCAAGACCACCCTTAAGCTCCACGTTTTCTTGGAAGACTCACAAAACTCAGAAAAGCTATTATACTCATACTAGTGGCCAGGTGCACAAAATTAATGTATGGGGAAGGGTTCCCTCAGCCCAGCCTGCACCCTCTCCAATCGGGGACCTCTTGGGGAATGTCCAACTGTCGGTTTAGGCCCGATCCTGAGGGGGCTGCGAATCAGGCCTGAGGGATTGGGCCTAAACCGGCAATCAGACATCCCTCTCACAATCTGGGACTGCTGGCTCCTAACTGCTCACCTGCCTGCCTGCCTGATCGTGCCTAACCTAACTGCTTCTGCCTGCCTGCCTGATCATTCCTAACTGCCCTCCCCTGCCGGCCTGATCTCACCCCCAATGGCCCTACCCTGCCAGCCTGATCACCCCTAACTGCCTCTGCCTGCCAGATCACCCCTAACTGCCCTCCCCTGCTGGCCTGATCTCACCCCCAACTGCCCTAACTGCAGGCCTGATCTTGCCCCCAACTGCCCTCCTCTGCTGGCCAATTTGGTTCTGATTGTTCGGTTTCTATGCCAGTCAGCATCAAAAGCTCCGCCTCCTAGGCAGCCATTGGCTCCTCACACTTCACCCAGATTTGGTTCTGATTGGTCAGTTTCTATGCCAGTCAGCGTCTCTGGGCCTATCAACGAGGCCTGATCAGAAAGGCGGGGCTGATCAGCAGCCCAGGTGGAGGCCTAGAGAGAAATGGAGGCACGGCTGATGGCCCAGCCCAGAGAGAAAGAGAGAGGCAAGTGCTGTTCAACAGCTGCCACAGAGGCTATGGATCAGACCCTGCTTCTCTCTTCAGGCCTCTCTCCGGGCCTGAGTCGCAGCCCCCTCAGCAGTTAGTGCTGGGTCACCATGCCACGGCAACCCAGTGCTGACTGCAGGACTGACTTCCGGTTGGTCGAGCCTCCGGTCATGACGGACCCAGCGTTTTTATATATTAGGATATGGTTGATTACAGGGAAAGAATACAGACTAAAATCAGCAAAGGGAAAACTGCATAGAGAGGAGTCTAGGAGAAACGAGGCACAAACTTCCATTTGTCCCCAAAGCAGTCACATGGACAGTACTTAATTCTCCCAACCATGATGTGTGACAAAACATGTGAAGTACTGTCAACCAGGGAAACTCACCCAACCCTGTATTCAGAGTCTTAATTGGAGATTAATCAATAGGATGTGTCAGAGTAGATGCCTGTATGACTAACCTCAGCTACTCATAGCCTCCCAACCTCCCAAATTGATACAAAGTGGCCCAAATCTTAGATATACATAAGCAGGTATTCACCAAAAATTATTCAAAGTGGCCCAAATCTTCAGACATACAAAAGCAGGTATTCGCCAAAAACTATCTGGTGTGGCCAAAGGCCTCCAGCCTGCAGAGACACTCTTGTAGGTTGGATTCCCCAAAGGCTTGGAGGTCACCTCCCAGGATCCAACAGCCAGCACTGAAGGCTGAGGGACTGGGCAGGATTCGAGCAGCCCAGGCCCACTGGTGAGCACTTCCCTGCACATTTACCTAAGCTTACCTTTCATTATTCATAAAATGAGGTTTGTTACAATAGATAAATGAGGTTGTGTATATAGAAAGTTCCTAGCATATGACTGATAGGAATTAATATTTTGGGGGTATTATTCAAAAAAAGAAAAAGAACTTGCACAGCCTTTGCAGCGTCAAAATATCTGTATGGTTTTTACTTAGCAAATAAACAGATAATGTATTGATTTTTGCAACACAATATTCTCTCCTCAGTGTAGTTATTCAGATATATTGGCACCTAATAGGAACTCTTGTAGAGGTGTCTTTCAATTCATTAAGTAAACTCTTACTATCACAGTGGATTCTAATTGTGAGCAGGCTGTGCTCTGCACACGGGTACCTAGCTGCGGGGGGCAAGCAAGGGACTAAAAGGTTTGACTCACGTTTGGCTTGTCAGCCTATTTGCCACAAGCCCCATCTACCTTGGAAAAGGTTTTAGTTTTGTTTTTGAATTTCACACATGGGCTTGTAAGAGCTAGTGGCAGCCCTGTCACTATTGTTATCTCCATGTTATAGTGACAGAACTAGTAATTTAATTAATAGTGGCTTAAGACATTATGTGTCAAGATTACAGTTATGGATTAATTTGAGGAGATGTGAGCATTCTAAATATTTACTATATAAAACACAACATGTATAACTCACCTAATGAAATAACATATTCTATGATGTATTGAGATATTTTGTTGGAATAGGAATAAACGGTTATATTCTTCCAAAAACAAATGTGCACCCTGAAAATATTCTACACACACCAGGCAACTAACTTTCAAAAGCCATAAGAAAGAGAGGTTGCTCAGATCTTTCGCTGTTTGTTTTAGCATTAAAGCCATTAGCTCTGGTTATTAGATTCTCACAGGAGACGGGAGGGATTACGGTTAATCGTAGGCAGTACAAATTACCATATATGCTGATGACCTTTTAATGTTCATGACAAATCCAGAAAAATCTTGATAAGCTTTGCTGGATTTACTGGATTAATTTATGTAATTGCCAGAATATAATATTAACTGTGAAAATCTGATTTGACACCAATAAATGACTTTTCCCTAAAGCAATTGATCACTTACCTGCCTTTCCCTGGGACACTACTCAAGATAACAATACAGTAATGTCAAAGGCTCTGTAATATAACAAAATCATAAATATTGAAATTAAAACCAGGCAAATGTTTACAAACATAAATTTCCTGGCAGGTCATATTTTCCAGCATTTCATGTTTTTCCTCCTTATATTTTCCTTTCCTTTTCTTTCTCACATAGGAGGTGTTAGTCTAGGATTTTCTTACCTGAACACTATCTATCTTGTCAAATATTTGTCTTCATAGGGCAGGTCATGAGCAATGAAGTGGCAATTTTTATACGCTTCCCCATGTCAAGGATAAGGCTAGAGTGCATAAAGGGGAAAGAAGGATGAAAATAAGGAGTCACATTTCAATGACGAGAGGATTTTTCTCTCTGTTTCCTTGGTTTCTAAGCCAAAACAACCTGGGAACTAAAAGCATCAATCTGTGCCAGTTTTCTATTTCTTGCCAACTCTTCCCAAGCGAGCCCTCTCTCCATAAATATTCAGCCCAGCAGAGTGAGATTCTACAACATGGAAAAGCAACTGTCAGCAAGCATCCCACTCTTTTATCTTAGACCCTATTTAAGCCATATGACATACTATTTATTAGTGGACTCATTCTCATTATCCTCTTTTCATCTGATGCAGACTCCAGGTCTGACTTGGTGCAGCAGTCCCCAGAACCCACCACAGCAAAAGGTTCCCTAATTGGCTAATCAGGTATAAGCTGAGAATTCTGGGAAGTTGTGATTTCCTGATGCAGACACTGGACCCTCCACTTCTGCCTTCCTTCTTCCTGCCTCAGACACAGACAGGATTCTGGAGGTGAAGCAATCAGCTTGCAACCAAAATTTCTGTCATGCTACACACTAGGAATGACAGAGAGTGTCCAAACACTGTATGTAGTGGGATTTTCTATTATTTGCAGCCAAGCACCCTCTTAAGTGATGAAAGCAGCATCTCTGTTTACGTCTTATGTCTGGGAAGCAGTCCATTTCCATGACAGCACTGTCTCCATAATTGTCAGACACAATAAAATGTGGTTAATTTTTACATAATGTTCCCAGTAGATGTTTATGGTAAAAACAAAGCCATCAAGATGATTGAGTATATGCACCAAAGCAACCCTAGAGGAGATAAAGCAAGCACTGCTGTGGCATATGAGTGTAGATTCACAGAGCCCACAAGACATTTTGACAAGCACCCGAACACATTCTGCAGTGGAAAAGAAAATATTTGTCTAGCTTCTTATGCAGTAGAGCAACATTTCCATATCTTATTCACTTCTTCTCAAGAGGTTAGACAATTTTTACAGAATGAGAAAAGGGAATAGTGAAAATGGTAATCATGACACTTATCAGCTTCTCACCAATCAATATTTGTCCAAAATCTCCCACAATCACATGCCTGTGAATTAGGAAATGCCAAAACTGCTTCAAACTGGCAGAATTGATAGTGTGAAGTGACTGTGATCTAAGCTCCAATGTCTGTGTGGATCCCTGCACCAAGGGGGACAGCCATTGCTCACAGGACAAGCCTGCAAGCTCTACCAGAATAAATGGCCATCAGCACTTGCTGCACACCCATCTGTCTTATGCAAACAAAATGCTTCAATTATAACGACATCATAAAAGAACTGCCGACGTGCTGGAAGAGACTGCTTACTGAGGGTATCCATCCACATCAAAATAAACATCATATTGTTAATTGTGGCGGACATGCAATCTGCAAAATAATCTAAGTTATTTGTGTTTCTAAAAGCCATCTGAGGTCTTATTTTATCTCCTTAAATCTGCTGCAATTTTCTGAATGAATTTTTATGGATACATTTAAGGAAACAATTAGAAGTACAAATAAAGAACTCCCTAACGTCCCACTTATCTTGTGTGATTGGAACACTGGTAAACAAGCCCTTTGAAAAGCTCAGGCATTTGCTCCCTCTCCCTCACACCATGATGATAAACCAAACTAGTAAAGAAAAGGTGCAACTGACATCTGAATTATCTCCTTTCAGAGACATCATGCAACATTAAAAATCAATCTTTTATCTTTGATTTTCTCCCCCTGAACTTTCCCTATCTATGTAATCTGTAAGATTTCTCTTCTAAGATAGAAGTCACAAAATTTTCACGAAGACACTATGATCCTATTCCACTACAAGTGGGACTGTGTTTCTGTATTCTATTCATGATCACTCAAGTCCTCCCTACAATGTTATTATGGGCCCTTGAATTACATGTATACATGGTATTTATGTATATTCAGAAACTATTGCCAGTGTTCTCAGAAAGCAGACCTGTTTATAAATATGCTCAATATAAGTAGAAAAATGGAGTTGAATATACAGCACTAGCACCAAGCTTGACAGAGAATCCATCACCAGCTCTGCCCTCAAGGGAGAGGAGACAGGTACAAAAATAACAATACTACAAGTAGAAATGGATGTGTCATTGGAGAAGTAAAAATGAAGCAATCAAGGAGTTTGAGGGGAGACTCTTCCGGCTCGACCAGGGAAGGATCATATGGAGGCCCCCTGAGAGAATGCAGCAAAAAGGCTTTAACCAGCTTGAGAAGCAGAGCCTCACCAGGCAGAGGACTCCGAGGGAAGGACAGCAGAAAGGTGCAGAGACACTGGTCAGTAAGGACAGAGGTTTCTCATGAAAGTCAGAGGCATGACATCGTGCTGTAGAAAGTTCCAATTAAATAGATGAGTCACATGAAAGCCACTGGCTTGGTGCAGGGACTCTACATACATAAGCAACTAGAAATCTGAATATAAGGTGGGGATAAATGACAGTAAGGCCTGACACGGAGGTCCCTGAAAGCCAGTCTAAGACACTGAAGCTTTATCTGGTAGGTAATCATGACAATATTTATGACACTGTAATAGTGCCATGCCGAGGCTAGAATTACAATCTGGAAGGAGCATGTAACGCTAATGTGCAGATAAGTGAGTCGGGCTGACTGTCAAAAGTCTCCAGTACCTGATGGTACCCGCACACCACTCACCATCCTGAGGTCTCAACCAGTCCTACAAGAGGCCTAATATTCCTGTGCCTCCAGTATAGAGTCATGCAAATTAACCAAGCAATCCAACTCCAGGTCAAGGGGATCACTGGCTTTACCTTCCATTCATGACTATTCCAAGTTTGGGAGTAAGGTTTTCTCAAACTTCTTTGTGAGTTTTCAGAGTTCAAACTTCTTTAAACATGGGTGCCTACATGTAACAATCCCCCAGGGCTCCCCACAGCATTCCAGCAAACAAGAGAGATAATAAGAGATTTTCACACAGAAAGGAGACTAAAATACGTCAATATAATTAAATTACACAGAATCTAAAAGAATACATATGCATAGATATTTGTTAAACACAGTGCCAATTCAATTTCCTTAAACACTCAACAAGACCTATTTTCCACGAGATTTCTTGCTAACAGGCCCTCAGTCACATTAAGTGTTCACAAAGTGCATGGAGGCAGTATTTTATCGCACAGCCCTAATTGAGCTGTCTAGGTTAAAGAAGCCGAATGTTACGGAAATGTTTATTATACAAGCACACTTAATCTGAAGCTGGAGAGAAACATTTCTGTAGCTTTGGATATAATTTATCCCTGCAAAAGGCAAAAAAAAAAAAAAAAGCCTTTTATCACCCTCTCATTTCAGTGAATTATGTTTATGGAGTCCTTCTACTGCTATGAATCTGGTTTCACTCCAACTTGAGGAAGAGTTAAGTCCCAAATCCCTCAGTTGAATCTCATTATGTTCCTAGTCCCTTGTTCCCTATCAAGACATATGCCTTCACTATACATATAGGGCAGTCACCACCATTATTACCGGCTCTTACTTATAGTGGCCATTCATTTACAGCAAGGCAAACAACGTGTAAATCCAGGTATCTGGAGACATTTGTTATTTCAACTGTTTTCATTTCAGTTAACATGCCATTGGAGAATTCGTAATTTTTTCTTTTTAATTTTTTTCTTGTTTGTTTGTGTTTTTTTTCCAGTTGGTGGGACAAGTGGAAAACTGACATTTTCTTCATCTTTAATACTTTGAATCTAAATATTAGGGTTACAACAGCAGCCAATGAGATTAAGTATACATCTGAATCAGTAGCAGAATTAAGCAATTTTACTACAAAACCTCAACAAAATGGATAGTACTTAAAGTAAGCCATTCATCTACATATTCTTAACAAAGGAGATATTCTGTGTGTATGGATTATAGTGTTTTCAAAATCTATGTTTATTTTAAAATTTGGTAAACAAGTATTTGCATAGTTTAACTTTGAATGCTTTATATAACTGTTGAACATCTAGAAAATATATTTCCAACAAACACCAATTAAATTCAATTAATAAGATAGAGTGATGGAGAAATCACTGTTCCCAACATGAAAATAAACTAGCTCTCATGTGGAGTATAATACTGCTAAGTAATTAATTTATTCATAAGCAAGCATTTACTGAGAGCTGACTATGCTTCAAGCACTCTTCTGAGAATTAGTTATGCCAAAGTGAACAAAACTCTGAAAAAGTTCCTCTATTTATTGAGCTTACATCCTAGCCAGCTGAAAACCATTCAGTAAAACAAGGAACAAGAAGTGAGAAAAAATTATCTGTAACCACCTGGTAATGGTTAATTTTTTAACTGTATAAATTTTAATATGACAGAGTATAATATACCAAATGGAATTTGGCCCGAGCACCAAAAAGAACAATGTCATCATCCTGTGACACAATAGACTCTTTTCTCAGAGCCATCTCTCCTTGAAAGCCCTGGAAGAGGGGCCACTGTTCCAGTAACAATCCTATCTAATAAAAGAGTAATATGCAAATTGACCATACCTCTGCTACACCCACAAGCCACGCCCACCAGCCAATCAGGAGGGAATATGCAAATAAACCCAACCAAGATGGCTGCAGCCACAGAGAGCAGGAGGGAGGCTTGGGTTTCCCTGGCAATGGAGGAAGCCAAGCTTTCTGCCTGCCCTTGCCGGCCCAGGCCTCCACTCAATGCTACAAAGTTTCAATTATAGAAGATACATAAATCCCAACAGAAATGGCTGCCGCCATGACACGGAGCAAGCAAAAGGCCTGGCTCCACTCCAGGCTACAAAGTTTCAATTATAGAAGATAAATAAATCCCAGATACCAGGGCCTCTGCTTGGGTCGCCTGGGGGCGTGGCCAGCCTGCAAACCACCACAGGCCCCTCACCCAGGCTGCCCCACACCCCAAGGGAACCCCCACCCTGATCCAGGACACCCTTCAGGGCAAACCAGCTGGCCCCCACCCATGTACCAGGCCTCTATCCTATCTAAAAAAAGAGTAATATGCAGATTGACCATCACTCCAACACACAAGATGGCTGCCCCCATGTGGTCAAAGATCCTGCCCCCATGTGGACATAAGATGGCCACCACAAGATGGCCAGCAGAGGAGGGCAGTTGGGAGGGACCAGGCCTGCAATGGATGGCAGTTGTGGGCAATCAAGCCTGCTGGGGAGGGCAGTTAGGGGTGACCCGGCCAGCAGAGGAGGGAAGTTGGGGGTGACTGGGTCTGTAGGGAAGGGCAGTTGGGGGGGACCCAGGCCTGCAGGGGAGAGCAGTTAGGGGTACCAGGCTTGCAGGGGAGGGCAGTTAGGGGTGACCAGGCCTGCAGGGGAAGGCAGTTAGGGGCAAACAGGCTGGCAGGGGAGCAGTTAGGCATCAATCAGGCTGGCAGGGGAGTGGTTAGGGGGTGATCAGGCTGGCACGCAGAAGCGGTTAGGGGAAATCAGGAAGGCAAGCAGGCGAGCAGTTGGGAGCCAGCAGTCCTGGATTGTGAGAGGGATGTTTGACTGCCCATTTAGGTCAAACCAGCTGGCCCCCACCCATGCACCAGGCTGGCAGGGGAGTGGTTAGGGGGTGGGATCAGGCCTAAACGGGCAGTCAGACATCCCTCGAGGGGTTCCAGATTGGAGAGGGTGCAGGCTGGGCTGAGGGACACCCCCCCCACCATGCACGAATTTCATGCACCAGGCCTCTCTCTAGTCTAAAATAATAGGTGAAGTCTTGATTCCAGGGACTACATTAACGTTAGAACATGAGCAGGATTTCATTTATTTGAACAAAAAACAGATTATTAAGGTACAGTAAAAGAAAATGAAGTTAGCTATCACGCAACCAAAAATCAGACTCACAGCCTCAGGTAACTGTTTCCAAAGCTCCTCCCACAACACACCTGGCTGTGGCAGAAAGTGGTCGGCAAAGAGACTGGGATGGAAATGCAAACACAACTGCTGATACAGCAATTCCTTAAAACCCCCAAATTAAGTAGCCATTAAAGAAAGTGATCAGCCACCAAACTTTGAGTTCTCCTAGCATGTTCAACTATATAAAGCTCAAAAACAAAACACACGCTGGAAGTTAAAATAACTAAACACTTTTTAAAAAAATTATTGCACACTGATTTCAGATGCTGGACAGAAGGGTGGGGAGAGGATTGTTGGTGAACTCGTGGCTGCTCTCCACACATATTTCAGACTTTCTCACCTTCATGTCTTTGCTCATAGTTACACAGAATTTCTATAGCTCCATGTAAAGCCCTTCCGCATCCTTGTCAGCAGAAAGGCAGGCTCTTTCCACCCTCTACTCGCCTCTCCTGAGCTATGGCTTCATGGGAAGGCTGCTTTTCCTTGCGGCAGCAGCAGTACTGCCAGAAGCAAGTGTGGCTAATGTTTCCTGTCCCCACCCAATAGCAGAGTCACTTCTTTCCCGAAGCCCCACCACACTTTATCCATCTTATCGGTCCAAATCATCATGGGCCTATCCACCTCTGAACTAATCCCTGACAAAGGGCATGGAATGCCCATAATCTGTTCACACACATCATCCGAGGTACAAGGGAATTAGCTAGTGTCCACAAAGCCCAAGCCAATTAAGGGTTCTGCAAAGCTTTCCTCCTCTCTCTCCCCTCTGCTCTCTACTCCTAGAAGTTACTGCATACCGCTTCTTGCTCACCTCTGTCTGATCCTCAGCTTCAGCCTTAAGTAGCAGTAAAAATAACAGGTGACAATGATGACAACAATAATAACAGTGTGTGCCTTTTACTGAGTACTTACTATGTGCTAGTCACTGTCCTAAGTATTCATCATACATTACCAAACTTAATTGCAATGTTATGGAATTTAACTTCATATAAGATAAGTAAGGTTCTTCTCATTATAGGTTAGAACACTGAAGCACAGTGAAAATACTCATCCAAAATGCTAAATAGAAAAAGACTGAAATCCAGCTCCGAAGAACTTTGCTCTGTGCGGCACAGACTTGAACCAGTGAGCTCCAGTCTAGGTGAGCACCTGGATATAGGGTGCTGTCCCTTTCCGGGTAAGAAGTTGGCCTGGAATGAATCTAATCCCCGGGGCTGCAATCACTCTATCTCACTCACTTTATGTGCTGTGTTTAAACAGATCTGCCTGACTTGACTTCTTTCTTGGCTTTTATCTAGTTTTCCTCTGGGATCAACAATGGAGGCCCGAGCTATTGAGCGCGGCTGTGGCCCTGATCCCCTTCCAGGCCTTGCTCCTCCAGGGCCCAGACTAGACTCTGCTTTCCACACCACTTCAGTCACAGACTGGTCTCTGAATTACACCGGATGACCCTGAAAATCTCTGTGGCTAGGAGTTTACTTCCAGACAGTGCTGAGATTCTAAAACAATTCTAAAGGAGTGAGGACATAGTCTTCCCTGAGCTGTCAGAGACATTCTACCTTTTTCAGGGACCAGAAAACTAAAACCTTAAAGGAAATCTGGGTGATGGAGTTACAGTTATGAGGGAACCCATCACCCTTACATTCACAGAAACAAAAAACAAATCCAGCACACAAACAAATAAGGTAGCAATGGCATATTATACATCTAAAATTAGCAATAATGGGCACTTACAATGATCGTTCATTTACAGTACCTTATTCATAATAATTTTATGTTTTAATTTCTGTTTTCCCTCCTCTGCAGTTTTTGTATGTCAGCATATAATTCATTTGAATGGACTGCTTGACTAGGGAAGAGACATGTTATCCAAAACAAACACCTTTTTTCAGTTTTTGCTCAATTCTTTTAAAAATAATCATGGAGATAACAAACGTAATAAAAGCTAGTGTCTACTGACTTCTTGGTACATGTTTGACATTATTGTTGTTGTTGTCAAATTATAGATGAAGAAAGTAAGGTGAGTAACATCCTAACAAACTATATGTGGCATGTGGGGAGCAAAAGAAGGTTTTCTGTTAGCTGCATTGTCTGGAGATCTTGACCCTCCATCTTATCTAGGAAGTTCATAATGCTGCGAGGAACAGGTTTATCAGGAACTCCAGGTTTATAAGGAAGCCTGGAGTCTTCAAGGACTCATGAGTTCAAAACGGGATGAAATGACAGCTGAGACAAGACAGGACGTATGAGTAGGACTCAAGGTTGCCCCTTGGGTTGCTGAGATATGCAGAGGAGACTCTGACTCTGCGGAGAATTTTTAAAATATATTTTTATTGATTTTTTTACAGAGAGGAAGGGAGAGGGATAGAGTCAGAAACATCAATGAGAGAGAAACATCAATCAGCTGCCTCCTGCACACCCCCTACTAGGGATGTGCCCGCAACCAAGGTACATGCCCTTGACTGGAATCGAACCCAGGACTCTTAAGCCCGCAGGCTGATGCTCTATCCACTGAGCCAAACCAGTTAGGGCATCTGCGGAGATTATTCTATGGGCAGAATGTGCACGTCAGTGATGGAGGCATCAGTCAGATGGATTAAAAAAAGAACCGTTTTGACTTGGTACCAAGAGGACTTCTCCAGGAATACTATCTACAGAAATTATTTTCAGGAGAAATTAGGATAAAAATTTTTCTCAAAGGATAATGCTTCCAATAGTTAGGGGACATGTTAAGCAAAGGAAACCACGAAGAACCATACTGATGCATCTCAATAACAAGTGCCCATTATTGCTAACTAGAGAAACACCTTGAAAGTGTTCCTATGATTTATCTAACTTATGTGTGACTTGTCCCCCATTCCACAATGTCCTAGTGTCTTAGTGGGGTCAGTGAAGTTATATTTTTGCTATCTATTCTCCTCTGCACTAGACAAAAGAAAAAGAAAGCGGTCTTGAATCCTAGGCATTAATGCCAGAATTGCAGACCATAATAGAAATGTCGAGATAGGGTAGTGAGATTGAGAGCCAGGAATCCCGCGCCAGCTGAGTTCTGACTAAATGGTGAGTCGGCCATAGGCAGGCAAGAATCCAGAAGAACTGCACGTCAGAGGTCAAACAGGAGCCTCAAGTTAGAAATCAGGCAGATGCAGAACCTCCCAACTCCTGGAAATCAGTCAGACACAGGTCAGAAATCAAGCAGGCAGGCCAAAAACTGATGGCATAACTACCACAGAGCAAAGGAAAGCAGATGGCTGAAGCCCTAGACACACGGGAGAGGTCCAGGGGTTCCACAGAGAGTGAAGGGAGAGGGCAGAATGGGTTGAGAAAACAGATTTATAGGCATGTACAAATTTATGATGTATTTGTGCCTGTTTACGAGCAAAAGTAGCAGAGACTGAATACTGATTCTAACTACATAACCCATTAACACTGAATTCTGAAGTTTTCTCTTTTTATGTAATTGAATACAGTAGTCCCTCCTTATTTACCCTTTACCCATCAGGGTACGTTCCAAGACCCCCATTGGATGCCTGAAATAGTGAATAGTACCAAACCCGTATATACTATGTTTTTTTTCCTAAACATACATACCTATAATAAAGTTAAATTTATACATTTGGCACAGTAAGAGATTAACAACAGCTCATAAAATAGCATGATTGTAACAATACTAGAGGCCCAGTGCACGAAAATTCATGCACTGGGGGGGTTTCCCCCAGCCCAGCCTGCGTCCTCTCACAGTTCAGGACCCCTTGGGGGATGTCCAACTGACGGCTTTAGTGCTGTCATGGAGGCAGGAGAGGCTCCCGCCACCACAGCTGGGCTGGCCAGCCATGAGCTGGCTTCTAGCTGAGCAGCGCTCCCCCAGTGGAAGCGCACTGACCATCAGGGGGCAGCTCCTGCATTGAGCGCCTGCCCCCTGGTGGTCAGTGTGCATCATCGTGACCAGTTGTTCCCCCGTTAGGGTCAATTTGCATATTATCCTTTTATTATATAGGATACTGTATGGTCTCTCTCTTTCTCTCTTCCTCTCTCTCTCTCTCTCCCAGTAAACTAGCAAGATTTCTTTTTCCTTCTTCACAGTTTCACAGTAAAAGATTTATTCTCACCATAGATCTTAGCAGCCTCAGCATATGACTTTTTTTCTTAAGTGGAACACTTGCACCTCTCACTAAAGGCAGCATTTATGGCTTTTTTATGGTATTACCGATCCCTGGCATCACTGCTCTTGCACTTTGGGGCTGTTATAAAGGGAAACTTGAACACAAGCCCTGAGAACCAGGTGGCTGCTGAGTGGCTACTGGGCAGAAGCAGCTACAGGTGGAGGTGCTGACAAAGGGGTGGGTCATGTCCCCTCCCCAGGTGGGATGCAGGGGGCCCTCGAGATTTCATCATGCTACTCAGAATGTGGGTAATTTAAAACTATGAAGTGTTTATTTCTTGAATTTTCCATTTAATATTATGGGACTGTGGTTAACCGTGGGTAACTGAAACCCCAGTAAAGGAGGTGACTGTATACTATTTAGAAGACACAAACATTACTGGCCATTTGCTTCTTTCTCAAATGACCAGTGATTCAAAATATTAGTCTGAGAACGTTTTCAGCTGCTTCTTAAGGAATCACAGGTATTTCCCGAATCTAAATTGTCTCAGTTAGATGTCAGGAATAGTGGTCATGATCAAACACTCCTGAGATTCTAAGTTTTATCCACTATACTCTCTTTCCTCACACTCTTACATAGTTCTCAAATGTGGGGATGAAAATGGCTGAATAGAAATTAATATAGTCATGGCTATTGTGGACACACAAAGAATAAAATGTTCCCACTGAAGACACAAAACAATGAATAAGCATTTGAGCTTTGTGCTGAATTTTTTATATACACATTTTAAAAGCCAACATGACACAGGGAAGAGGTTCCTAAACTGGAAATCAGAGAAATGGGGTCTACTCTGCTGTGCCCCTAGGTTGTCATGTTTATTAACCTCTCAAGATCACAGATACCTTTTTTTTAAATAACACAGATGATTTCTTTAGCTTTAAAGTTTTATGTTTCTAAGAAAGATTCTTCTAAGTATCTAGGGCTAATGATTAAATGTGTAACCAGAAAGGCTAAGAATATCTTTCTCTGAAGCCTTTAAATATAAATCAGACAAGTCTAGATAGAATAAAATGCTTAAATGTAAAATCATGAAAACATAAAAGGACTAGAAATAATGTATAGTCATATTTTATAGTGATTTTATAGGGAGGAAAGATTTTTTTAAACATGACGCAAAAGCCATGGAGAAAAAAATGGTAAATTTAACAACATGAAAATTATAAACGTCTATCTTTTTTTTTAGAATTTGTTGAGAATGTGGAGAAACAAGTACTTTTATAAATTTCTGGTTAAAGTATAAATTAGTATAAATTTTTTGAGAATGATTTGACAATATGTTTACAATTTTAAATGTGTATACACCTTTCTCACATCAATTCCCCTCCCAGAATTTGTCTTATAGAAATACTTGAACAAGTTCCCCCAAAATAAACATTATAGCAGTGTTGAGAAGGTAGAAAATTAGGTATGACTGAAATGTCTATCGATAAGAAGCAGGTATATAAATCATATTTTTTCTGCTCTGTAGAAAACAATGCAGTAAAGGAAAAAGGACATTTCTGTGTTGCTTATTCTTGTTATCACTTGTGTGTATTGACTTCACAATACTAAGAATAACGTAAGATAGACGATGAGAGATAAATGCTCTTTGATTGTATAACTTAAACATCATTCTGCTGCAATAATGTACCCATTTACTTATTCAACAAGTAGTTTTGAGTGTCTTTTCTGTACAATGCCCATTAGAAAATTGTGTAAATAGCTTCTCAAGTTCCCTTCCAGCTCTTTTAGTCAATTGCCCTCCTTGAGTCCAGTGAACATGGTGTTTGTTAGTATTTAGGAAAATGAGAAGTTAACATATCTGGTGTAACAGCAGAATTATTCTTCAGCCTAAAACCAACAGCAAAGAGCCAGGCAGAACAGTCACGGGTTTATGTGGAAGATTAGAAATGGAGTTGGTTGGGAATGCCTGAGGGTTATTTCTTACTATTACCACAGGACTCACGTTGCTTTTTTGCTGGGCATTTAGGGAGTCGGAAGAGGAAAGTCATTGCCTCACAGTGTTGATTTGCTCTTTAAAAATCTCAGTTATTTCTTTCTTCCATTACATAGTTTAAGAGGAATCGATAAGGGGGAGATTTTCTGCAGCATCATGAATTCGCGTTCATTAAAGAGAAATCTGACAGGACTAAAAATCAAACAATATGCCCTGGTGAAAAGGAAGTCAACATATTGAAACATTTTCTTTGTGGCTGGAAACCCCCAAGAGCCCCTGCCAGCCCTGGCTTCCCAGACCCCTCCCAGGACTCCCGACCTCCCCAGGACACAGCACTTTGGGTTTAATGCCTGTCCCCACAGAGGCATCCAGGAGCCTGCTCCAGGGAGTGGCTGTCATCCACTCTGAAGGGTGAGGGCCATGCCTCACCACCGCTGAACGTTTTTAATATCACCTTGGGAATGATATATATTTCACTTCTTCCTTTTAACAAATTGGGTATCCATTGCCTTTGAGGATGTTCAGAAATCTCCTGTGTGGTCCCCAACCTCACCATCTTCACTACTTGGCTACCTCACTCAGGGGTTGGCAAATCCCAGGACTCTCAGTTGAGAACCTTCTCAGACCTCCCAACTTCCACTGCTCTGCCACGCCTGTTCTGCACCTGTCATCCTGCAGCCACACGGGCCAGGCAACCGCTGACTCTCCATAGCTTTGGCAAAAGCTTTGGATCTCCCTACTTTAGCCTCTTTAGGAAAAAGTTCTGGATTTTAAAAAACTATTGCGTATAATCAATGTTCATTTTTATCTCACTATTTTCCATCATTGGCTTTTCTGTTCTAGCCTTGCTTTTTTGTGTTCTGCTCTTCTCTGTTTTCAGAATGATTTTGGACACTTTACTCCCTCTATTCCTTTCCTTACCTATTAGGACTCGCTCTCTGTCTCTAATCTGTCCTTCATTAAAATTCAGAGGTCACAGCAGGCTTCGCTCTGATTGACTGAGTGATTCTTCCCTGTGCCCATGTCTGGCAGGCATTTAATAGTAATTAGAGATTTCTCTGATCTGTTCATAGGGTTCTCTGATAATCAACAAGAAGTCACTTTGATTGATAGTCACTGTCACAAAAGTAGGAAGGCCGGTCTTCTTAACAAATTTTCATTAAGAAATATTCAGTAGATGAAATGTTCCAAATGAATGTCCAGACCGAGTTAACCTCAAAGAAGTGTTTTTAAAAAGGATAATGTGAGCTTTTATTGTCCAGCAACCATGTCAAAGTAAAGCCCGGGATAGGAATTCTAAGTATCCCCGAGGCCTAAAAAAATCCCCTAAGGTTCCCTTTCTCCTACTCATTAGCGGGAACTCTTTGGTGGTGTGAGGGATCAAGTGGAAATCTATAGCAATAAAGCTGTTGGTGAGGCCATCCTGGCAGGTGAGAAATTAAGACGGAAGTAAATCCTGTGGGCTTTAAAATAATGAGGAGAAATGGCAAAGCCAACAGCAGTGGGTAAAGGGCATGAACAGCTAAAGAGTCACCATGGGTCATCATTGGAAAACATATTATTTCAGTATATTTTCTCTTGATTTAGTGCCTGCTGCCTGAGGTCTGTGGTACCACTAACGCTAATAAATCATTGCTCTGGATGACAGCCTGAGCACCTGTGTTTTATCATACAGCAGGAAACCTTGTAAATTACCACGAGAAGCAACTAGTGAGCGTGCGGCAGAGCTATGAGAATCAGTCAAAACCTCAGTCTATTAGGCCCATTTCATGTTATTTGCAGGTGCATTAAAAGAAATGGGGAGAATTGCAAAACGATGAGCCCCAGCCTTTTGATCAGTGTTTAATAAGAACGACACAGGACAGCTGGAGCGGGCTCCTAATGGCCTGCAGATGGAGTATGTCCACAGTGGGACCCTGTCTGCTTCAATCTGCCCATTGGCTATGCTGCAATTTAGCTTATAAAAGCAATAGGACAACTTCAAGGGAGTGAGTCTGTGGCACGCGCTTTGTGCTTTTGTGCCTTGAAGCTTTGTTTCGTGGAAGAAGTTGGCTTATGAATTCACTTGGTGTATCACACTTTTTAAAACTTTTGATTCTATAACTTCTCAAACAAATTGGCCAGGAAAAAAAAAAAAAAGTGCCACAGGCAGATATACTTTTCCTAATAAATTCATCAACATGAGTAAGCTCACTCTTTTTTACCCTTAACTTTTTATTCAAACTATTCTGCCTTGTTATGATAATCTCTGTATTCTTGAACACTCACCAGAGGAAGAAGTAAAAAGAAGCTTGAGAATAAAAGGTATATTTGCATCACTCACTTAAGGGCGCCATCAGCCATAAGCTACACATCCACAAGAGACAACACACAATGGTGCTTTTGTCCAAGCACTTCTTGGTATAAAGTTCTCCTGTCATTACAATAAAATCTAGTGCCCCTGACTTAGGTGAAGATGACATTTAACCACCATGTAGGACCAAGTTTTTGATTAGCTAGTGATCATCAATCTGGGTTGAATATCTGCAGTGCTATTCTGAGGCTACATTTCTTTACATGGAAGGACCCAGAAGACACCTGCTGGGCTTCTGAATCAAGGCCACAAGCCCAAATTTCAGCATGCCAACGTCCAGAGGAGAGGAGAAAAGGAGTTGTGATTATCTCTAATTGTCTATACTTATTATAGCAGATGGCCATAACTCAGCAAAAAAAACACAACAGCACTCTCTTCCCTGTCATTCTTTCAAAACTGTGAGCTGGTTGGAGACATACAGGAAGTAATAGATGTCCCCTTCACCTCCTGCTGAATATGGGGAGCAATTCTGGTAAGCATGCCCATAGAACGATCCCCACTTGGTGCCTCTCTGCGCGTGACTATTCGCCAAGTCTCAGCTATTCAGGGAGAAGGCCTGCTGTATTCCGGGTAATTTTCATTCTGTGTGTCCCTCATACTCTATCATCTTCACATGCTGCCTGCTATTTCTGGTTGTGCCATTGCTAGGATGACAGAAAGAAGCATCACCCATCAGCACCCCCTCCCTGCCAGCTGTGCCAATGGCACTTCAGGCAGGACTGCTAGAGGAAGTCCTCCATCAACTTCCACCTCCCAAAGCTGTCAGCCCAAGATGATGTATCTACAAAGGGATTTCAGAGCTTTATAAGCAAATAATGCCTCCTCCAAAGCACATATTAACTGAGCAAACAATACGCCTTAATTCAGTATGTTCATTTGCATATTTACACAGAAGCCCCTGCTGCTTATTTGCCTAAGATAATGAAAGTGCATCCAAGAAACCTTCTCCACTGGAGCCTAAGCACACAGGCAGAAACATGATGGGTTGATTTAAAGTTTTAATCTTTTTTTTCTGTGGGGAAGAGTCATCATTCAGATTAATTTAGATAACCCATAGTATCTGGTAAAAGAGAGAGTAGCCCAGGATAGAAAATGTTTTTCTTTACAGTGCTGCTGACTTATTTCAGTATGTCCTGCCAAATTTTCTTCAGACTGCATTGAAGTTAACTACACCTGTAGAAAGACAGGGATCCTAATGATACGAAAAGTTGTGAAGTTCAACAGTTTTGTAGGAACACGAAATCCTAACATTGGAAAACAGAATGATAAGATATCTCTACTCCCATCTGTCCACAGAACAAATGATTACTCACAAACACCCTGGGTAACTAGTTAAAAGCAGCATTGATAGAACTCATCTTTCTAGATTTTCACAACCTTAATATTTTTTCATTAAATATTTAAAATATTCCTGAAGATGATTTCTGCAGTGCATTCTAAACAGGCATGCCTCCCAAATACTTTTAAGATAGATAAGCAGTAGAAATAATCAGATTTTCAACATTTCCTTTTCTCAGGTAAAATGAGTTCAGTTTATCATAAAAATCATTAATTGAATTAAATGGAGAAAGGCATAAGATTAGAGAGAAAGAAATAAAATGTTTTATTTACATAATAAGTGATTGTGATTGCAGAAAATCATAAGGAATATACAAAAAAGTCAATACTAAACCTAAAAAGTAAATTTAATAAAGTTTATAAAGTCAACATACAGAAAAATTACTGTGATTCTATACACTAGTAACAAATAATTGGAAAAGGTAATTTAAAAATCAATACTATTTACAATGGTACTTAATATCAAAACAGTGTGGTTTTAAAATAACTATGAACAAATAGACTAATAGAAAATAATTGGGAGAAACAAAGATGGCGGCATAGGTAAACACCTTAACTGCTGCCTCGCACAACAATTGCAAAACTACAACTAAAAGACAGAAAGGACACCATCCAGAACCACAGGAAAGCTGGCTGAGTGAAAATTCTACAACTAGAAGGAAAGAGAAAAGCTCACAGAGAATTGGAGGTACGGCAAAGGGTCTTTGTGCGCGCAGAGAGGAAGGGCGGCTGAGAGCCTGGCTGACTTTCTCTGGTGGAAGGGGGAAGGAAGCCCCCGACCGCACTGAACCCCAGTTCTGACTGCACTGAACCCCAGTTCCGGGCGAGCCCCTGGGGACCCACACTCTTACGGGGGGAGTCTGGACTCTCGGGCAGAGACTCGGGAGCCAGGGAAGGTGGAGGACTGAAAGTGCGCGCGCGCGCCAGTGCGCACAAAGGCTGCGGAGGTTGCCACAGGCTTTCCCTAGTGGAAGGGAGTCAGAGGCTCCTGAATGCACTGAGCCCCAGTTCTGACTGCAGTGAACCCCAGTTCCAGGTGAGGCCCTGGGGACCCAAACTCTTGTGGGGGGAGTCTGGACTCTCGGGCAGAGACTCGGGAGCCGGGGAAGGCGGAGGACTGAAAGCGCGCGCGCGCCAGTGCGCACAAAGGCTGTGGAGGTTGCCACAGGCTTTCCCTAGTGGAAGGCAGTCAGAGGCTCCTGAATGCACTGAGCCCCAGTTCTGACTGCAGTGAACCCCAGTTCCAGGCGAGCCCCTGGGGACCCACGCTCTTTTGGGGGGAGTCTGGACTCTCGGGCGGAGACTCGGGAGCCGGGAAGGCAGAGGTCTGAAGGCACGCACGTGTGCGCAAGGGCAAGGCTGACGGGAAGCCAAGACTGAGACTCCACCCCATCCAAGCTGAGCACAGAGGCTATTGCAATTTGGCAAGTCTAATCCTATAAGGCTGCCTCCAGCACCGAACTTCTCCCAGCATAGACACAGCTGATCCTTACAGCCAACTGGCCTGGAGGTCAATTCTTCCCAGTGATACCAACAACAATCAAGACTTAATTACAACAAGGCTGTACACACAGTCCACAAAGGGGTGCACCAAGAGTGTTCACCTCAGGTTAACTGGGGAGGCAGACCCACTGGGCCATATTGGAAACCTAGCACACAAATCTACCTTACCAACTCAGGGAAGCAGTGAAAATGCGGCGTCAAAGAATCAGATCACAAACGAAAGAAATGGAGGAAAACAAACGACTGGATATGGAATTCAAAACCACGGTTATAAGGCTTTTTTAAGAATATCCTAGAAAAGGCCGATAAATATAACGAGACCCTCGAAGATATGAAAAAGGACCAACTAGAAATTAAACATACACTGACTGAAATAAAAAATATTATACAGAGACCCCAAAACAGACAAGAGGAACACAAAAATCAAGTCAAAGAATTGAATTACAAAGAAGCAAAAAACACTCAACCGAAAAAGCAAAAAGCAAAAAAAAAAAATCCAAAAAGTTGAAGATAATGTAAGAAGACTCTGGGACAACTTCAAGCGTACCAACAGCAGTATTATGGGGGTGCCAGAAGAAGAGAAAGAGCAAGATACTGAAAACCTATTTGAAGAAATAATAACCGAAAACTTCCCCCACCTGGTGAAAGAAATAGACTTACAAGTCCAGGAAGCGCACAGAACCCCAAACAAAAGGAATCCAAAGAGGACCACACCAAGACACATCATAATTAAAATGCCAAGAGCAAAAGACAAAGAGAGAATATTAAAAGCAGCAAGAGAAAAACAGTTAGTTACCTACAAGGGAGCACCCATACGACTGTCAGCTGACTTTTCAACAGAAACTATGCAGGCCAGACGGGAGTGGCAAGAAATTTTCAATGTGATGAATAGCAAGAACCTACAACCAAGATTACTCTACCCAGCAAAGCTATCATTCAGAATTGAAGGGCAGATAAAGAGTTTCACAGACAAGAAAAAGCTAAAGGAGTTCATCACCACCAAACCAGTATTATATGAAATGCTGAAAGGTATTCTTAAAGAAGAGGAAGAAGAAAAAAGTAAAGATAAAAATTATGAACAACAAATATATATCTATCAACAAGCGAACCTAAAAATCAAGTGAATTAAAAACCTGAGGGACAGAATAATCTGGTGAATGTAATAGAATCAGGGGCATAGAAAGGGAGTGGACTGATAATTCTCAGGGGGAAAGGGGTATGGGGGGTTCATGAAGAGACTGGACAAAAATCATACACCTATGGATGAGGACAGTGTGGGGGGGAGGTAAGGGCAGAAGGTGGGGTGGGAAATGGGTGGAGGGGAGCTAAGGGGGGAAAAAGGAGAAATAATTGTAATAATCTGAATAAAGATTTATTTAAAAGAAAATAATTGAATGTTCAAAAAAGACCCGTGCTTATCTGGTGAATATGTTTTAAACAAAAATTCAAAGCAAATCAATGGAGAAAGAAAGGTCTTTTCAACAAATAGCACTGGAAAATCTGTGTAAATATATGAAAAAAAAAATAAATAAAATTTTGACCCTTTCCTCACCATATATAAATTTGATTTGAGATGAACACAAACCTGAACTTATTTTTTAAATTTCTTTATTGATTAAGGTATTACATATGTGTCCTCATCCCTCCATTAACCCCCCAACCCACCCCTACTCATGCCATCACCCACCTGGTGTTTGTGTTTATTGGTTAGGCTTATATTCATGCATACAAGTTCTTTGGTTGATTTCTCCTCCTTTCCCCCACCCACTCCTATCTTCCCTCTGAGGTTTGGCAGTCTGATCAATGCTTCTCTGTCTCTGGATCTGTCCCTGTTCATCAGTTTACGTTGTTCATTACATTCCACAAATGAGTGAGATCATGTGGTATTTATCTTTCTCTGACTGGCTTATTTCTCTTAGCATAATGCTCTCCAGTTCCATCCATGCTGTTGCAAATGGTAAGAATCCCTTCTTTTTGACCGCAGTGTAGTATTCCATTGTGTAGATGCACCACAGTTTTTTAATCCACTCATCTGCTGATGGGCACTTAGGCTGTTTCCAAATCTTAGCTATGGTAAATTGTGCTGCTATGAACATAGGGGTGCATATATCCTTTCTGATTGGTGTTTCTAGTTTCTTGGGATATATTCCTAGAAGTGGGATCAATGGGTCAAATGGGAGTTCCATTTTTAGTTTTTTGAGGAAACTCCATACTGTTCTCCAGAGTGGCTGCACCAGTCTGCATTCCCACCAGCAGTGCACAAGGGTTCCTTTTTCTCCACATCCTCGCCAACACTTGTCGTTTGTTGATTTGTTGATGATAGCCATTCTGACAGGTGTGAGATGATACAGAATTGTTGTTTTGATTTGCATCTCTCAGATAATTAGTGACTTTGAGCATGTTTTCATATGTCTCTTGGCCTTCCTTCTGTCCTCCTTTGAAAAGTGTCTATTTAGGTCCTTTGCCCATATTTTGATTGGATTGTTTATCTTCCTTTTGTTAAATTGTATGAGTTCCCTGTAAATGTTGGAGATTAAACCCTTATCGGTGATGACATTGGCAAATATGTTCTCCCATGCAGAGGGCTTTCTTGTTGTTTTGTTGATGGTTTCTTTTGCTGTGGAAAAGCTTTTTATTTTGATGTAGTCCCATTTGTTTATTTTCTCTTTAGTTTCCATTGCCCTAGGAGCAATATCAGTGAAGAAGTTCCTTCAGCATATGTCTGAGATTTCGCTTCAATGGATTCCCCTAGTATTTTTATGGTTTCTCGTCTTATGATTAAGTCCTTTATCCATTTTGAGTTTATTTTTGTGTATGGTATAAGTTGGTGGTCTAGTTTCATTTTTTTTGCATGTATCTGTCCAATTTTCCCAACACCATTTATTGAAGAGACTGTCTTGACTCCATTGTATGCTCATGCCTCCTTTGTCAAATATTAATTGGGCATAGTGGTTTGGGTCGATTTCTGTGTTCTCTATTCTATTCCATTCCACGTCTGTTCTTGTGCCAGTACCAGGCTGTTTGGAGAACAGTGGCTTTGTAATACAGCTTGATATCTGGTATTGAGATCCCACCTACTTTGTTCTTCTTTCTCAGGATGGCTGTGGCTATTCGGGGTCTTTTTTTATTTCAGATGAATTTTTGGAAAGTTCATTGTAGGTCTGTGAAATATGGCATTGGCATTTTAATGGGGATTGCATTGAATCTGTAGATTGCTTTGGGTAGTATGAACATTTTGATGATGTTAATTCTACCAATCCATGAACATGGTATGTTCTTCCATCTGTTTATGTCTTCCTCTATCTCTTTTTTCAGTGTCCTGTAGTTTTTTGCATATAGGTCTTTTACCTCCTTAGTTAAGTTTAGTCCTAGGTATCTTAATGTTTTTGGTGTGATGGTAAATGGGATTGCTTTTTTAGTCTCTCTTTCTGTAAGTTCACTATTGGTGTAAAGAAATGCCATAGATTTCTTGGCATTAATTTTGTATCCTGCTACATTGCCAAATTCATTTATTAAGTCTAATAATTTTTGATGGAGTCTTTCGGGTTTTCTATGTACAATATCATGTTATCTGCAAATAAGGAAAGCTTTCCTTCTTCTTTTCCAATTCGGATGCCTTTTATTTCTTCTTCTTGTCTGATCGCAATGGCTAGTACTTCCAGTACTATGTTGAACAAGAGTGGTGAGAGTGGGCTTCCCTGTCTTGTTCCTGTTCTTAGGGGAAATGGTTTTAGTTTTGCCCATTGAGTATGATGTTGGCTGTGGGTTTTTCATATATAGCTTTTATTATGTTGAGGTATGATCCTTCTATTCCCACCTTGCTGAGAGTTTTTATCAAGAAAGGGTGTTGGATTTTGTCAAATGCTTTTTAACTGCATCAATTGAAATGATTATGTGATTTTTATCTCTCAATTTGTTTATGTGATGTATCACGTTTATTGATTTGCGGATATTGTACCATCCTTGCATCCCCGGGATAAATCCTACTTGGTCATGGTGTATGATCTTTCTGATGTATTGCTGGATCTGATTTGCTAGAATTTTCTTGAGGTTTTGGCATCTATGTTCATGAGGGATATTGGCCTATAATTCTCTTTCATTGTGTTGTCTTTATCTGGTTTTGGTATTAGGGTGATGCTGGCTTTATAAAAGGAGCTTGGAAGTGTTCCTTCCTCTTGAATTTTTTGGAATAGTCTGAGGAGGATAGGTTTTAGTTCTTCCTTGAATGTTTGGTAACACTCCCCTGTGATGCCATCTGGCCCCAGGCTTTTGTTTGCTGGGAGCTTTTTGATGACTGCTTCAATTTCTTCCATAGTTATTGGCCTATTGAAATTTTCAGAATCTTCCTAATTGAGTTTTGGAAAGTTGTATTTTTCTAGGAATATGTCCATTTCCTGAAGTAGAGTTTTTCATAGTATTTTTTAACAATCCTTTGTATTTCTGTGGGATCTGTTGTTATTTCGCCTCATTTCTGATTTTGTTTATTTGAGTCCTCTCTCTTTGCTTCTTGGTGAGCCTGGCTAGAGGTTCATCATCTTGTTTATCCTTTCAAAGAACCAGCTCTTGGTTTCATTGATCTTTTGTTTTATTTTTTTGTCTCTATGTCATTTATTCCTGCTCTAATCTTTATTATCTCCTTCCTTCTGCTCACTCTGGGCTTTTCTTGTTGCTCTCTTCCTAATTCTTTGAGTTGTAGAGTTAGATGATTTACTACCATTTTTTCTTGCTTCTTGAGGTAGGCCTGTAGAGCTATGAACTTCCCTCTCATGACTGCTTTCATTGTGTCCCATAGAATTTGGATTATTGTGTTTTTGTTGTCATTAGTTTCCAGGATGTTTTTAATTTCTTCTTTGATCTCATTGGTAACCCAGTCATTATTTAATAGCATGCTATTCAGCTTCCAAGTGTTTGAGATTTTTGGATTGTATTTATTGTAGTTTATTTCTAATTTTATGGCATTGTGGTCTAAGAAGATGATTGGTATGATTTCAATCTTCTTGAATTTGGGGAGACTTTGCTTGTGACCCAATATGTGGTCTATTTTTGAAAATGTCCCATGTGCACTTGAGAAGAACATATATTCCGTGGCTTTGGGATGCAATGTTCTGAAGATGTCAGTTAACTCCATCTGATCTAGTGAGTCATTTAGGATTGCTGTGTCTTTGTTGATTTTTTTGTCTAGAGGATTTATCCAGTGATGTCAGTGATGTATTAAAGTCCCCTACTATGATTGTATTGTTGTTGATCTCTCCCTTGATAACTTCCAGGAGTTTTGTTATGTATTTGGGTGCTCCTGCATTGGGTGCATATATGTTTATCAGGGTTATATCCTCTTGTTGTATCGATCCCTTTAGTATTATGAAGTGGCCTTCCTTATCTTTTGTTATGGCCTTCACTTTGAGGTCTATTTTGTCAGATATAAGTATTGCTACCCCAGCTTTCTTTTCATTTCCATTTGCCTGAAAGATATTTTTCCATCCCTTGACTTTCAATCTGTGTAAGTCCCTTGTTCTGAGGTGGGTCTCTTGTAGACAACATATATATGGGTCATGTTTTTTATCCATTCAGCTACTTGATGTCTTTTGATTGGAGCATTTAGTCCATTTACATTTAAAGTTATTACTGAAAGGTACTTGTTTGTAGTCATATCTATTTTTGTGTCTGTGTTCCTTCTTACCTTTTTATTTCTTCTTTTTACAGTATTCCCTTTAGCATTTCTTGCATTGCTGGTTTGGTGGTGATAAACTCCCTTAGTCTTTTTTTGTCTGCGAAGCTCCTGATTTCCCCTTCAATTTTGATTGATAGTCTTGCTGGATAGAGTATCTTGGATTCAGTCCTTTGCTTTGCAACACTTTGTACACCTCCTTCCATTCCCTTCTAGCTTGATGTGTTTCTGTTGAGAAATCATTTGATAATCTGATGGGGGCTCCTTTGTAGGTAACCCTCTGTCTCTCTCTTGCTGCCTTTAAGATTCTCTCTTTGTCGTTAATATTTGCCATTGAAATTATGACATGTCCTGGTGTGGGTCTTTTGGGATTGATCCTACTTGGGACTCTCTGTACTTGTGTAACTTTTTTCTTCCCCATATCCAGGAAGTTTTCTGTCATTGTTTCTTCAAATAGATTTTCTAATCCTTGCTGCTCTTCTTGTCCTTCTGGCAGCCCTATTATATGTATGTTACTTTGTTTCATGTTGTCCCAACGCTCCCTTAGGCTTTCCTCCTGCTTTTTAATTTTTTTCTGCAGTTGCTGTTCAGATTGGGCTTGTTTCTATACCTGATCTTCTAACTCACTAATTCGGTCCTCTGCTTCTACTAGTCTACTGTTGAAACTTTCCATGGTGTTTTTGATTGTAGCTATATCACTTTTCATTTCTTCCTGGTTCTTGCATAGGTTGTTGATTTTCTCATCCATCTGATGTATGAATTACATGACCATTACTCTGAATTCTTTTTCAGTCATGTTGCATGCTTCAATTTCACTAATTTCCTTTCTTGGCTACTCCTCATTTTCTTTCCTCTGGAGATTGTGTCGTCTCCCCATTCTGACTATCACCAGAAGGTTCAGACGTGGGCCGTGTGCGGTGGGAGCTTCACACCACCCGAGTGTCACTGAAGTGCTCCGACACTAGGACGTGTGGCTGCCGTGGGTTGGTAAAAACCAGGCTCGCCCAGGGTCATTGTTACCAGTGTTCAGTGTGGTCTCATGTGTGCACCTAGGATCATGAACCCCGCCTGCACTGCGCTGTTGGTGTATGCCAAAAATGAGTCCCCTAGCATATGCCAGGAGTCAGAGTTTCCCTGTGTCTGCACCAAGAATTGAGTATCAGAGTCTCTGTTGCCTCGTGCGGCTTCTGGTTGAGAATCAGGGTCCCCATGTGCGCATGCACCAAGAATTGGAGTCACTGGCTCTTAGTGTGAATGTGCTGTGAGTCAGGGATCCCAGGCACACATGGTAAGAAACAGAGTCAAGTCAGTGGTGCTCAGTGCTGCTTCTTGCCGGGAGAATCTGGGTCCCGGTCACCATGGGGGACTGGGTTGCACAGTAGCACTGTGGCGTGCCTGCACTGTGGAAAACAGACTTCTGTGTGTGCTGCAGAAAACAGACTTCTGTGTGCACTGTGGAAAACAGACTTCTGCGTGCGCTTGCCCAGAACTGAAGTCAGGTGGCACTGCTGCCCTGCATGGGCTTCGGGTTTGGTTGCCCGATTGCATTGCGGGAAGCAGATTCCAGTCTCTATGCACGCGCTCCCAAGCTCAAATTCCCGTAGGGGCTCTGCGGCTCGAGCGTGGGGCAGGTCTATCAGTTACTATGGAGCTATCCGTGATCCTGCAGGAAGGGGGATAGGCTCTTTGACTCACAGAAATCTGCAGCCGGGAAGTCTGGATTCTTGTTATCTGTTGGTCTGAAGCTGTGGTCGCAGTTCTCTGTCCCCAGTGGCTGCAGGGTCCTGGTTTGTGTCTGAGACCAGGATCCTAGTCTCAAGCAGCTCTGTTTCTCAAGATGGTGTGGTCTCTGTGCCCGCACCGGCCGCCCAGAAGTGTCTGCTTTGTGCGCGGGACTCCGCTGTCTAAGACTGCCCGGTTTGGCAGCCCCTTGGAGGACCTGCAGAATCTAACTGTCCCTAGCTCATACCCACACACACCACACACGTCTAAACTCTCCTTTTTTGGTTCCCTCACTCTCTCACAATCTCTCCCTCTTTACCTTCCTGCCAGTCGCCATCTTCCTATACCCCTCCCAGACCTGAACTTAAAACTAAAATCCTAAAGGCTTTAGAAGAAAAAAGATGAAGAATATTTATGTGACTTTGGGCAGAAAACTATTTTTTTAGAGAACACAATTACTAACTTTATCAAAATTTAAAACTCATCCAAAGATACCATTAAGAAAATGAAATAGAAAGCTACAGACTGGAAGACAATACTTAAAATGCTCCTACTTGACAAAGGATTTAGATCCTAAATATACAAATAAATCATTGATAAAAAAATTTAATGGAAGCCCTAGCTGGTTTGGCTCAGTGGATAGAGCATCAGCCTGGGGACTGAAGGGTCCCAGGTTCGATTCCGGCCAAGGGCATGTACCTTGGTTGCAGGCACATCCCCAGTAGGAAGTGTGTAGGAGGCAGCTGATCGATGCTTCTCTCTCATCGATGTTTCTAACTCTCTATCCCTCTCCCTTCCTCTCTGTAAAAAAATCAATAAAATATATTTTAAAAAAATAAAAAATTTAATGGAAAAATTTTGGAACTTACTTTACAAAGGAGATACAGAATGGCAAATAAGCACATAAAAGGATGCTCAACATCCTTAGTCATCAGGGTTTGCAAATTAAAACCAGAATGAGGTGCTACTTCATGCGCACTAGAAGAACTAAATGAAAAAGACTCTCAGAAAAAGGTAATAGGGGTATACAATGGCACAACCTCATTGGAAAACTGTATGGCAGTGTCTTAAGTTAAACATACACATACATCATCATCTATTCCATTCTAAAGTATTTACCAAAGAAATGAAAACATGTCCACACAAAGACTTGTTCAGAAATATATAATGCAGCTTTATTAATAATGGCCAAAAAGTATTTAAAAAGCCCACAGATTATCAACAGAAAGACAAATAAACAAAAATGTGGTATATCAAGTAATTAACTACTGATCCATGCAAAACATGAATTAACCTCAAAAACATCAAGACAGTCTCTTCAATAAATAGTGTTGGGAAAATTGGAAAATACATGCAAAAAAAATGAAACTAGACTACCAACTTACACCATACACAAAAATAAACTCAAAATGGATAAAGGACTTAAACATAAAAATACTAGAGGAATCCACAGGCAGCAAAATCTCAGACATTTTGCAATTTCTTCACCAATACAGCTCCTAGGGCAATGGAAACTAAAGAGAAAATAAACAAATGGGACTACATCAAAATAAAAAGCTTTTGCACAGCAAAAGAAACCATCAACAAAACAGCAAGAAAGCCCACTGCATGGGAGAATAATATTTGCCAATGTTATCACCGATAAGGGTTTAATCTCCAACATTTACAGGGAATTCATACAACTTAACAAAAGGAAGATAAACAACCCAATCAAAATATGGGCAACGGACCTAAATAGACACTTTTCAAAAGAAGACATAAGGAAGGCCAAGAGACATATGAAAATATGCTCAAAGTCACTAATTATCCAAGAAATGCAAATCAAAATGACAATGTGGTACCATCTCACACCTGTCAGAATGGCTATCATCAACAAATCAACAAATGACAAGTGCTGGTGAGGATGCAGAGAAATAGGAACCCTTGTGCACTGCTGGTGGGAATGCAGACTGGTGGAAGACAGTATGGAGTTTCCTCAAAAAACTGAAAATGGAACTCCCATTTGACCCAGTGATCCCACTTCTAGGAATATATCCCAAGAAACTAGAAACACCAATCAGAAAGGATATATGCACCCCTATGTTCATAGCAGCACAATTTACCATAGCTAAGATTTGGAAACAGCCTAAGTGCCCATCAGCAGATGAGTGGATTAAAAAACTGTGGTGCATCTACACAATGGAATACTACACTGCGGTCAAAAAGAAGGGATTCTTACCATTTGCAACAGCATGGATGGAACTGGAGAGCATTATGCTAAGAGAAATAAGCCAGTCAGAGAAAGATAAATACCACATGATCTCACTCATTTGTAGAATGTAATGAACAACGTAAACTGATGAACAGGGACAGATCCAGAGACAGAGAAGTATCAATCAGACCGTCAAACCTCAGAGGGAAGGTAGGGGAGGATGGGAGTAAGGGGAAGAGATCAACCAAAGGACTTGTATGCATGCATATAAGCATAACCAATGGACTCAGACACCAGGGGGGTGAGGGCATGAGTGGGGAGGGGGCAGGGATTGACTAGAAGGAGACTCAATAGAACTTTCTGGAATGGTGGAAATATTCTATATCTTGTTTAGGTTGATGGTCACATGACCAAATGATGGTCACATTTGTCTAAACTCATTGACCTATGCCAGTGCTCCGCAAACTGCAGCTCGCGAGCCACAGTTTGCCACTCTGTTGACTAATGAGTTTGCCGACCACTGGATAGGGGCTTAATCACAAGGAACAACAACAACCTGTAATTACTGGAATCGAGAGTCTAGGTCAGTGGTCGGCAAACTCATTAGTCAACAGAGTGGCAAACTGTGGCTCGTGAGCCGCAGTTTGCCGACCACTGACCTATGCCTTTAAGATTTGTGTATTTTGCTGTATATATTGACCTCAATAAAAAGAGAAGAAAAGAAAAATAATCACATAGAAAATCAGGCTCAATTCTTATTGTCCATGCCCCAAAACATAAAGTGGCATATATAATATAATTTCTAATTAATAATATATTTAATTACTCACTGAAGACTTCCTATATACTAGGAACCTTTTTAGGTAAGTATATTTAAGGGATTTTTCTCATTTTATCCTCATGATAACCATATAAAGGCACATTTTTTTATCATCACCCCATCCCCAACTTTACATATGAGGAAACTGAGGATCAGAGAAATTAAGTACTTTGCTCAGGATCACAGAGCTAATAGATAAAGACAAATTTGTATCCATCTATATTGCTCTTATATTGTTGTGGCAGAATGCACAGGAGAACGATCAGCCAGCACTCTGAGGGAGGAAAGTTTAACCTTTATTTTGCAGATCTGCTAGTCCAGGGGAATTCCGGATCCAAAGCCTGAACTGAACTCTTGGAGAGGCTCTGACCTATATATCTCCTCCTGTGGCGGGCCCCTGAGGGTCCCTGCAGCTCCACCCAAGTCAGCTGTGGTGGGACCCTGGAGTTCTGCAGGTCCGGCTCTGCAGCTCTGCCCAAGTCAGTCAGAGTGGGGAATTAAGACTACAGTTTTAACCAGATACTGAACTAGGTTGCAAGTCCCCCCTCCCCCATTTTCCTTTTCAATATTTAAGATCTGAAGATGATCTGAAAAGCACTCTTCTAGGGCTTTACATTAGTTTAATACCTATGCTTAAATTGATGAGAAATCTTGATCAGAAAAAGATATATTGTCTCTAAGAGGTGAAAGGATTAAGAAAAAAAAGCATGTATAAGTTTAGTGAATTTAGGGTAACAGTCATGGTGATAAGAATAGCTAAGATCTAATGAGCACTAACTATATGACAGACATCACCAAAATACTTTATTCATTAAATCTTCACAATGACTCTATGAAGCAGGTATTGTTACAGAAGAGGAAACTGAGGCAGAGAGAGTTTCAGTCATTTGGTCAAGATGCACAGCAAGTAAGGAGCAAACATCAGCTACTTATTGAAGAAGAAAAGACAAAATAAAGAGAAGGAATCTTCAGGATGCCTACATTCCTGAAAATTCAAAATGAGATGTTATCTCCCAAGAACACAGTTGAAAGTTAGCTATGTTAAGAGTGTCATAATGAAAAAAGCCACAAGCAAAGTGAGTAGAAAGTAAGCAGGGCGAGAGTAAGTACACAAGCTCCAGCTGCATTCACCTTCAGGGAAGGTCGTACAAAGTGCCTGGGAGGGATTCGTGCATAGAATAAAGGATGCTCCCACAAGAGGCTGGTCTCAGTTGTACACTGTGATTGAATTCTCTCTGCCTGGGAGGACTTCTGAGGTACCATAGAGTCACTGTAACTCAAACTGACATGGCCTTAGGCTTTAATGTAAAGCAACTAGATATACGTGATTTTGTGTAACTTCACTTGTTTTACTAGGATCTGTGCTGCAGGAAGTGAAACCCCAGGTGGAGGGAACAGTAAAGCACTTGCTCCCTGTAGGGCAACTGGACAGTTTGGACATGCAGCTGCCAGGACTCTCCCCCTGGCCTTGCTACCATGGAGGCAACTGGAGACCACTCAGTAGGGTGAGGAGAGGTAGATGCAGCGAACAAAGATGAACACAAGACTGCCTTTCATTGTGAGATTATGGAATCATTCCAAACACACAATTTTGAATCAAAAAGGCAAATGCTACAAAAATCTGCCTTTGTGGGATACAAAACAGGTGATGTTCCCCATGAAGCTCCGCCCCTGCCTCCCAGGGATGAATTGTTATCACATCTCTAAGGGCTGGCATTTATCAGGAAGCTTGGCAGCAAGGGATCAAGCCCCAGAACGCTCCTAGTAGCTGAGCAAGAGGACAGATGAGCTTAAGTCTCTTTCTCACCGTTTACACTAGGCTGCAGCTGAGGAAGAGGTATCAGCTCAGTAGGCAGAAGACAGCCTTGCTCAGCTTTCTTGCTGCAAAAAACATTGGGGAATGTAAGGATTACCGTTTTACTTTAGATTTGTTTCTTATATACTAGCAGAGAACTGGTAGATTGAAAAGTCAAATCCATAGGTAAATATTTTAAATATTAATAGGCTATTAGCATATGCTCTAGGAATAGAATTGGAAAAAAATATATCTAATGGCAGGTATTAGAAAATTAGAGAAACTGCTTTCACCAGTTTGGGGTGGAAAAAACTAAGAAATGATGGTTTCTAGTATATTGTTTTTTATTTCTCTGTGTTTCTTGACTACATAGAAATTCATGTCTTGAAAAAGCACTCAATGATGACAATAATGAGAACAATACAGTGCATTCTGCTTTGATCACTGCAGGAATGAAACGATGCTACCTCAATTATCTGCTAACCACTAGAAGTATCTGATGTAACCAGGTATATCTTTATTATAAAACATATGAGTGTTTTCTCTGTAAAATGCTAGTACATATATATAATGTGACACTGGAGGTGGCATGGTAATTAGGGATATAATTGCTGTAATTACTGATGGAATTACTCATATTCCTCTATGCTACTTTTTCTAATTATCTTGGTTTAATGAAAATGTGTATTTTTGCATTGAACAGGATGTGGCCACATTTGGCTGCCTGCCTGGGATGATGTACAGTGTCTGTCCCTTGAATGATCATAGAGCAGAGGGGTCACCACTTGTTTGCAGGAAGAAGGGGTTTCAGAAACACAACAGGCAATTGAAATGCATGTCATGAACATCCTGCAAAAAGCTCACAGATGGGTTTCATTGGAAGAAATATAACAGTAGGGGGGACATTATCCTAGAAGGAGCCCAATAGCTTTACAGTCTTCAGACTTTAATGAGGATGACTTGTAAAAATAGTACAGAGGTTTCATACTGTTTGTCCATTCTTATCCCAGTCCCTGACTCAAAAACGGATTCAAACAGCTCCATTGTTCCTGGTTTTGCTACCCTCTTTATCACAAGAATGAGGCCCAAAAGACTGGTACTTTAAACGTTCTGAAAATTGTTAAGACTTGAAAGAAACCTACTGTCTGTCTTTTTACTTCATGTATTTTAAATGCATGGAAATCTAATTGGCAGGCTATACTGCTTATTTATTCATTTATCAGCCACCTGGACAGAAGTTAAATAGATACCCATTGAATAAAGACTTTACAGTCACTCAAAATATGTATCTAATATATTCCATTTATTCTAGGAGTGAAAGGTACTTTGTAAATTCAGATGTTATCGGTATCACGCTACTTGGTACCACCAATCAGAAGGGCTATAGTATTTATTAAGTCTATAAAAACCTTATAGAAGGAAAACACAACTAAAACCTGGAAAATTATCTTGATTGGATCACTCAACAATTCTAAAGTTCTGCTTTCAGGACCTGTATGAGTTTCCTACTGCTGCTAACAAGTTAAAACATTGTTGGTGGCTTAAAACAATTCAAATTCATTACTTTACAGTCACAGAGGTCAGAAGTCTAAACTGGATCAAGAGAGCTCCATTCCTCCTGCAGTTCTGGGAGAGACTTTACTACCTTGCCTTTCCAGCTTCTAAAAGAGGCCCATCACTGGCTCATGGCCTCACCTCCCCCACCTCTGCATCTCCTCCAACCATCCAGCCTCATGCACCATGGACCCTGGTGATTACATTGGGCTCATCCAGATAATCCCGGATAATCTCCCTCTTAATCACATCTGCAAAGTCCATTTTGCCAAGTAAGGTAACAAACAGGTTCTAGGGATTAGAAAACGGACATTGTGAAAATCAATAAGCAAAAACCTCATTTAAAATGGAGTCAGGAGGCTAGAAGATAGACCTCTCAAGCCCCTGTCACTCAACACACACTACTGACCCCAATAGGAAGTGATGTACCTGCATTTCAACAGGCAGTGATACTACTTTAATACTCAATGGGAGGAAGAAAAGATTCTTCCCTGCCCAGTAACAGCTAAGCCAATGGGAGACTGCCATAACTCAGCCAATGAAAAGCCGCTATACTTTGAACTTTCAGTTTCCTCCAATGGGCCTTCTTTTTACAACAGCCCTATGTTCATTAAAAAAAAAAAAAGTGTCCCTCCTCTTTGTTTCTCTGGACTAGCAGGTGGTTCACCAATAGATCACATGTCCTGAACTGCAATTCTTTGTTCTCAAATAATCTCATTTTGCTGGAGATATAGCGGCCTGTCTATCTGTTAAAGGTCAGCATTCTTGACAGATTAAAAATGGCGGCAGAATAAGTGGATGCTGCTTGGACATGCTCCCAGAAACAAACTGGTATTACAACTAAAATACAGAAAAACTTTCTGAATAATCAACGGAAAACTCACAGAGAGAACCCTGACACCGAGGACAGAAAGTGGAGACCACATAGAGACTGTTTTTCTTGAAATATTAATGTTTATTGCATGTAAAAAAAAAAAAAAAAAAAAGGTTAGCATCGTTGAAGGCCCACTATTTTGCAAGGCCTCTTTTTAATTTAAAATTGGAGGCAGAGAGATCCTTTGCCTCTACTTCTTTTAATTTACTTTTTTTTTTTTAATCAACAGCTTCTGAAAGAAAGCCAATTACTACATTTTTTCCACAGAGGAAGAATAGCAAAAAGAAATACCCGTGTGTGTTTTTTTAAATAATTCATCATTTATGTCTATTCAAATCTCTTTGTTCGCTTGATGACATCATAATGAAGAAACATAAAATTCAAAAATGTTCAGGTGTCATGTGAACAAGCCCTCACCTGACAAAAAAAGCTTCTCTGAGTTAAACGACTGCACAGAAAAAGAGCACCCAAATTTGAAGCCAAGCCTCCAGGCCTTTCTTTTTTAGGGCTCTTTTACCTGTTCCAAGTAGTCTCCCCAGGTGAATAGATGGAAATGATCTGTATTTAGCTCATCAATTGTTTAATTATAAATGAGTGCTTCAGAACTTTCTATGGTGTATGACTACAGAATAATGCTTCTGGTACATTTCCAGTTAAAGAGCCAATTTTTCATTGCACCAAAATGTATTGTACTAACGAAACAATTTGACCAAAAACAATTTAATCAATTCACGTTCTTTGTATATTGTCTGAGAAAGTAAACATCCTCCTGTTTTTTTTAAGTTTGTTAAGAAAAGTTAACTTTTTAAACTGATACTAGAAATCTTTAATCATCATGAAGGGTGTTCTTTTTTCTCTTTTCTTAAAAGTAAAATTTACTTCGAAATTCCTCACAAAAGATAACTATTCGTTTTTATCTGAAAAACAGTGGATCTTTAAATCTAAAAATTTTTCATTGAGCTTGCTGCAAAGCAAAATTTCTTAATAGTACTCAACCAACTTGTGAAATATTTTGATCTTATATATAAGCTTTCACTGATTCCCAGCAACAGCATTTTGACAAACAAGTTTAGCATTGAAACCAACAGTTGCAATTCCGTAGAAAGTTCTCTCTTTTTCATTTTAATAACATTTCTGCACAAATTCCAAAATGATAGGGTGCCTGTTATTCTGGGTCCAATGTTCATTACTCATGTCTGCTTGGGCATTATTGGATGTATACTTTGGAATAAAGAGGGCTTTTACAATGTCTAATATGATGTCCTTTGCAATCTGTTATTAGCCTGTGCATCGCCTTGCCAGTTAATCATCCCATTATAGATTCTGAAAATCTGACAACCCAGAGGGATTGAAATGCAGTGTGCTACAAGATTAGAAATAGCTACATGAAAATGAAGGAAACCAAATGCTGTAGATTGGTACATAAAATAAAGGCTTCATAAAATGTTTGTTCTAGAGATCTCTCAATACTTTTACCATAAAAGAAACAAAGGCAACAAACAAGAAGGGAGACAGGAGACCCTTGAACTTGACCACAGATACGGAATAAAAACTAGGAGTTTGCTATCCAACATAATTGAAAATCGAATTAATATATACATCAGCTCTCTATTTACCTGCCCTGTCATTGGAGAGCAGAAAAGACCGATACATTTCTCCAGGCATCCCCAGAAGTGCACAATGCCATTAATCGCTCCTTGTTTATGTGCTATAATTGGTCCTCTTGCTTCTGTGTACTTTGCTGCCATCTCCAGGAAGCTGTGATGACGAGAACAGCCCAACCTGATCGGTTGTTATTGCCCTAGAAAAATGTTCTAGGATTTTTCAAAGTGATTGTATGTGAAAGCATCTTTAACAGAAAAACCTTTGGAAATTCAAAATGTTTGCAGCTATCGATGACTATTAGATCTCAGATACAATTATCTATTGGTTATTTATTTGGAAATAAAAGTCACACTTTAAAAGGAGGGTTTCATTAGCAAAATGCCAAATTCAGAATAAATCCCATTAAAGTAGCACATCTAATTTCCACAGTTAAAGATAATAGAAAAAAATAGTTTGTCATGAATATCTTTATTGCTATAACAATCCAAAGAATTAATGGCAAACTGCTCTGCTCTGAATATGTTCAATTACTATAAATTCAAATCCTTTTTTAGTGAATGAGTTCTTTAAAAAAGACAGCACACACTGAAATTCCATTTGCGAGTGACTATAAAAGAGGTCATAAAAATCTGAAGGCAGGGATTCATATTTTTCCTAGAAAATCAAGGGTCAGGGGAGTTCTAAGGCTTTAAACTTCTGCCACTAGGGTCATTACTACCCAAACAGACCCCCTTGGCTCCATGTAAAGAAAAAGAAAACAATTCATATGGCCCTCAGGGAAGGTTCAGGATACTTCCCAGCAACAAACACACAGCAAGTGCACTGAGGTTCAGTGTCATGTACAACAAGGTGCAGCTCTGTTCACAGTGTCAGTGTACTGAACACCAAGGATGCAACTGATAACATGCTCTGACCTTGATTTCCTCTGCTTGATCAAGAATATGCAATATTATAAGTAATTGCATAATTCCTTATTCTATTCTATTGATAACATCTGATGTATGAACAATGCATATCAAAATTTAAGATAAACAAAAGACCATACACTAATCCTTAGACACTCTGATAAAAGATATATCCTAAATGCCCAATAGAAAAGGATAGATCTTTTGTATATATTCGATGAGTTCTTAATATGTGAAGTCCAGATAGTCCATGCTCAAGATTAGAATGTCTATTACTTTTCATCCTGCTGAACTGCATGCAGTATCTTTTACATTAGGAACAGTGTCTTATTTATCTGTAACTTTTATTCCTAGCAAATAGTACAGCACCATAGATGATCTTTAATTGTTTGTTGAACTGAACTGAATATAATAAATATGTCACTAAAGGTTAGTCAGCCCAGTTGGTGTGGCTCAGTGGTTGAGTGTCAACCCATGAACCAGGAGGTCATGCCTTGATTCCTGTCAGGGCTCATGCCTGGATTTCGGGCTTTATCCCCAGCAGAGGATGTGCAGGAAGCAGCCGACCTATGATTATCTCTCATCATTGATGTTTCTATCTCTCTCTCCCTCCCCCTTCTCTCTCTGAAATCAATAAAAACATATTTTTAAAAGGTTATTCATTGCTGATGGTTTATAAATCTTATAAAATAACATTTTCTAATACTTGGGATGACTGTCATCATTTTTAAGCATATTGCTATACCTTTGGAGAAAAGTTAGCACACAGCAGACTTCTCTATGGAAATTAAACCACTGCCAATGTGAAAATCAATGTGAGGGTAGTACAAAGTAAATGTTAATAGTTTTATAAAGCTTAAAAACTGAATGTTAATTAAATTTTGACACTTTCACCTCTATCCTAATTAATTAATTAAATAATTAAAAATATAAAAAATATCTAACAATTGACTCAATTTACTTGAAAAGAATAAATGTTAAAAATAAACCATCATAAGAAAAAATCAACAGGGAGAATGAGTCAGCCAATTAAAGATCCTTTTATTTCCCAGGACCCAGAAAATAAACCAGGTAGAATTAGGTAAGAGATGCCATTCCAGAACAGACAATATACAACAGGAATATACAAATAGGAGTCAATGACTCTACTGTGCACATGAATTAGAGAATACCCAAAAGGAAGACAACTTTACCACAAGACTTGAGTATTTTTTTCAGAATAAAAGACTGATGGCTCATAAATTTGAAAACTATACAAACTGGGTTTGCCATAAACATCAAAGTCAACTTTACTTTATAAACATACTGGTTTACATCACCCAAACAGACTAGGACAATGAGCAATTCTTAAGGTCCATACTATTTTTTTCTATCCTTTGTCTTTAGACTGGACCAAAGATATGGATGTCAGTTCCCTTTACTATAAATTAGTCTAAGATATAATTGGATTCTTAGCTGTCAGCTGTCCAAAGAACAACTTTTCCTATAGCTCTTTCAACTATATAGGATTCCAGAAATAGGCCCATGTTGAATAAATGAGGGAAGTGGCCAGTCCTGTTCCAGTTTGATTATTAGCATCTATCCCATTAAGCACAAGACATGAGAAGAGGCAGTGGCTGTGAGTGTCCCCCCCCCCACGTCCCGTGTGGGGTTCAGAGTTCAGGTTCAGGGTTCAGGTTCTGGAGGAGGCCGCACACAAATGAAAGAGACAAGACAAGAAAATACTAATTTGGGAATTGGGGGCCAGGCGGAAGGCGGAAGCCCAAGAGAGGACTCAGCTTTGCCCTGGCCTTGCGATCCCTTTTATTCAGGTTTGGGATCCACCTATAGCCCTTAGGCAGGCAATTTCCAGTAACAAGCAAAATATCTTATCAGTAAGGATTTACATGAGACTAAAAGGTGGAAGTTGCTTCAGCTACCTTTGTCTCCACCAGACAGTGGGTGTATGGCTCTGACAAGGTTGACCAGCCTTCTGGACTCCTTGTCCACCTCTTTCTGCTAGTGAAGGCAATGGGCAGCTTCCAACAAGTGGCTACCTAGTCTTGGGTTTTGTTATAGTGGCCACAACTGACTAAAACAAGGGATTAAGACATATTTACTTGATTAAGACATAAATTAGGTTCTCTAATGATTTATCCCCAAAATACATCATTACTATTCAAAATCTGACAGGACTCAGACTTTCTATGGGTCTTTGGAGAGTGCCAGCACATGTATTAATTTTGTGCTACTCAATTAATCTGAGGGTTTGGCCATTCTTTTTCAGAAAAAAGGCTATCTTTGGGTTTCTCTTTTGTTAATGACAGATTCTTAGAGACAAAACCTTGGTCAAACAGTTTTCTCTGGCTGCATTACTCTATTTAAGAATTCTCTCCTTTTTCCCAAAAGAACTTTGATTGTGGAGAAGCACAATTGCTACCATAATTTTACTGTTCTCTCCCCTCAGCTCTCTGAGTTAAAGTTGTACTATGACCAGCTTTATTATAGACCTGTGGTCAGCAAACTGCAGCTCGCGAGCCACATGCGGCTCTTTGGCCCCTTGAGTGTGGCTCTTCCACAAAATACCACGGCCTGGGCGAGTCTATTTTGAAGAAGTGGCATTAGAAGAAGTTTAAGTTTAAAAAATTTGGCTCTCAAAAGAAATTTCAATCGTTGTACTGTTGATATTTGGCTCTGTTGACTAATGATTTTGCCAACCACTGTTATCTGATTCTGAGTTCTAATTCATGGGTTTTATTTTTAATACAAGTATAAACCTCTACTGCATAAAATGCAGTTTCAAAAAAAAGGTGTGGTCAGAATCAGGAATTTGTCAGGACTACAACCTAATATAAGGATTTACTATATATATATTTTTTTTATATTTTCATGGTTCTTTGGAGATTCAGAGTATTTGGGGGCAAATTATTTCATTTGGTATGCATAATAACATTGAGTCATGTATTATCCCTATTTTGAAAAGGGAGCACAAACCCCACTCTTAATTTCCATGGTTCAACTAAAACAAAGCTAAAGCTTTTAAAAAGATTTATTACAAATTAGGGTATAGCAGAAGGGTAAATATGACCACCTCTCCTGAGTTGCTATGGGGTACTTCCCAGAGACACAGGACCACCCAGATCCAAAGGATGGGGAAATATACTTCACCTCTGGAAGAATTTGTTCTACAGTCCGAATTTGGTCACAATTATTTACAATCCTTGAATGTGCTATATTTACCACAGCCTTTTAAGACCTAAAAAAGGTCTCTTCCAATCCCAGCATCTGGCTCAAAATCCAAAATCTAGAATTTGTACCCATATTTAATTCAATACCCACCCATGCACCCTGAGACCAGCATCTTTAACAATAAGCCCTATTGGTAACCAACTTCCTAGACTCAGTTCCCTCAGTCTTCCTTTGCACCACTTATCTCCAAATTGTCACTGTATTTTTTTCAACTCCTACCCTTTTGCTTTGCCTCCCACTTTTATCCCATTCTGTGAGCTAATACCAATTTGTCTGGTACAACCTTAAGAATCTTCTGCTCAGAAATGTATTACTCTCTCTGAAGCCATCCTGCTTCCCTGCCTCTTGGTAACTAATACATTTCAATGACCCTCAAGTAGCTGGTAGGAAGGAAATCAGATATACAAAAGGGTTAATTAATCTTTTGAAATGTTCACAAGTTGCTTGGAAAGTCAAGGCAGTTGAGTTGTACTTATGACATCCATAATGACTGGTAGTTTGATACTTCAGTGCTTCACTCGCCTGTCTATAAAATAGAATAAGCGATTTGCCTAGGGCTACAGCTTACCTTTTACCTATTTACAGTTTGTTACTGGGGAGATTCCCAAAGATATCACCATGTATTTTACTTTTTCATCCCATGCAAAAAATATATATATATATTGCTTTAAAGTTATCATACATTTTTATTAGCAAGTTTAATTATATGGTATAATCATCTGAACTGTACCTCAAAATGGTTTGATCAAGAAGAACTGCTTTTATTAAATTTGGCAAAACTCACTTACAATGTGCTTTCTTGAGAATAACTTCTGTTTAAAATTTGCTATCTGTGTTACATTTGACACTCTTATTATAACCTTGGTCCTGGTTCATTATGATAAAGAGAATTGAAAATGATTATACTTCTTTCTTTTCAAACAGATTTCTGAAACATTCATTTTATGTACACAAAGCAAGTTGAATGAGGTACCTAAGCCATCATTGTGATTCTTTTTGCTAAAAATAGAGTCATAGCAAATACATAAACTTCACTATTCAGCTGTACTTCCTTAGTCTCCATAATCCATGGGCTCTGACTAATGGTAAAACACTGTGCAATATAGGTTATAATTGGAACAATTGGTTAGAAATAGGACTCGCTATTCTCTGTGACTAAAGTGGTTTAAAGTGTGAGACATCCCATGTCCCAGCCTACTTGCAATTTCATTTTAATATTCTCTACAAAATAACCTTAAATTTTCATACTTGGATACTATCATTAGGCAGTGCCTAACCTCCAACTATAAGTTCTCATATCTGTTTATGAAGAATAGCTATTAAGACAATGATATCTATTTTTCAAAATATACATCCTAATAAGCCAAACATAACTGGTTTACTTATTTAACAAACATTTAACCAACACGTGCAGGAGATGCAACAGTGATAAGACAAAGCCCTTGCCCTCATTGAACTCACATCCTGGCATTCAGAGAAAGCCAGTAAACCAACAAGCAAGTAATTGTAGATGGTGCTAAATGGAGATTAGTGCTATCCTATATAATAAAAGCCTAATATGCTAAGTGTCCGGTCGTCTAGTTGGCCATTCAACCAATCAAAGCATAATATGCTAATGATATGCTAAGGCTGCTCAACTGCTCTCTATGACATGCACTGACCACTAGGGGGCAGACTCTCTGACCAGTAGGTTAGCTCGCTGCTGTGGTCCAGCTGATCGGGACTGAGTGAGATGGGCCAGACACACCCTGGAGCCCTCCTGCGGTCCCTCCTGGGCTGGCCAACCTCCCACGTCCCTCCCCGGCCCCAATCATGCACTGGTGGGGTCCCTCAGCCTGGCCTGCGCCCTCTTGCAATCTGGGACCCCTCAGGGGATGTCGGAGAGCTGCTTGTGGCCCCACCGCAGAACAACTGGTCGCTATGACATGCACTGGCCACCAGGGAACAGATGCTCAACACAGGAGCTGCCCCCTAGTGGTCAGTGTGCTGCCACAGGGGGAGCGCCGCTCAGCCAGAAGCTGGGCTCACAGCTGGCAAGCAACGCGGAAGCCTCTCCCATCTCTGCAGCAGTGCTAAGGATATCCCCCACTCCAGGACTGCGAGAAGGCACAGGCCAGGCTGAGGGACGCTCCTCCACACACACACCGAGTGCACAAATTTTGTGCTCTGGGCCTCTAGTCAGGAAATAATAAAACAAAATGAAGGGAGAATGAATACCAGATTCAGGGGAGAAGGGCTACTATTTTGTATAGCAGTGACACTAGATATAGATCAGGCCAGAATATCTTCGGACCACCTGCATATACCTCTAACTCTGGCTTATCTCTCTCCCTCCTACCAGGATTATGTGGCGGATCAGTGTCTCCTTTGTCTCACATGTTAGTGACCTCACGACACTGATACTGGACACTCATCTAGATTCCTTACCTCCTGATACCTCTCTTAGTTCCTTGGATTTAATGATCATAAAACAACTGATACAAAGATTGCCTTTCTCTTTAAAGGCTTATATTTGAATGAGAGGCCCAATGCATGAAATTCATGCAAGAGAAGGCCTTCCTTCCCCCAGCTGCTGGCACCGGCTTCCCTCTGGCACCTGGGACCCGGGCTTCCCTCACAGCCCCAGCTTCATTCGGAAGGTCGTCCGGGAGGACATCCGGAAGGACATCTGGTCTAAATAGCATATTATGCTTTTATTATTATAGATGCATTCTATTCTGGAAAGCAGTCAAGTGAGGATCTTTGAGTTTGGTAGGGCCTCTTCTGGATAACAGACTAAACTTCTTTGCCGAGCTCCACACTATTTTTTTCTGTGAAGATGGATCAGGTCTTTTGTCTTTTCTATTCAGTTTTTTTTTTTTTTCCCCTGAAAAGAAAACTGAAAAATATGCCAGAGGCCAAAAAATAAACAAGAAAACCATACCTACCCTATGTGAGAATAATCTGAGTTGCCATTAAAATGATATTGTTGGTGTTCATAGCAAAGAAAACCATCAACAAAATGAAAGAAACAACCCACTGAATAAAAGAACATATTTGCCAATGATACTTCTGATAAGGGGTTAATTTCCAAAATATATAAAGAATTCATACAATTCAACAAAAGGAAGATAAACAATTCAATTTAAAAATGGGCAAAGGACCTGAATAGACACTTCTCCAAAAAGGACATACAGGTGGCCAATAGACATATGAAAAGATGCTCAACATCACTAATCATCAAAGAAATGTACATTAAAACTACAATGACATACCACCTCACACCTGTCAGAATGGCTATCATTAATAAATCAACAAACAAGTGTTGGTGAGAATGTGAAAAAAAGGGACCCTTGTACACTGTTGGTGAGAATGCAGATTGATGCAACCACTGTGGAAAACATTATGGAGTTTCCTCAAAAAATTAAAAATGGAACTGCCTTATGACACAGTGATTCCACATCTGGGAATATATCCGAAGAAACCTGAAACACTAATGCAAAAGAACATATGCACCCTTATGTTCACTGCAGCATTATTTACAATTGCCAAAATTTGGAAGCAGCCCAAGTGTCCACAGTGAATGAGCAGGTTAAAAAATTAAAAAGCTGTGGTACATTATTTATTACAATGGAATACTGCTCAGGTGTAAAAAAAAAAAAAAAAAGGAAATCTTACATATCTTACATTTTGCAACAGCACAGTTGGACCTGGAGAGTATTATGCTAAGTGAAATAAGCCAGAGAAAGAAAAGTGCCATATGATTTCACTTGCATGTGCAATCTAATGAACAAAATAAACTAACAAACAAAATAGACCTTAGAGAGATAGAGAACAGACTGACCGCTGTCACAGGGGAGCGGGATTGGGAGCTTGGTGAAAAGGTGAAGGGATTAAGCAAAACAAAAACAAGAAACACTCACAGACACAGACAACAGTATGGTGACTATCAGAGGGAAAGGGAGGTGGGGGGAGATAGGAGAGGGAGGATAAATAAAGGTATTGGGTGTTTGTTTTTAACGAAATTGTTGGTGTCTTTCACTTGACTTGAAGACATTTCAGTTAATGCAAGTTTTATTTTAACATAATTACATTAATCTTAGCCAAAACCAGTGACTTCATACCAATTTCCATCCTCTCCACAAAGTCCATCAGCATGGCTCCAGCCATTTAAATGCCTGTGTTTCTGAAATGTGCCCCTTTTCAGGCTGACACCTTAATTGATGTTCAGCTGGTTGCTTCTGGTACAGTGGTTTTGAACTTCATGGAGAGTTGGTCCTCTGCTCTCCACTTCTTACCCACAGAGACTGAGGCTGAAATTCTACTTATTCTTATCACCACCTTGAGAAGTTATACTTTGCTCATCTGATTTTCTATTAATAATCCTAAATCTTGAGACTTTTACAAATATTAATCAGTGTGCAACATCGCACTAAAGCACTATGCAAAACATGAGGATTGTACAAAAAGACTGAATCACATTATTTAAATCAAAAAGGTTCGGTTAAGATCTATAAAGGAGAAATAATCCTAAACTGTCGCCATTCAGTTTAATTGAGAGTATGGCACTAGAGGTAAATACTGTTCAAGGAGTAGAGAGGATTATGTGACTTGCTCTGGAAAACCAGTAATGCTTCTGGCTCCTTTGGTCATACTTAGTCTACCAGTTGCTCTGTTTTTTACTCTAATATGAATGCAGATAAATACTTTGGAAGAAATGTCTACTCTGGGCTTTTGCTGATCATAACCACAAAAGTGATCAACTAGAACAGAGAAAATTAAAAAGTTTAAGAAAGTTCATTAATTTTAGGAAGAATGAATATTGTGAATACCTAAAAACTTTCCTTAATGGAAAATGGCTTTGAGTTAGAGAAGCATTAGAGTGAAATTACTATTCCCTCCTACTCGGCTTTCACACTATATGATAAATGATACCCATGTTTGCTGCACTGGTCAATTTCCATTATTTTAGGTATTATTTTTGGCGGCCATTGCTATTCAAAGTCAGCTTATCATTTAAACTGCCTATTCACTATTTTTCTTCCCTCTCTCCCCTCCGTTCTCTCCCTCTCTCTCTCTCTCCCCATGCAATATAGAAATTTTTTGAGCTACCCTGCAATTTGAAATTTGGATGTTCATTGCCATATTGCTATTTAAAAGGCAACATATACACTGAGTGGCCAGATTATTATGATCTCTGAACGCATAATAATCTGGCCACTCAGTGTATATCCTATATAATAAAAGGCTAATATGCAAATTGTCCCCTCGACCAGGAGTTCAACCAGCAGGCAGGCTGGCCAACTGCCCATGTCCCCTCCCCCTGGCCAGGCTGGCCGGACCCCACCCATGCACAAATTCATGCACCGGGCCTCTAACCTCTAATATATATATACATACACACTGGCCACTCAGTGTGTATGTGTGTGTGCGTTCAGAGATCATAATAATCTGGCCACTCAGTGTAAATGTGCTGGCCAAACGAGCAGAGAAATATAAAAGACTGTCAGTTGACAGGCAATAAGTTAGTTGCTTAGTTCTACTTAGTCACATAAAAAGAAGAAAACAGCCAAAACCGGTTTGGCTCAGTGGATAGAGCGTCAGCCTGCGGGCTGAAAGGTCCCAGGTTCAATTCCGGTCAAGAGCATGTAACTTGGTTGTGGGCACATCCCCAGTAGGAGGTGTGCAAGAGGCAGCTGATCGATGTTTCTCTCTCATTGATGTTTCTGACTATCTATCACTCTTCCTTCCTCTCTGTAAAAAATCAATAAAATATATTTTTTTTAAAAAAAGAAGAAAACAAAAGGCAAACTACCAGTAGATTAAATGAGTAGTTAAATATATAACTAAATATTTCCCATAATATCAATAGCCTTTCCCCTGAGTAAACTGACTTTAGTTGAAACCTGTTTAGATTTGGGATCTCTAGGAATGAATGACAAATAAGGGTAGTGGTTTTTCATCCTCTAAATCAGTCAAGGAGCCATTACGCTGTGGTACAATTTATCCCTTATGAGAAGACTTCCTAAAAAGTGAGTGAAAGGGTTGCTGATTTTTTTAGTTTTAGAAAATTTTATTATGGCAAACTTCACTTTCTGAACTTTACTTTAATATTATACTAAAGGTAACAATGGAATAAATTCTCCATGCATCTCATCTTATACAAAGACTTCTCTAAACTGCTAAGAAGTTCCATTCCTTGGCTGGCTTTTTGATGCTTTGGGACCACTGGGAGGAGGGGGGAGGAGATAAAATATAGTATACATGTCTTTACTTTTGTTTCTGGCAAATTTACTGTTTCTGATGAAACCCAAAGAGTTTGTTGCTAAGGTACTTATGGAAACAGAGGCATTATAAACTGCTAGTTTTTAACTTTTTTATTTATATTTTTCTTTAGCATGCTTAAAATATGCAGGGATGGGAGGTAGTGAAAGGATGCCATGGTTTAAGATTGCTGTTCCTTTTAGAGACCAAGTTTCAGGAAGAGAAAATGTAGACACGCAGGCACATTGTGAAGCCTACCTGCTACCCCCGCAGCTCCTGTGCCATGGCCTGCAATGATTCCCAGGCACGTCATGTCATCCATTCACCTGCAGCATGACTACTGCATGCTAAGCATGTACCCTTGATTCTGGAAGAAAGATACACACACCCTATCTGAAATATTGGAGGGTTTCAGGATGACATTCACATATTAATTGCCAAAAATGTAAACTAATATCCACCTCACTCTTCTTATCCTTATGTATTCCCTTAGAACCTAGAGTCTCTTATGCACAGAAATTATAAGGCACCTTCTGAGATTACTGAATGTGTGGCTTTACATGGTAAATGCAATTTCCAAAAGCTTTAAATTTAAAGTCAAGGTGTACCTAAACCATTGGGGAAATCTGGCTCAATTTGTATTATCATTTTTCACCATATCACGTTATGCTTGGTCTCTCTGGAAATTTTCTTCTGAAGTATAGGCAAAGTTTCTGTCATTAGGGGTCTAGTGTTGTGTGAAGTCAGCAAGTACATTTCAAACTTTAAAATATGCATTAAAGGAATTATATCTGCAGCCAATAATTGCAGTGCAACATAAGCCTTGGACTAATGGGCTCAAGGACAATGCTGGAGTGGTATCTGTAATACCTACTTGCTATAATATTACATAACAGTTTTATGTAAACATGATCTCACATAAGTGTTCATTTCACAGGAACTTCTGCTATCAATATTCAATCTACTTAGTAACCAGAAACTGTCAATATGCCCTTCACCCCTTATGTTCTTGAGTGACAGGTTCCACTTCTCCAGCTTGTTATTTATTTGTTAGCTGCATTGATTTAAATTCTTTCTCTGCTTCTATTTACATGTCTAGAGGAGAATGATATTAGCACAGACATTGTGACAAAGACACAATGAACAGCTTAAAGTGATCGCTCCTCGATCAATTCGTAGGGTCAAGGGAAAATAGAGGGATATAAAACTATCAGGACATGTTTACTGCCATTCTTAATTATACCAAACCGATGGCCATGAATGTAATTCTCAAATTCAGCTAATATTTCCTTTTCAGATAATAAAGAACCCAATCCTGCTATTTAACAAACACTTCTTAGTACCTACTATGTGCTCGCCACGTTAAGTATCGAAGATGAAAAGAGGAGTAAGGCAAGCTTTTTGTTCACATAGACATTTTTTTAAATAACCATACAAAATGGAGTGAGTACTAAAGTAGGAATATGAATGTTTTGGATTTTTAATTTTTTGTTTTTTATGTCAATAATAACTTCCTCCTGAGGAGAGCTTAGAAAATTAAAGTCCGCGATAGAATTGGGTAGATAATTTTAAACTGAACTTTAAGAGTTAAATTGTTTTGCAAAATAAAGGAAAAAGAATTGACAATGTAGGATTAAGGTTTTAGGATTGAGGTAGAGTAGAAATATAATGTGAACCACATATATAATTTTTAAGTATTTGGTAGTCACATTTTTAAAAAGCAAAAATTTTAGCCCTCGCTGATTTGCTGAGTGGATAGAGCATTGGCCTGTGGCCTGAAGGGTCCTGAGTTCGATTCCATTGGGGCACATGCCTGGGTTGTGGGCTCCATCACCAGTAGGAGGTATGCAGGAAGCAGCCAATCAATGATTCTCTCTCATCATTGATGTTTCTATCTCTCTCTCCCTAGCCCTTCCTCTCTGAAATCAATAAAAATATTTTTAAAGAAAAGCATAATTTTTTAAAATGAAATTAATTTTAATAATTTATTTAACTCAATATATCCAAAACATTGTCATTTCAACATATAAATATTTTAAAATTTATTACCAAGATATTTTATGTTCTTTTTTTAAAGTCTTCAAAATTTGGTGTGCATTTTACACTTACAACACATCTGATCTCAAACTAGCTCCATTTCAAGTGTCCAAGAGGCACCACAGATGACCAGTGGTTAATATACTGGACAGCACAGATCTAGTAGGTGAAAGAAGGGGAAGCGACCAATGAGATGGTAGAAGCCTGTGTGCTATGTAATGTGATGTGATCTCTCCCTTTAATCCCCATGATCATCAATCAAGGCTACCATCCTCACAAATACCTGAGATGAGAGATTGGTGTTTCGAATCATGATGAAGCTAAATTTCACAAACGTATTGATGTGATGTGGATCTAAGTACAACAGCATATTTAGAGACAAGGAGGCATGAAAGAGTGTGAATAAATAGGTGAAGAAATCTAAGAGTTGTTTTTAAGAGATGAAGCCAGAAAGACGTGCTAGGGTGAGAATGGAATGGACTCTGTGTACATACAAAGGGCTTTGGTTTTTTGTTGAACACACAAGGGAGAAAATATATTAATAGATTTCTGTGATCTCACTTGGATGTCCCATAAGCATTTCAAATTCAATATCACAATTTAACTCATCATTGAACCATTCTTTCAAACCTACCATTGCTATGTTTCTTAATTCCTCCTCCTCTTTTTATCCTCCCAAACCTACCTCCCATATCCTGCAAGGCTAGTTACTCTTCTTACTCTCCAATTAATTCCCTAACTCTATTTCACGCTATCACCATCTGCCACTTAGATTATTACAACTGGTCTCCTTCTGCAAACTTGATCGTTTTCAATCCATTCCCCAAAGGAAAATACTATTTTTGTGTTTTTTTTTATTTAAATTCTTTATTGTTTAATATATTGCATAAGTCTCATTCCCCCCCGCCACACTGACCTCTCCCCGGCAGCTACCCAAACCCCAGAACATGCCCTTACCCCCTGCAACTGTGTCCATTGGTTATGCTCTTTTTTTAATATATGTATTTTTAATTTCTTCATTGATTACAGTGTTACATATGTGTCCTTATTCCCCCATTACCTCCCCTACTCCCCCCCCCCACCTATTTTTCTAAAATGTGGTGCAAATCATAAAGTTTCCAGTTTGTTTCCTTCTTTTCTTAGGAGAAATTCCCAATCTCCTTCCTAAAATTGGTTTAGAAGGCACTGAGGGATATAGCTCTTCATTACTTCTCCAGCTTTACTCACCACATTTTCTTCTCACTCTTCACTTCAGTCATTAAACTTCTCTTAGCCCATCAAATGTGCCCACCACTTCAGAGCCTTTGGCAGGAGCTTTCTTCTGTATGAAACATATTCCCTAACTTTGTAGTCTTTATATACATAATCTTTTTCTAGTAAGTCTTTCCAGCTGCCCTCAAGTACAAGTTAGATTGCTTTCCTATATCGCTCACTAGTGCCCTGTATTTCTCCTATCCTAACACTTAGCACTCTGTTTTGTAATTCTCATTAATGTGAAAATTTCCCAGCAAAGTAATTTCTCCACTAACAAAAAGAAAACCCATGTATTTTCCAATTATCTCTAGGGAATACCATACCTGTCACAGATTTAGGTAGTCCATAAATGTTTGTTGAATGATTAATTAATATCAATATGTTGGAGCTTTAGAGAGACCAGAGGAAAGTGTCAAGTTAGGTTACTGTGATAGTCTATAATAGATGTTAACAACCTGAAATAAGGCAAGAGGACTGATAATGTATGAGGGATGAATGAAGTATAGTGAAAGTATTAAGCAAGTAAATTTAGCAGGACTTGATAACTAATTAGATGTAGGAGGTAAAGGCACAGAGAGAGTTAAGAATGAGCTCCAGTTTCAAATCTTAGAGGGTTAGTGACACTGATAAAAGAGGAAACACAAAAAAGTAGCAAGCTTGTAGTAGGGAAAGAACAATAAGGTTGCAGAGGAATAATGAGGTCAAGTCTGAAAACATGTTGAGGCAAATGTAGAAGACCTAACTACTGATTGAGGACCTCCTATAAGAAGCAAAGCTCTGAAAATGCAGGGGAAAGGTAGGAAATAAAGATACAAAGTTGTAAGTAATTGGTCTATTGATGATAGTTGAAGTCATAGGAATGGATTAAATTGGGAACCAAGAGTATGCAGAGTGAAAAGGAAAGATGATGAGAATGATACCTGAAGAGCATCAATTTTAAGGATTAGGCTAAAAAATGGAAGCCATAGTATCTCTGCCAAAAGTGGCAGATTGAATACATCCATCTACTTTCAGTCTATTCATAAACCATACTAAAAAGATAACATTATATATATATATATATATATATATATATATATATATATATATATATATAAGCATAACACATAAGGATGACAGGCATAACAGGAGTACAACAAGAAGAGAAGAAAAAAGCACACAACTTTAGAAGGTGAAAAACAGTTGGACAAATGATAAACAATTTAGCAAGCTGGAAACACACACACACACACACACACACACACACACACACACACAACCAGAATCTTACCCAGTATTAAGGGTGGCCAAGAAGCAAGCCAATTTTGTAACATCATCCCAAAAGGCTTAGTAAGAATGGATAGCGCTACATACTTCAGAAAGTTGGGTTAAAGCTCTACCCACATGTTCAGTGCTTCCATTTTATTTATAGTTGTCAACTTTTAAGTATGAGCAAACAACCAAGTATTACAAAACAACAAAAGAGAGTTTCTACTGTTAAATACAAAAATCAAAACAGACAGTTAAATAAAAGTTGGAGGAGAATAATTTTTCAGGGAGAATAAAATTCCAAAGAAAATTACTAGATCCTTAGGGATAAAAGAAATAAAACACTGCAACCATGTATGAGAATAGGACACCTTTTAAAAACGAAGAAAGAACATTCTGAGAACAAAAAGAAGGATAAATTTATGAAAAATTAGAACTTTTAGTAGAAACTAAAAATTTGAAAAGAGAAATTTGAAGAGAAATTTAGGAAATATTCTAGAAAGTTGGGCAAAAGGAGAAAAAAATCAAATAAACATTAAAAATTGCTATTGTTTCTCAAGAAGTTATAATAAAATAGGAATTCTATAGAGAAGAGAAAAAAGAGGAGGAAACCATATGTATTATTTTCCTATGGCCCCTGTAACAAAGTACCACAAAATTAAAATAGCACAAATATATTATCTTACCATGCTAGAGGCCAAAATACTAAAGTTGGTTTCACTGGCCTAACATAAAGGTGTTGGCAGGGCTGGTTCCTTCGGGAGGTGCTAGAAAAAAATGCATTTCTTTGCCTTTTCTGGTTTGTAGCAACCACTGCCAATCCTTGGCATATAGTTCCCTTCCTCTATCCTCAAAGTACATTACTCCAATCTCTGCTTCTGTCTTCATGTGGCCTTCTATCTGACTCTGACTTTTTCTGTATAAGAATCATTATGATTATATCAGGCCTATCCAGATAACCCAGAATAATCTTCCTATCTCAAGATGCTTAACTTGATCACATCTGCAAAGTCCCATTTAGGATGACATTCACAGATTCCGAGATTAGGACATGGACATCTTGGGAAGCCGGGGTTGAGGAGAACATCACTCTGCCTACTCCACCTTTGATTAAATGATTTGTGTGGTGCACACAGGTGTATACATGTGTAAAAAAATGTCATCAAACTGTACATTTAAGACTTGTGCAACTTATTCTATATCAATTTTACCTCAATAAAATAAAAAAGACTTAACTGATATTTCATGGTAGAACATAAACATTTTTAGACATGTAAAGTCACAAACTGTGCTTTCTGTGAAAGCCAGTCTAGGCTGCAGTCTGCAAAATGAGAGAGTAAACCAACAACGAGGAAGACCTGGGATAGAAAAAATAGACCAAACCAAGGAGAGAAGGTGAAGGGATCCCAGCATCATAATAAATAATTCCCAGAATGGCCCTAGCCAGTTTGCTCAGTGGATAGAGAGTTAGCCTGCAGACCGAAGGGTCCTGGGTTCAATTCCGATCAAGGGCACATACCTCGGTTGCAAGCTCCCGGTCCCGGTCGGGGCATGCGGGAGGCAACCAATGGATGTGTCTCTCTCACATTGGTATTTCTCTATCTCTCTCCCTCTCCCTTCCACTCTCCCTAAAAATCAATGGAAAAAATATCCTTGGGTGAGGATTAATAAGTAATAAATAAATAAATAAATAAGTCCCAGAATGTCCCAGGGAAAACAGCCCAGATTGGAACAAGCTCTAGGGAAAATGACTCCAAAAATAATAACAATTTGATAAATGCCTAATACATCTGAACATCTAGAGCGGAGATTTAGGCAATTAGGCAATTTAATTAGTGAAAAATACATAGAAGAGCAAGAAGAATAAGACAATTATTTTTTCCAGGAAAACCATAAATTATATTGGGAAATTTACATAAACATAGTTTATTCCCTAACTTGGCTCCTTGAATAGCATTTGCAGGGTTGTAATCATGCAATCACTAAATATCTAGCCAACTACAATAGAAATATGAAAGGGGTTAAATAATCAGCTAAGGGGTGAAAGGGGTCCATCTGGGTAGAGGGAATGATGGGAAGCATATCTGGAGACTGATGATTTTGTAGTAAACCTGGGATAATATTTTAACTCCTTAAATGATGTGCATTCACAATTTTTATTTAAATAATATCTTCAATTTTTTTTTTTTTCAGAAAGAAGATGGTAGTGGTGCAAAAGAGATTAAGAGGTGATCAGTCAGGAGATGAACTTCATAAGGACTAATGGTTAGATTGAGTGATGGGTTGTTGCTGATCATGGTCTAGATGGAATATCTCAAGGCTTTCAAATTAAGTTTTCAATGTCATAGCCTTGCATTTCAAACTTATCATTTTTCAGAGCAAGACAAGCTTTCTTTCAGAAACTTCCTTTTTTAATGCAAAATGTTTTAAATAATTTGTGAAGCATTCTGTCAGTATTTTATACTACAGGGAAAAGAAATTTCCTTCTCTCTTCCTATTACTGCTATCTCTGAACACATTCAGCAGAGAATTTATTACTTATTAAAGCAGATGACATTCCCTAAGGGTTTTCAGGAATTATAAACAATTACAGGAAAGAAAAGTGTTTCCAATACCAAATAGGCAATAATGATGGAAGGCACTACTGAATATGCCAGCAAGATCATAAAGTTTAGAGAGCAAGTGCAGTGTTTTAACCTTTATTCTAGCTGATAGAAGATGATGCAGTATTCTATTATCCACAGTGACAAGTGATTTATTGGGATACCTTCTTTTCTTCCAAACTGTTTTAAGGCACTGTTTTTTCTCCAATTGCACTGATTTTTCATCTTACTGCATGTTTGGGGCTGTAAATATTTCTGCAGTCATTTAGAAAGAAAAAACAACAACATTCTTAGCTCTAGAGATCCTCACTTTGTTAATGCTACTCCACCAACGGAGGTTTGCCTTACTGGGTGACAAAGCAGCCTCTATTTAGGCAGACGTTTTTAGTAGCCTTGTGTGAAAGTAACCACAGGCTTAGGAAATTCCTACTAACATTTTCCCCAAAATCTGCTTTTTAAAATCTTGTTGTGTGGGGAGCCAGATATTCTTGCTAAAAGAGAAAATTGTCTTAAAATAGGATTCCCGAGATTGAAGGATGCAGGCAGCAGATTAAAGGCTGACAATGGAACGGTGGTGATTATCTATATGCCATTTTTCAGGCCTGATATCCTGGTATATGTTTTCCTATCCCTCAAGGGAAGCAAGATTGTCCGTCTTAGGATAATCTATCAGAAAAGTGATTTTGCTGAGGTTCTGAAATAAGAACAAAACATTTAAGAAATCTTCCTCCTAATGTCCATCTCCAATGGAGAGAAAAAGTCTGTACTCCAGATCTTGATAGAGAGGCAAATTATTATTTGGTTTTCAGGTAGGGAGTTGATGGGTAGTACTAGGATACTGAGTCAAATGGTGCTTTGCAACATTGGTATCTTTTTGACAAATTGCCCAGATTTCATGGTTAATGAGCCATTGTTATCTGTGTTCTGTAGATGTACAAAATTAAAGTTCCAAAAGACTAAAGACTGCCACTCTAGTGCATTTTCCATTATTGATTGCCCTTTGTAATTTTGTTACATACTCAAATTTAGAACCACATATGCATAAAATGAAGAAAAATTTAAAGGAAGAATGTGATAACAATCAGTATAGTTTCAAGTTGTTTTTTTATTTTAAAACATAATCTAGCAAGAGGAAAGTCTAAAGTTTTGATATCTTAGATAAGGGAATAAAGAATTGGATTCTATTTTCCTGAGTGGTTTCAGTAAATTAATCTTTGTGCATCTAGGGTTTTATCATCTGTCAAAAAAAGTGAAAAGAGACATCAATTCTAAAACTCTTTCTAAGTAAAAAAAAAAAAAAAAGTTTGCTTTTACGTTCAAAATATCATAATTTTCATAGGATATTAATCTATAATATTATCTGTTTAAAATAGTCAAAGAGTTTTATCTATGCCTCTTTTTATAATTTTATCTGTTTACTTTTAATATTAATCTTTGGATTTACATAGATTAAAAATCACACCCATAAAGGATATTGGGAAAATTTGTTGTGCAAGCCAGTGTGAAAAATATTTATTTGATACTAAAATTAGTATATTAATTAAGAACCTGTCATTAGTGTTTTAATTAATATTATAAAATATTTCAGCCATATTAAAAAATATAGATATACTAAGCATCAATCACCTATTGAAATAACTTTCCAGGCCCAAGATGGAGCTGCTCCTGTCTAAGATGCCATATCAGCAAACCGAAATGTAAGATAACTTTCCTGTCTCTGTAAATGCTCCACTTGACCAAAAACACAGTATATTCACTCAGCCAATCCCCAACACCAAGCCAGTTCTGGGGTCTCTTTAGGTGTCCCCTCATATTCATGGGGCTACCTTCCAACACTCTCAGTGGATGCATAAAGCCACAGTACCAAACCCCAGATATACTCCCTATGCAGACACGCCTATGATAAAGTTTAATTTATAAATTATGCCCAGTAAACAATTAGCAATAGAACTAATAATAAAATAGAACAATTCTGTGGTCAAAGTTATGTGACTGTGGTCTCTCTCTCTCTCTCTCTCTCTCTCTCTCTCTTTCTGTCTCTCAAAATATCTTATTGTATGGTACTCACTTTTTTACTTAAAGGAAGCATTTTCTGGCTTCTCTTTGACATAACCAAATTGCCAGTTTGGGGGCCATTCTACAGCATGGAGATGCTGGACAAAGGGCTGGGTCACGTCCCAGGTAGGACAGGGCGGGACTCTGGAGATTTCACCACACTTCTCAGAATGGTACACAATTTAAAACTTATGAATTGTTTATTTTTGGAATTTTTATTTAATATTTTTGGACCTTGATTGATCTCAGGAACTAAAATCACAGAAAGCAAAACAAAACCACAAATAAGAGGAAGACTCCTGGACTAATGTTTTTGTTCCTTCTCACCCCAAACAAGGTTGACTATGTGGTCCCAGCCATTCAGATATTTTCTATTTTTCTCTTCCTTTTTATTTATTCTTTATCCTATAAAAGCTTCTTGTGTCTGCCCTACTTTGCAGTTCTCTGACTGGAAACTACTTCATGCAGTGTTAAGTAGAGTTTGTTTGTAACATCTAAATTGTCTTTTTAAATCATTTTTAACACGCCCAATTTAAGAAAAAAATCCATTTGTCTCCCTGTGTCTCTCAAAATAGTGGTTACCCTAAATTTGGTGTTTATCATTTCCAATCATGTTCTTATAATTTTGCCATATGAACTCTATATACTAGTACGTATACATTAAGTGTCATCTTGCATGTTTCTATGTTTCATAAAATAGCATATTATACTTATACCACATATATGCAAAGTTATATTTTTGAGAATATCTACATTGATAATTAGGCTATAACTCATAATTTTAATTGTTCCATTCTAAAAAATTAATGTGATTAATTTGCTTATTCATTCTCCTATGGATAATTATTTAAGTTGTTTCCAATTTTTAAAAAAAATGCTTCAATAAACATTTATATATCCTATACATATATAAGGAAGTATCTCTAGATCATATATGTAGGAATGAAATTATTGAGTTCTACAGTTATATACATCTTCAAGTTTGTATCTCCTATTGCTCTCCAAAGTAGCTGTACTAATTTATACTCTCACCAACAATGTTTACAGTGTCTTTTGATGCACAGAAAATTTATTTAAATTAATCAATCTTTTCTATGCTTTCTGGGTCTTATTTAAGAAATCTATTCATAACATAAAAGGTCAAAATATTTTTGTCTGTATTTTCTTCTGAAAGGAGTTTAGTTTTGCATTTTATGTTTGGGTCTCTAACCCATCTGGAATTGATTTTTGTTCATGTTATAATCAATGGACTCATTTTTGTTTTCATATGAATAAAACAATTGATTTAAAGTCTAAAGTTAATGTGTGTCTCTACCCTCCTTCCAAAAATAAAAAATAAAAAAATCCTACCCAACAATAAAATGCTCCAAGATCTATGAAGCCTGGCTCCTAGTTATTTATTGTTGCTTCAACCCAGTGTTCTCAGAGATACTACCCACTGAAATCATGCTTCAGGTTAACTTCTCAATATATAAACCACCTAGATAGTGTAAAGTTGAGCTCCAAATGAGTGTGAAGGTGGGCCTCTATTTTTAAATTCTCAGAGGAAAATTCTGCTACCCCAACTCCCAGCTCAGGCTGAGACAGATAAGTTGCTTAGATGATGTTCTCTGCCAGTGAGTAGATATCTTTCCAATTCACCCTTGACCTGTTCACTGGTGTTTCCATTATTTGATAGTTTTTCACTTCATTTTCTATTTCATTTTCAACTCCCTGGCTCATATGGATCCACAGCATCATATTCTGTCCCCACAGGGCATTGCATTCCAATTCTTGATAACTGAGAGATGGTACCAACCCTCACTACCATTCCCACCTCCCAAAATAGCTGCCACAAAGCTTTCATTTCTTCATCATTTATATCCTTTGCGATTTTCCAAATTCTCTTGTGAGAATTTTAATGAATAGTTTTTATGTTTTATCTAGTATTTCTAGGTTTTTAAAAACTGAAGGCAGTTTGGGTTGTTCTAATCACCACTATCCAGAAAAACTAAGCCCTTTAAGTTACTTTAATATAAATCAATATTGGATATTAGGTTTAATATTCAATTCAATAATGGAGAAGATAATTTTAGGATTATTAAAAATGAAACCATATCTGACATACAAGATTCAGTGAAAAATCTTTATATTAATGTCACATTCGTAATGGTTTTAGCTCTTTTTAAAACTTTTTTTCAGAGGCCAAAGATGAAAAATTTGATTGCTTTCAAAGCTCTATTTTTTAACTCATGTAATTTATTAATGTATTTTAATTTATAGGAATTTAAATTATGATTAACTCATTTACTCAACTCATCTCATCTAACATTTTCTTGATTCATGTATCAGGATCTATTAGAATTCAATATGTCAGCCAATTATTTTGCCCAGTTTTCCCACTATTCCCCATACTTAGCCTATCCCACAGGAAAGCAAACTGGAGGGCATTTTCCATCCAAATGTGGAACATTTTCCTGCCTCTGAACCTTTGCTTTTAATTTATAATTTTTAAATATGTTTTATTGATTTTAGAAAGAGAGGAAAGGAGGGGGAGGAAGAGAAGCATTGATCAGCTGTCTCTGATACACTGCCTCCCATACATACGCTACTGGGGATCCAGCCTAAATCTGATCATGTGCCCTGACTGGAATCAAACTGGTGACCTCTCAGTGCATGGGACAACACTCATCCAACTTTGCCACACCAGCAAGAGCTTTGCTTTTACTTTAAATACCCATATGTCTTTATTTCTCATTCCTCAAGTCCAACTCTCAAACCCTACACATTCTTCAAGGCCTCTTTATATGCCTATCATCTTCATGAAAGCACTCTTTATTGCCCCAGATATGACCTCCAGTCTCGGCATAACTCTTGTGGTCCTTATCATATTCTATCTTGATTTATTGCTTAATCAGGATTTAAATTTTGTTTTAGCTTAGAAAATATGAGTATCTTTTTTATTCTTATATTCCATGAAACCCTTTGAGAATTTGTAGAAAGTCAATAAACACTCATTGAATTTCAGTAAAAAGTTTCTTTACAATTCAAATTGGTTATTTTAAATAATTATATGTATTATTATTTAAAATATAAACCCTGAAAGGGAAGATTTTAAAATGTTACATGCTACATAAAAGGTGTGACAACATATAGACTCCTAAGGTTTCTTCTATCATCAATATGATAATATTTTTCACCAACTTCATATACATTTTCATGTATATTTCAGTCAAGGGCATAGTGTTCACATTGGCAGTGAGGTGGTCAACTGGTCATGGTCAGAAATTCAGGTTCACCAAGGAACTGTGCTCTGGGAGCACAGCTAGGGTACAGTGCAACTCAAGGTTCCTGGCTCTCCACGCATTGCTGGAAGCCAAGCAGTAGAAGGAAATAAAAGCCAAACAGAAAACATGGGAAACAGAAAAAAAAAGTTCCTCCTAAGATGTCTCTCCACTGCCCTCTATTGTCTTTGCTTAACACGTGTTGAAAATTAGAAATGATACAGAATTCAGGTCCATTATTACAGAGCAGGCAGTGAAGAATGGTTTGAAGCTGAGAGGGCATGAAATTGATAGGTGGCATAATGAGTAATATAAATTTCATTGCATTCATTATATTCTTAATCCAGGAGCAGATTTTCTAAAATGTAAAAGATGGATGGTCATGTTATGATATGAGGATGTAAATTTGGATTTTAAAAACTATATAATTCTTTTAAACAGTATTATTTAATGAACTAAAATTTCAGGGAATTAAATTTTAGGGGAGCATCTCAGTGCATTATATGATTTTAACTTATTCAATATTTTTTCTTTTTGTAACTTTATTTTTATTGTTGACACTATTACAGATGTCCTCAATCTGTACCCCTTTGCCAACCTCTCACCCCCCTTCCCTCTGACCATCACACTGTTTGTCTATAGGTTATGCATATATGTTCTTTGACTAATCCCTTCACCTTCTTTAATCCAGCCCCTATCCCCCATCCCCTCTGACACCTGTCTGTTCCATGTAGAGAATATTTTTCATCGTCCCAAATCTGTTCCATTTTGATATTAAAATCTATTTTTAATAAATACCACAAGTTACTCTTTGGGGAAAAATATATAAACTTGTAACAAAATGAAACAGCATCTAGTGGTTAGTATGAGATAAAAACCTTTGACTTGAATCTCTAGGAATTTACTTGAATAAACAGACAATATGATAGCATTAATCTGTCATGTTCCTCAATTAACAGAATTTTTTCCTACTATATTTAATAAATATGAAAATCCCTTATGTGATTTAGACAGTATGCATAGTGGTTAAATGCATGGACTATAAAAATAAACCAACTAGGTTTGTATCCTGACTCACACTTATTGGGCAATTTGAGGCAATTTGCTTAACCTCCTCTCTTTCTCAGTTTTGTCATCTGTAAAATGGGGATTGAGTTCCTGCCTCATAGGAGTTTTCTGTCTATTAAATGAGCTAATAAAAGTAAAACAAAAGTTCACCATTGTAGGGAAAATTCCCTACTACTTAATATCCAACACTCTTGAAGAATTATGGTGACTGATCATATAAAGAAGAAACAACCTTTTTTTTTCTAAAACTCTCATCATCACATCAAAGACTAGGGGAATAAATCTAAAGTGAACTCTCTCCCCTTAGAATTCTAGGACTATTTACTACTTCTTCAAAATGGGACCAACTGTATGTTTTATATTTGTTCTAACACCTTGCCAGATAGTGATGACTGCTTTATCCCTATCACTCAATGTTTTGCTCTATCAATACAAAACATGTATGTTTACATTTATGTATTTCTTCAACCAACTGATGCTCAGAAAAATCCATTAGGCCCTGGGATAAAGGCTTAGACTTTTTATTTTAAAGCTTATAAATTTTCTGTTTCAAGTCACAGAAATGCTAAAGAAGTTATTCAGATAAAGTTACTTTAAAGAATAATCTGAGAATACGCTATTGAGCAGACACATAGAACACTTTTTTTTCCTGCCAGCCTTAATATATTCACGTACCCAGTAGTTCAATTCATAATCATTTAATAAAGTGAACATTTGTAGTCTTAAATATTAAGAAAGAAACAGGCTATTAAAAGTTAAAATCCTACTCGCATTTAGCTATGTTTAAAAAAATAATAATCCCAGGAATATTGTAATGAGGTCTAGGTTTAGGAGAAAGCATTGTGCAAGTTAATGTAAGTAATGAACCTTTCATGTGAAATGATGTAGTGTCACAACTCATTTGCATCCCACTTAAAGTGTAATTAAGTTTCTCTGACAGCATGGCTTATGGCTGAGAGAACAAACCTGGCTGCTAAATTAATCCAGGGTCCCTCAGTTAATCACACTCAGCAAAGAAAACTTTATACACTCTTTCATTTAAAGTTCCCAAACTCCCATTTACAGAAGTGTATGACAAGTCAGCCCTACGGAAAAACCTTTGTATGAAATTGATTGCCTCTTGCCAGACAGATTTAATCATCACCCAAGACCTAAAAACTGGACTTTGATGAATCAGGACATAAGAATACTCTTTTTTTACTCCAACTAGGAAGGCTGGGAGCCTGGAGGGGATGATTTCACATTTAAATTTCACTGCACCATATATTTAAACTATAGTATGCCTTCAAACTTCCATCTGAAGTGTTGGTAATTTTAAGTTTTATAATACTGGGCAGTCTTAATAAGTGCTCAGAAATAATGGAATTTTTTTTTCTATTCATTCTTTCAGGACTTGAGTACTTCATGTGAGTTTCTAAATGAAGTTGTTATTCAATAGATTCTCTTCAGGTTTTTGGTTGCTTGCTATTGTCATCGCTTATTTGTTTTGTTAAGAATATTCCCTTGCCCTGACTGGTTTGGCTCAGTGGATAGAGCATCGGCCTGCAGATTGAAAGGTCCCAGGTTCGATTCCAGTCAAGGGCATGTACCTTGGTTGCGGGCACATCCCCAGTAGGAGGTGTGCAGGAGACAGCTGATCAATGTTTCTCTCTCATCGATGTTTCTAACTCTCTATCCCTATCTCTTCCTCTCTGAAAAAAATCAATAAAATATATATTTTTTTTTTACAAAAAGAATATTCCCTATTTGCAATGCCCAGAACTGATGATGATGTTGCCACAAGATAAGAACTACATTGTGTAATTTATAGCAAGTTTTAACTAAGCAAAGATTCAATTTACAAATAATCTAAACTGTGTTCAGAGAGGCAAACAAGAGGATAGGTCAATTTCTCAAGATCTGATTCCATGAGACTCTCTGCCCAACAGTTATGTCTAGAGACTGTTTTTTGTGTTCTTCTCTTTCTTGCCACCCCAATTCAAAGGCCACTATGAAAAAAAACACTCTATTTTTAAATTGATGGCCTCAAAATTGACTATTGTTACCATCATAAATAAACTGGTTCTTCAGAGAGTCAGTTAAAGTATTGAGAGCTGGAAAAAGATTAGATAGACACATGAGACATTCCTGTATCCAACAAGTGCCCAATAATCCTATATAATAAAAGAGAAACATGTAAATTGACCATACCTCCACTATGCTCACCAGCCAATCAGGAGTGAGTATGCAAATTAACCCAACAAAGGTGGTGGGTTAATTTGCATATGCAGTTGCCAAGCAGCCTGGGTCCTGGGAACATCCTCAGGACCCAAGCTGCTCCTAGCCTGTAGGCCCGCATATAGGCCCTGAGCGGCCAGGGTCCCAGAATGCCTCTGGCCACTCCAGGCTTATGGGTGCAGGCGCCAAGCAGATGTTCCCTTCCTGTGGCCGCTTGTGCATGCACCGGCGCCAAGCAGTGGCCCAGGTCCACACACCCCCCAGCCCGGCACCCACAACGCGGGGCTGCCGGCCTGGGGGCATGCCCCTGGCAGTGGTGGCCGCTGCACGTGTGGCCCGGGGTCTCTGCACAGCCCCCAGCCCAGCGCCCACAACATGGGGCTGGCTGCTGGCCTCAGGGGTGTGCAGAGACCCCAGCGGCGCCACATGCATGGCCCAGGGTCTCCACACGCCCCCCAGCCCAGCATCACGTGTGGCGGGGACATGCCCCTAGCCCAGTGGACACAACACAAGGGATCCTCTGTGCATGAGCCACAGAGGAAACACCTTTTCTTTTATTTTTTTAAAAAAATATATTTTATTGGTTTTTTTACAGAGAAGAGGGGAGAGGGATAGACAGTCAGAAAAATCAATGAGAGATAAACATCGATCAGCTGCCTCCTGCACACTCCCCACTGGGGATGTGCCCCAACCAAGGTGCATGCCCTTAACAGAAATCAAACCTGGGACCCTTCAGTCTTCAGGCCGACGCTCTATCCACTGAGCCAAACCAGTTCGAGCACAACCACCTTTTCTGACCCGCTCATTGGCTAAGCTCCCTGTACACCACCACTTGCACTGTTCTTGGTAACTTGGGTTATAAGAATCCAAGAAGGTGATCCAGGGTTTTTTCACCACACTCCTGGAGGAAAAAATGAAGGTCCGCTGCTGGAGGGGCTAAGAAATGTCATATCCTGCCCTAACCGGTTTGGCTCAGTGGATAGAGCCTCGGACTGCCGACCACAGGGTCCCGGTTCAATTCTGATCAAGGGCATGTGCCTAGGTTACAGGCTCCTCCCTGGCTGGGGCCCAGGTCAGGGCTCATGCAGGAGGCAACCAATCAAAGTGTCCCTCTCACATTGATATTTCTCTCTGTCTCTCCCTCTCTTTTCCACACTCTCTAAAAATCAATGGAAACATATCCTCGTTGAGGATAAAAAAAGAAAGAAAGAAATGTCATATCCTATGAAAGACACATCTTGAAAATGCCTAAAAAAAATTTGTTATTTTTTCATGGTGAAGGGACTGGAGTCCGTGTTGATGAAAACACCTTGGCGGCTGCGGTGCCTGGCAGTGGCTGCAGCAGCAGGGTGGTGGGGTTGGCGCCTTCCCTGATCAGCTTCCCGCACTAGGACATCCCCTGAGGGCTCCCAGGCTGTGAGAGGGGGCAGGCTGGGCTGAGGTAACCCTCCTCCCCCCCAGTGCACAAATTTTGTGCACCGGGCCCCTAGTTTAATAATATAATGCCTAATGGACTTACTCTGGTCCCCTAAACCAATATTGTTTAGGGTGTTTTAGGCTTAGTATTGATAACTTGCATGCCAATCCTGAGCTCATTGTCATGTATAGGAATTAGACCAGACTATATTTCAGTGTAACATTGAGTAGAAGCTATAATAGTCACCTCCATGTATTTACATAGTACTGAAATGTATCTAGGGCAAAATCTGCAGCATCTCGTTTTTCTAGATGAGTCTCAGCACCATGTAATCTATCACTGGCATTTTAAAAGAAACATTGCATGCTCTTTCCTGATTTTTCAAAGTTCTATTTCCGGGAACAGAAAACTTGCTAGGAAGGATGAGTTGATGGGAAAAAAGAACCCTAAAATTATTTTCTCTTACCATTTATTAAGAGAACCATTACGTAGTAAAACATAAAAAGTCCTATTCAATTTTGGCATGCTCTTGGAACATTTACCATGGTAGCAGACAAAGATTTTTACTCCAGCTATCCAACTGAGGCCAAAAGGTGGTGGTAATGGAGTTCTATTTGTTAAGTATCTTTATGAATTATAAACCCTGTTGACAGAAAGTAAAGGGTCACAGCAAAGCTCCCTGCACAACTCTGAGACTGGCTGCTCCCAGTTGTCCCCCAATATCCATTCAGGTACAAAGATTCAAAAGTTTAAAATACAGCAATGCTTCAGGACACATTGGAAAAAAATCAAATTTTAAATATTCAACACATACCCATGTTTTTGTTTATTCATTAAATATAAGAAAAATGTAAAAGAAAAATATATATGTGCTTTATTACATTACAAAGTATGCTTAATATATCTATTACTAGAGGCCCATTGCAGGAAGATTCCTGCAATAGGGCTTCCTGCAGCGGTCTCTGCTGCCCCGCCTGCTTCCCTCCCTTCTCCCCCACCCTGCCTGCTTCCCTCCCTTCTCCCCTGCCCCGCTTGCTTGCTTCTCCACAGCTTTGATCCCTTCTGCAGCGCTTGGCTTCCTTCTATGCTGTCTTCAGTCTTTGCTCTGTGCCTGGATATGCAAATTAACCACCATCTTGGTTGGGTTAATTCACTCCTAATTGGCTGGTGGGCATGGCTTGTGGGCGTAGCGAAGGTATGGTCAATTTGCATGTTTCTCTTTTATTAGGTAGGACAATATTTTAAATGATATTTGTATTTATAATATTTAAATGATATTTGTATAATTACATAATTACATGAGTAATTTTTCTATGTATACCTGTTTAGGCCTTGCCACAATATTCACTGAAGAGTGAGAAACCTTTCTTTCTATGCTAATGATTACCTATATATGTAAAATCCAAGTGACCAGAATGACCAGAACGACCAAAACAAACAGAATGACCAATAGCTTTGATGTGCACTGTGGGCCCGATCAGCACCTCCCACCCTGATCGGGGGCGGGACCAGCTGGCCGACAGCTTGTGGCCCCACCCCCTTGTGGACCCGGACCCAATTTGCCCCAATTTGTCAAGATGGTCTAAATCTAAGGTTCCCCATGTAAAAATGAAGGTAACCTCACATGACTTATTGATGGTTTCTGTGAGTCCCTAATTACTAAACACAGTGGCTCACTTCACACAGAAGTATAGCATAGTATAGTATAGGTTAAGTTCCAACAGCTTATCTCATTTTATGTAGGTCAATAGAGCTAGGAAAAGCATGAAACCATGGTTCCTGGTTGGTTTAAATTCTTTTGTCATTTCCAGTGTCCTATATTTCCAATATTTTTTATTGAATTTGTTGGGATGATATTGATTAGTAAAATTATATAGGTTTCAGGGATAGAATTCTATAACACATCTGTATATTGTATTGTGTGTTCACTACCCCAAGTCAAGTCTCCTCCTATCACCATTTATCCCTCCTATACCCTCTTCTATCTTCCCCACCCCCTTTTCTCTCTGGTAATCACCATACCCTTATTTGTCTACAAGGTTCTGTTTGTGTTTTTTGCTTAATTCCTTCATCTATTTCACCAGCTATCCTACTCCCTCCCTCCGAGAGCTGTCTGTCTGTTCTCTGTCTATATGACTCTGTTTCTACTGTTTGTTAGTTTATTTTGTTCTAATAAGACTCTACCATGAATCTTATTCCTCCAGATCTGTTCTATCCAATAGGATAGTAATTAGCAATATGTGGCTATTTTAATTCAATAAAATTAAGTAAAGTTACAAATTCAGTTCCTCAGTGTCACTAGCTATCTTAGAAGTACTTAAAAGCAACATGTGGCTAGTGACTGCTGTACTGATGGGACATTTCCATCATTACAGGAAATCTATTGGGCAGTGCTGCCCAGGCTATGGAGAACAGCCTCTGCTTCCAAAATTGTGTGGGTTCTCAAGCAACAACAATCCTATTTTATACTAACACTAATAAGTACTTACAACACTCTTGTAATATGAGCTTTACATACAGATTATCAAAGTACGTGAGCTTTCACTACCAGCAGCAATGTTACTAATACTACTACTACAAATAGGAATCATGCCATGCTGTACAGTGCCTAGTACAGTTTGAGTGAAATGGATTCAAACTGACTGCTGTGTAGATTCACTTCAAATTAGGTGGAAGTTGATCCAAATGATAGAGTTATCTATAATAATAAAAGCATAACATGCTAATCAGACCAGACGTCCTTCCGGACAAAGCCAGGACTACAAGCCCGGGTCCCGGATGCCAGAGGGAAGCTGGTGGTGGCAGCCAGGGGAAGGAAGGCCTACTCTTGCACGACTTTTGTGTATCGGGCCTCTAGTTAAAGTATAAAAGTATAAAAAGTAGTTCAAACAAACATGCTGAATAAAATTCATCCATGCTATACATAAAAAATACAAAAACTCTATTTATAAGATTTATATACTTGTATACTTATAGTTTTATATGAACATGTAATTTTTTTTTTAGATTTTAGGCACTGTGAAAAAAATGATGAATGCTTAAAGTATCTTCTAAAAATATGTGCCGTATCTGAAATGTGCAGCTATCAAACCAAAAAACTCAAATATTCACAAAATATAATATATAGGGGATATTTCCGAAAGGCAAACCATATCTCAGTTTTTTTGTAAGAGTTATGAAGAGCTGAGAAAATAATGTAAATAAACAAGAAAGATTACATGATAGATTTAATTCTACAATTTTAAAAGCTTAAATAATTTAAAATCATCCTTTGGCTTTCAGTTCCTATTAGCTTATACAGTATAAGCAGAAAATGTTTTAGAATTAATTTTGTAAAAATCTCATTTGTGAATAGAACCACTTATTATTGGCAGAAATACAATGAAGATCTTCCTTGGATATTAAAAAAAAAACTTAAAGATTTGTTAAAAACTCTTATCTCCCTCTCAAAACTCATTGTAACTAAAAGCTGAAAATAAATGTGCACTCAAATTATTGTTGCATGCTCACAAATTAGGCCCTTGTTCCTCCTCAATCTCTTCGAGTGGTATTGAACAAAGGGCTTCATAAATTCTTCTAATCCCCAATCCATGAGCTGCATATAAATTCATTTTCTCAATATCAGGTGGGCAATATTCCCGAGGAAGAGATCCAATCCCAGTCCACTGGTTCCAGGTAATGCTGACTTTCAATTGTAAACTTGGCTTTTTCTTTCATAGTTAGGAAGAATTAATCAAAACAGCATAAATTTAAATTGGCGAATTTTATGTGTTAGGCAAATAGAACCAAGGTTTAAATTAAATAAAATTATATAATTGCTTTGTGAGGCAAGTTCATCGGTTATGATTCCTGGGTTGACAATCCATTAGTAATCCTACTGAGTGTTCACCCCATTCACAGTTTTATTATTTATTAAAAGTTAAAAGTATTTGTGGTCTGCTACAAAACATGTAAAAATGTCAGATTCGATTTGTGCAAATGGCTAACTTTTAAAGGGCATAATGATACTGCTCATCTAGGCATTGGTTCTTCATGCTTGGAGCTCTAAGGAAAAGAAACTGAAACCACTTTGTTTGCTGATTATTCCCAAACTTTATTATAGCTGTGAATATCTATGATGATCCCTCCCAGCAAACCCAGCCACCTTAGCCCCAGGAACTTGACCTGCATCACAGAGATAATCTCTAATGGACCCTATATGCACTTACCTGCTTGAGTAAATCATTTTGTCCTTTCTCAATATTTCAGAAGCTGCTCCTATTTATTATATTGGTCTTGTTTACTATTTTATTTTTTAATAAATTTTTTTGCTAATATCAACTTCTACCTTTTTAAACTGTTCATCTTCTTATGCTTATCAATGTAATATTTTAACAGGGATAAGGCATAAGAGGGATACGTTTTAGAAACCATCATGTCCCAAACAGAGAATATTGGATTTCTTTTTTATTCCGATTATCTCCCCATAGACTTTCTTCCCCTGCTCCCAGAGCAGATCCTGTCAACTCTAAAGAAGGATCTAATATTAACTGAAGTCAGCCAGAATCATTGACAATCTCATTCTAAACAATACCCATTTGGGAAACAGTGGTGATCAAGAGCCAAATTACCTTCTCTGCTCTTTCAATTTCACTCCCTTAGAGATCAAGACTACTTAATTTAAAAAACTATTAGAGGACTGCTGTGACTATGTTATTCACAGGTCAGTTGACAACTTTTATGAAGAGACCTATAAACTAATATCTATGATCTCTTATAAGCACAATCCACTGATCCTCGTCATTTTCCTTAAGTCTATTCTGTATCCAGAGAAGAAGGTCTATGAAGAAGTTGATCCAGGGCAGCTCCAGAGTTCACTCTGGTATAATTCCACAGAGCTGCCAATAGTTGTCTCCCTTTCAGAATTTTTTTTAAAGAAAAGCTTTTAAATAGAGGTCCCATCATCAAATAATTGAAACCCTACCTACTATTCTGCTGCCAGGACAAACGTGAGTAAGTTGCTTGGCATCTTTTCAAAATTGGCATTCACCAGAGTTCTCCATTATGTCTAGAACTTCTCAATTTATTTTAAGACTAGTGGCCCAGTGCACAAATTCATGCACATTGAAAGGAAATTAATTAGAAGAAATATTTTAATATCGCTATTTGCCCCTTCTCTATAATAGAAGTGTCAACCAAATTCATGATCAACAATGACAGATGGAAACACACATGTGTGACTGGCATCAGTGAGAGCTTTATATGTATAGCATATGCGTGAGTCAACTTAGCCTTTTATAGACATAGAATAAACTTGCTTAATTAGACCTGCTTTCTGATTTAGCTAAACTTTTTCCAGCCCAGTGAAGCACCCCAACTTCTCTTTCAGGTAATTGTCAGCAACACAGCAGTAAATATCAATACGAAGCAGATTATTATTATAGATCACACAGGGAGAACAAAGGGTAAAATATTTAACTGCAGCAGTGTTTTACTATATTCTGTGCAGTGAGAAAATCTGAAGTCACTTTCAAGGTCCACCATTTCTTATTTCTTTTCAGTCGGGTCAAGTTTCTAAGCTTTCTAAATCTCCATTTTCCAGCTAATGAAAAGAAAATAGGATTCCACAGAGTCTCCTATCTATCTACTCCTGGACTTCTGTGAGGATCAAATAAGATGAGGCATGGGAAAACAATTCACAGATATTTGGTTACAGTGTGAAATGTTTCCACTTGGGTGTTTCTGGGCTGAAGAAACTCCAAGGAGGCTAGTCTCTAGGGAGAGGAAGCCAGGCGTTGCTACATGACATCATTACCCAGATGGACACTTAGCATATTAGCCTTTTATATAGAGAGATAATCATAGGAACAAAGCACTAATTGTTTGGGATGTCATTTCTCCAAAAACAGTTTTCACAAAAATATATTGTTATCAAGATCTAAGCTCTTCGAATTCCAACAAATGATAAGATCCAAAGGGAGCAGCATTATTTTTCTCCTCATTCTACTTGCTTCTGTATCAACAAACTTAAATTAATTCCTGAATTTATCAAGCTCTGAATTGTCACTTAACAAGTATATTTTAAAATATATTTTTATTGATTTCAGAGAGGAAGGGAGAGGGAAAGAGAGATAGAAACATCAATGATGAGAGAGAAACATTGATCGGCTGCCTCCTGCACGCCCCCTACTGGGGATTGAGCCTGCAACCTGGACATGTACCCTGACCAGGAATCAAACCATGTCCTCCTGGTTCATAGGTCCATGCTCAACCACTGACCCACACCAGCCAGGCTTACTAAGTATTTATCAAGTGCTTGCCATGTAGCAGACCCTTTTCAAAGAACTGGGCATATGTGGTCAACAAAAATTCCTTGCCTTCATGGAGCTTATATTCTAGCTACATTCAGAGAAGAGACTCCTGATTGTCAGCCCCTGAAATTCCTTTACTCATTTACCAAGAGAAGAACATATTTGATTTGCTGAAAATGCTGACCAAAAAAATGACCAATCTAGTTGAATAGCCTTTTTTTTTAATTTTTTTTCATCCGCTATTTCTTCCTGCTTGAGAAGGATATAGTTCGAAGAGGTCAAGGATGATGTCTGACTGTACACCAGAATGTCTCACTGTCTAGCACACTTAATATTTGTTGAATGACTAATGAGCAACAGGCCAAGTAAGGAATGAATAAATGAATATCATTAAAGTATCGATTCACTGGGAACTTTATAACTGTGGTTGATTTAACACCCTTAATTTCTCACAGTATCATCCTTCTTGCTTCCCAAAGTGACTCTGTCAAGTGACCTTCCAGTATATTAGACAGCAGGCAAGATCCTAAGAAAAAGTGTACGTGCCCTAGTAACAGATTGAAGTAGCTATTTCTGTGTTCTTTGTCCCCCGTGCCTTACTCCTCCCAACATTTGGATATTCTGCTGCTAAATTCTTTGAATTTTGCTCTGAGTGATGAGGAAAAGGCACCATGTAGTAACTGCAAGAGGGAACCGATGTGCCATTTATGTATGATCACAAAGGAGAGCTCCTTGTTTCCCCAATGGCAGCATCATCAGCCTGCTACCCACCCTCCCTAAGCCCTCCTCCAGTGTCTCCTACTAGATTGCACAAATTTTTAATTAGAAAACATAAGCATGTTTCAAAAGCTTCATTAAAAAATCTGGCTTCACACCCTAGCTGGTTTTGCTCAGTGGGTAGAGCGTAGGCTTGCAGACTGAAGGGTCGTGCATTCTATTCCAGTCATGGGCATCGGTTGGGGCTACATCCAGGAGGCAACCAATCAAATGTGTCTCTCTCACATGGATATTTTTCACTCTCTCTTTCCCTTCCACTCTCTATAAAAATCAATGGGAAAAATATCCTTGGGTAGGATTAACAACAACAACAACAAAATCTGGCTTCACAAATATTACAGGCCTATCTCTTCAAGGCTTACTGTGAATATTCTATAATTTCAAACAAGTGCTTATTTAAGCATTTGAGGGGAACCAGAATTGCTTTTCTGAGGAAAGCTCTGGCTCTACCCGCACAGCTTCCTTTACAGTAGGTGGAGTTTTCATTCCAGCAATAATGTAGTGAGGTTCTTCAGTGTTCCCCCTGAAATACCATCCTGGCCATCAGTTTTCCTGAGTAAGGTCACAACAGTCTTCTATCAATCAGCTACACATACTAGAAGGCATCATCACAGTGTGTTTGCTGTTGTTTCCCACTGTAAATTTCCTGCCACATAGTTTTTATGATAAACCCAGGTAAAATCATTTAAATTCAAAAGGAATTATTTAAAGCAGTTGTATAAAAAAAACTGTCTGATTATGAATTCACACAAGGTACTTAAAAAGTACAAACACCTGGGATCCATTCAAGATCTCTTGAATCTGAATGTTAAGGGAAAATTCAATGCCTGGAATGGGGTCTTTCAGCACATAGTAGGCACACACTAAGTTTCGGTTAAAAGAGTCAATGCATGAGTTATTGAGTTTCATACTGCAATGTTGCATTTCCTCAAGACTGATAGTTCATTTTGTGGGACAGAATCACTAGGATTCTCTCCATCTACAATCTGCAGGTCTGGATTTTCCCGGGAATATTAATTCCTTGAAGATAGGAGCTTTGGCTATCATTCCTGTTCATGCATATAACCCCAGCCACAAGAACAATTCCCTACATGGTAACTGCTGACAAAATATTTGCTGGATAAATGAATCAGTCTGTGAACCCTTATATTTGTCAAACCCCACATACAGCACCAAGAGTATTAAATCAGAGTAGAACTTATCATATTACACATAGATAAAGCTGAGCCAGAAAAGTTGAAAATTGAAAATGATGACTTCAATGCATTTTAATAGCCTGTCTATTTCCTTTTTTCAAACAATAATATTGACAATTCGGGGAAGATTATAACGCCTCTTATTTAGAAATCAAATTTTTCTTTTTTTATGTAAATATTTAAGTAGATATAAAGAAAATATACACGAAAAATTTGGAGAAACCCTGTTTGTAAGAAATCCAATGAATATTAACTAAATTAAAACATTTTGAAAAGGTGAATACATTCCATTGCAGTAGAAGCTCCAGGAGGGCAGAAACCACTCTGTCTGTATCATCTGCCCCTAACAAGAGCCAGGCCTGTGAAAGGTACTCAGGGAAACTTTGATAAATGAACAAATGAAATAATAAAAGAATGAATGGATGAATTTATTTCTGCCTAATAAATATATATAAATAACTGTGTCTTCATTAATAAAACCCATTTTTAATGTATCAATTTGCTTGATACTCAAGTATGCATACTTTTTCCGCAAATTAAAACAAACTGTGCTCAACTTTTCAGAGTGGATTCTGCTAGACACTACAGTACCATGGAGCAAACCAGTTCAGGATTCAGCAGCCTTCTTAACTCTATCTGACACCTAAACAGACAGCAGCATTAAATCTGTCACTTTGTTCTTGCTACCTCCACTGCTGTTGGTGGGATTTTAATCTTGTTGGCATCCACTTAACAAACAATATATTCACAGTTCTCAATTTTCATTTTCCCCCTTTTACAAAGTAGAAAGTCAAATGGTAAAGTTAATAGAGCTGTAAAAACATATACTACCAAATTTACTTTCATGATAGATCAAGTGTCATTGATTTAGGACAACTGCTGTCTGGATAAATAAATTCACAGCCTAATAACTATACAGAAAAAGGCCAAGACAGGTGTCCATTGCTAGAGCCTGAAGACCTGCTCCCAGATCACTGCCCTGTTAGGATGACTGGCCTCAGCTGCAATTTCCCTGCAGCTCAAAATCTGCCCAGCTCCCTGTGGCTCAACATCTGCCCAGCCACTTTTGTAGGCAGAGGTTTCTAGATCAGTTTCTTACTGGGATAGATTCCTCACAAACAAGGATAATCCTTTAGTCACTTGAATTCCTCTCTCTATTCTTCACTGTCAAGCTTTGCAATTTTTATTTATTCTTGGTAGAATGCACTTACTATTGTACTTATGGCACTTTTCACCCTGGGCCCTTCTTTCTGAGGCCTTATAGAAAGAAGGATCTTTAATTTTTCAGGCTGTTGAGAGTCTGGAAATGATTTGTTTTAGAAGAGAGTACAGGTGAAGGGAGTAGAAAGATTATTTATTCTACCAACTTGGAGAACTTGCATATCAGTTAATCGTAGGTTTATTTTTAAATAAAATGTGATGGCTTTCAACATTTAATTTTATTGTTTTTATTGTTATTTAAGAATGACATGGAAATATTTTAAAGTCTCATGAATAGTAAACCACTGCAAATAGGCTAAAATTTTTTCCTATAGCTAAATTAGTTTTAATTTATGCTTTCCCACAAAAATTTGGTAAAATGGATTACTGCAACACTAGACAATAAAAGCATGATTTAACCTAGATATGTTTACAATGTTTATAAATACATTTGTTCATACATGAATCTATATATAAACCAATATTTATTTAAACTGTGGGTGTCCTTTCAGACATTTTCAAAACGAGCTTCTTCCACACATGGAAGACTGCAAAATAATCTAAATTGTCATTCTGTAAAACCTCTGCCTAACACCTGACACTTTATTTTTTTAATATATTTTATTGGTATTTTACAGAGAGTAAGAAAGAGGGATAGAGAGTTTGAAACATCGATGAGAGAGAAACATCGACCAACTGCCTCCTGCACATCCCCTACTGGGGATGTGCCTGCAACCAAGGTACATGCCCTTGACCGGAATCGAACCTGGGACCCTTCAGTCCACAGGCCGATGCTCTATCCACTGAGCCAAAACAACACCTGACACTTTAATCCATTGCTTTCCAAAGCTCTCTCTCCCTGTTAGAATTATTGAATATATACTTAGGCCTAAATTATAAAATGGTTACTGAAACAATTATTCAACAATATTTCAAAAGGTATCAAACTCACTCTGGGGCACTCATATTTGGCTACATAGAAATAAACTATTTAGCCTAATTTCTTTAGAGAATAGCAAGGTTCAAGACAATCTGTTGCTCTTGTGTCTTCTTTTTATAATAAAAGAAATTCTTTAAGTAAGTTACTGCCAATTACAAGTTCATCCAGGGAGAGGAAGAGAAAGAATAGTGAGTGGATTTGTTTAAAAAACTATTCTGACTTCCCAAGTGTGAAGTCTTTGATATAGACCATTAAATAGTAGAGAAACTAGCATGTAGAATATACAGAGACGAAAACCATATATAATTATTAAAAGTTAAAGGAAATTTTTCATTATCTTCTTAATTAGATGCAAAAGCAGGCTGTTTATAAAAGTTATGCCTCCTATACGTATTTCTGATTTCTTATACTAACCTTGAAAACTCTACAATGAATAATATCCACTTAAATATTTAATCCACATACAGATAATAGTTTCTCAAAAAGCAAGTTTATATTCCAGAAACAGAACTAGGAAAAAAGTATATACACAAATATAAAGTTATATATTGTGTTTATTATATTTTTATTTTCTGACCCCCTAGAACTTGATTTTGCCTTATTTTTGCAATTTCAAATGTAAAATTAAAATAAATGGCCTGCATTTTTTCCCCTTAAGAATGGTTCACTCAGGGTAAGGCTAAGAGTAAGTCATAACTAAATTTAAATTCCCCTTTCTCCTCTTAGGGTAGGGCCAAATAAGTAAGAGGTAGGCTGGACCTAAGTGTTTCAAACCAGGAAGTACCCAAAAGGAGACACCACCTGCAGAACTCAACATGTCACAGACACAGTGCACTGGAGCAGCACACATGAACTGGAGTTGTCTTAGCTATACTCCAGGGAGCACCAGCAGGCATGTGCAGGAAGATTCTCTCCTTCCCTCCACATTCAGAATGACACATGCATATCACCTTTCTGGGTACAGGGAGACAAGCAAAAGTGACTGTTGCCTAACTTTCCAATATTGAAAACTACTATGCTCACTTAAAAAATCTTTTTTTTTTTTCAGCACAAAAGCATTATCCTATATAATAAAAGGGTAATATGCAAATTGTCCCCTCAATCGGGAGTCTGACCGGAGTTCAACCAGGGGGCTGGGCTGACCCACCAACCCCCGGGGCCCCTTCTCCCCCCACCTGCCAGCCCCACCCGCATCCCCTCCTCTGGCCAGCCCAGCCCGATCAGCCCTGAGTGGGGCAGGCCAGCCGGACCCCACCCGTGCACGAATTCATGCACTGGGCCTCTAGTTTCTCATAAATTCTTAAGTGGTATATAATTTTATATCCAATCAAACGTTGTTATTACTCTGTGTGGATCAGAGTAGGACCATGTGGCAGGTATATTATTTAGGGCACAAATCCCTACCTGTATTTAAAAAGAAAACACTACATAAAAAGCTCAGTTATCTGTGGCCAGACTTCAAAATGAAAATGTATGCATGAGCCATTTAGAATTTACAGATAAATAAAGATGAAAAGGTCAGCAGTGGCTTTTCTTCTTCACTGTTACTAAGCCTTTGGAATAAGCTCAGGAAATGTATGCAGGTGGTTTTTTTGATTTGATAGAGGTACATCCATGGAACCAATTTACAAGTGATTTGCAGGCAGGCTGGCATTACTAAAATAAACGGTGCTATTACTATGATTTATGCTACTTTCCTAACACAAATGATAAAGTGAAATTTACAGTCCTTAATTATCACCATGAAAAATTTGGAAGGAGAGAAAAGAGCAAAGATTGGCAATTTGCAAACTTGTCAGTAAGGCAAGATGCAAAAATCCATTTGCTTTACTTTAAAGAAAAAAAGATGCTGTATTAATGGGCCTTACTAGATTGTCATAAATCCACTGGGAAAGAGGAAGGAGTTCAAAAAACAAATGACCAGAACTTAACCTTGAGATGCCAGGAAGCATGGCTTAGGAGAGCAGCTGACAAAATGTAGCCCCTAGTTATATACGGCAGGGAGGTGACAAAACACAACAGTGCACGACACACTGTTCTGGGACACTCACAAGGCTCAGTTAGCTCTTCAAATCACTTCTTTGTATTATATTTTTTAAGTTATTTATAGCGGGGGGGAAATCAAATTAAAGAAATTTTATCTGCAATGTATAAGTAAATGTTTTTTCCCTTGTCCCATTCATCCTATATAATGAAGAGGTAATATGCAAATTGACTGTCATTCCAACACACAAGATGGCCGCCCCAAGATGGCCAGCAGGGGAGGGCAGTTGGGGGGGACCAGGCAGGCAGGGAAGGACAGTTAGGGGCAACCAAGCTGGCAAGGGAGGGCAGTTAGGGGTGACCAGGCCTGCAGGAGAGGGCAGTTGGGGACAACCAGGCCTGCAGAGGAGCAGTTAGGCATCAATCAGGCTGGCAGGGAAGTGGTTAGGGGGTGATCAGGCTGGCAGGCAGAAGTGGTTAGGGGTAATCAGGAAGGCAGGCAGGCGAGCGGTTGGGAGCCAGCAGTCATGGATTGTGAGAGGGATGGACCACTGGGATCAGACCTAAAGGGGCAGTCCAACATCCCTCGAGGGGTCCCAGATTGGAGAGGGTGCAGGCTGGGCTGAGGGATACACACTTCCCATGCACAAGTTTCATGCACCAGGCCTCTAGTAAGTATATATACACACTATTTGATGATATTAAGTATGTCTCTATATTATGTATCTTAGTGTGAATATAATGATTTCTTAGTTTTTATCATATTACATATATACACACATATATGTGATTTAATGGTATTAGCCAGTGGTATATTTTATATTACACTAGAGGCCCAGTGCACGAATTCATGCATGGGTGGGGTTTCTCTGGGGGGCCTGCAGGAATCGGGCCGAAACCCGCGGTCCAATGCCACCTGCAGCTTCTACCTGCTGCTCCCACTCATCCTGGCCCCACTGTGCCTGCCACAGGCTCGCGCCCAATCAGTCCTGATCAGGAGAGGCTTGCGCTGGCACAGCAGTGCTCGCCAGCCATGAGCCCTGCATCTGGCGCCCTCCCAAGGGGAGTGGCCTGCAGGATAGGACTAAAACTGACTCTCCGACATCCCCCAAGGGGTCCCAGATTGCAAGAGGGTGCAGGCCAGGCTGAGGGACCCCACCGGTGCACAATCAGGCTGGGGAGGGACTGCGGGAGGTTGGCCAACCAGGGAGGAACCGTGGGAGGGCTCCAGGGCATGTCCAGCCCGTCTTGCTCAGTCCCAATCAGCTGGACCCCAGCAGCAAGCTAACCTGCTGGTCAGAGTGTCTGTCCCCTGGTGGTCAGAGCATGTCATAGCGACTGGTCGACTAGTCAACTGTCTGCCCCCTGGTGGTCAGTGCACATCACAGTGATCAGTTGAGTGGCCTTAGCATATCATTAGCATATTATGCTTTGATTGGTAGAATGGCCAACTGGACAACTGGACATTTAGCATATTAGGCTTTTATTATATAGGACTAGAGGCCTGGTGCACAAAATTTGTGCACGGGGGGGTCCCCTCAGCCCAGCCTGCACCCTCTCACAATCCGGGACCACTGGCTCCTAACTGCTCACTTGCCTGCCTGCCCGATCACCCCTAACTGCCCCCCCTGTTGACCTGGCTGCCCCCAACTGTCCCCCTGCTATCTTGGTCACCCCCAACTGCCTCCCCGCCCCCGCCAGCCTGGTTGCCCCATGCAGCCTGCTGTTCAGTCATTTGGTCATCCCTCACTAACTCCCCTGCCAACCTGGTGGCCCCACGCAGCCTGCTGTTGAGTTGTTTGGTCGTCCCTTGCTAACTCCTCTGCCGGCCTTGTCACCCAGGCAGCCTGCTGGTCATTACTGTTACTGTGACAACATCCTGGACAATTTGCATATTCCTCTATTATTAGATAGATAGTTCTCAAACAATCATATATTGGTTCTTTACTACATTCCTTTTCTAACTTTTCTCTCTTTCCACTTCATAACTAAAATACTAGTTATATTGATATCCACTCAAACACATTAAGAGTGAAAAGCACAACTATATTTAAAAGGAAAAAGATGATGCCATGCCTCTATCTATGTGATGCTTTCTCTAGAACTTCTCTGCCCAGTATCATAGCCATTAGCCACACCTGGCAACTTAAATTTAAATTTGAATTAATTATAATTAATATAGGTTAAAATTCATTTTCTCCATTGCAACAGCCATATTTCAATTGCTCAAAAGCCACATGTGGCTAGTGGCTGCCATTTTAGAAAGAGTGTATATATAGAACATTTTTCATCATCACAAAAGTTTCTATTGGACAGTAATGATCTAGGTCAGTGGTCGGCAAACTGCGGCTCGCAAGCCACTGGGGCTCACGAGCTGCGGTTTGCCGCTCTGTTGACTAATGAGTTTGCCGACCACTGACCTAGACTCTCAATTACAATAATTACAAGCTGTTGTTGTTCCTTGTGATTAAGCCCCTATCCCAGTGGTCGGCAAACTCATTAGTCAACAGAGCGACAAACCGCAGCTTGTGAGCCGCATGTGGCTCGCGAGCCACAGTTTGCCGACCACTAATCTAGGTGACTCAATTCATAAATCAATATTTAGTATGTCTTGCTATTTCTCTTAAAATAATTATCATCCATGATTTGATAAAGAAGGTGTGCTATATACATACAATGGGTACCATCCAGACTTTTAAAAAAGAAGGAAATTCTGCAATATACAACAACATGGATGAAACTTGAGGACATTATGCTGAGAGAACTAATAAGCAAATCCCAGAAAGACAAATGCTATATAATTCCATTTATATCAGGTATCTAAAATAGTCAAATTCATGGAATCAGAGAGTGGAATGATGGTTGCCAAGATCCGGGGGAATGAGAAATGAGGAGTTACTAGTTATTGACATAAAGTTTCAGTTGAGCAAGAAGAATAAGCTCTACAGATCTTCTATATGACATTGTACCTATGATGTATTGTACACTTAAATTTCAAGAGGGTGATCTCATGTTTTTGTCCTTACCATAATAAAACCAAAAAAAAAATTTTAAATAGTGCTATATCTCACATGAGCCAAAGAAATACAAATGACAGTTAATAGATTATTCTTTTGCCATTGTGGGAAATAAAGATTATTACCTTCTTTCCTACCTTCTTTCTTTTTCTATTGCCAACACGAAGGCATTGTTAATTTTTCTACTCACCACGACTTTGAAAAAAATCATCCTGGAAATATTTTACAATATAAGATCAATAATATCCTCCAATTCAAAAGGTCTTCCATGATGTTTTCACAAACAAAATAGTCAACAGACCTTGAATCAGTCATTTTTTTTGCTTTTAAAAAATAACTGTGGTGCCCTAACCGTTTTGGCTCAGTGGATGGAGCGTCGGCCTGTGGACTGAAGGGTCCCAGGTTCGATTCCGGTCAAGGGCATGTACCTTGGTTGCGGGTACATCCCCAGTCGGGGGTGTGCAGGAGGCAGCTGATCGATGTTTCTCTCTCATTGATGTTTCTAACTATCCCTCTCCCTTCCTCTCTGTAGAAAATCAATAAAATATATTTTAAAAAAATATCTGTGGAAACAACCTGATTGTCCATCATTTGAGGAACATATGAATTTTATGTATTATAATAAAATGCAGCAATTAAAATGGATAAACCATTGCAAAACATATGACTTTAAAAAAGAATTTAATATATATAGGCCCTAGATTCCATAATTTATAAATTATCTTAGTTCATAGCTCTTCCCAATTTAAGAAGAATATATCATTTCATAAACATTTAAAATACACTATATCAGTTTTTATGGCTATACACATGTTGCAAAAACAAAAAAATACTATGGAAATGATGCGGATAAATTTTACAATAGTGCAAGTTGAAAAAAAACTGGCAAAGATGGGAAGAGGAAATGAGAGAAGGAAGAGAAAGGGACAAGAGATGGGCACTGGGTGTATCTCTAAGGAGATATTTTTTAATACCTGACAAGTCTAAGTGGTGAGTGTTAAATCTAGGTGGTGGTGTCCATTATTTTCTGTACTTTTTAGCTGCGTTGAAATACTTCACTTAAAAAAACCCTGCTTTTTGATTGTTGAAAGTGCCCTTAGTTATAAAAGGTATTACAACCAAGTACACACTATTCTCTGCTGCTCCTTTTACAGAGCTAAGTAGAAACTCTACCCCCCAGAAGCGTTGTTATCATTACTAAAACCAATGTTCAAGAGCACATGTAGAACAGCAAGCCTTATTAATGACCCACCCATAAACCTGCAAAACCATTTTAAAAATTAGCCTTGGGCACATAAGCCCTACTCAAGCCCTTTCACTCTCCTATTTTGCTTCTTTCCACATAACTTTGGAGAAGGAAATAAAGTTTAAACACCAAGGATATAAATATTCAAATTTCCAAAAACATTTTAACCTACATTAAACAATATGGTAATTGTAAAACGTAGGTTGATTAGATTGAGCAAAAAATTTGTAGTACTCACTACAAATGCATCCCCATTGGAAAACAGTAGGAGTACAGGATGCTGTCCATGCCTAAGCACAAAAAGAGAATGATGATAGAGTGGAAATTAGAAGAAAGTTCAGACATTTTCAAATTAAAATGTCATCCAATTTTTATTTAATCTTATTCATAATTTCATCACCAACCAAATCAGAATTATAAAAAAATGCTAGAGGAACTTCTTTAAGAAGAAGAAGAAAAATATGAATAATAAAATGGCAATTACTAAATTACTACATACTTATCAATAATTACTTTATTTTTTAAAATATATATTTTTTATTTCAGAGAGGAAGGGAGAGGAAGAGAGAGATAGAAACATCAATAACTAGAGAGAATCATTTATCAGCTGCCTCTTGCACGCCACTACTGGGGATCGAGCCCACAACCAGGCATGTGCCCTAACAGGGAATTGAACTGTGACTTCTTGGTTCATAGGTCGATGCTCAACCACTGGGCAATACCAGCCAGGCTCAAAAATTACTTTAAATGTAAATGGATTAAATAGTCCTAACCGGTTTGGCTCAGTGGATAGAGCCTCAGCCTGCTGACTCAAGGGTCCCAGGTTGGATTCCAGTCAAGGGCATGTACCTTGATTGCGGGCACACCCCCAGTAGGGGATGTGCAGGAGGCAGCTGATTGATGTTTCTCTCTCATCAATGTTTCTAACTCTCTCTCCCTCTCCCTTCCTCTCTTTAAAAAATCAATACAATATATAAAAAATAATAATAATAATAAAAATAAATGGATTAAATACTCCCATCAAAAGACATAGGGTGGCTAAATGGATAAGAAAACAGGAGCCATACATATGCTGGCTACAAGAGACCCACTTCAGATCAAAAGATACACATAGTCAGCCGAAACCGGTTTGGCTCAGTGGATAGAGCGTCAGCCTGTGGACTGAAAGGTCCCAGGTTCGATTCCGGTCAAGGGCATGTACCTTGGTTGCGGGCACGTCCCCAGTAGGGGGTGTGCAGGAGGCAGCTGATCGATGTTTCTCTCTCATCGATGTTTCTAACTCTCTATCCCTCTCCCTTCCTCTCTGTAAAAAATCAATAAAATATATTTTAAAAAAAGATACACATAGTCAGAAAGTAAAGGGAGAGAAAAAATATTTTACACAAATGGAAATGAAAAAGAAAGCTGGAGTAGCAATATTTATATCAGACAAAATAGACTTTAAAACAAAGGCTATGACAAGAGACAAAGAAGGACACAGCAGTTCCACTCCTGGGTATTTATCTGAAGAAACCCAAAACTTTAATTCAAAAAGACATATGCATCCCTATAGTCACTGCATCAGTGTTAACAATGGCTAAGAGATGAAAGCAACGTAAGTGTTCATCACTAGATTAATGGATAAAGTAGAGATGCTACATATATACAGTAGAATATTACTGAGCCATAAAAATAATGATATTGCCATCTGCTACAACATGGTTGGACCATGCTAAGTGAAATAGGTCAGACAGAGAAACACAAATACCATATGATTGCAAATATATGCAATCTACAAAACAAAATAAGCAAACAAAACAGAAACAAACTCATAGATCCAGAGAATATTCTTATGGTTACCAGATGGGAGGAGAGATGGGTAAAAAAAGGGAGGGATTAACATGTACAAATTGGCAATTATAAAAATAGTCACAGGTATGTAAAACATAGCGTAGAGAGTATAGTCAATAATATTGTAATGACTATGCATGGTGTCAGATGGGTACTAGACACATCTTTGTGGTCAGTTCATAAACTATATAAATGTCTAATCACTATGTTGTACACTTGAAACTAATATATTATAGTCAACTGTAACTGAAAAATAATTTTTAATATTTTAAAATAAATAAAATGAAAAGCAGTGGGATGTGGTTAAAAAAATTAGCACTGCCCTAAAATTTTTAATTTCTTACAGTAATATGTATTATTTATATTTTATTTTCTATGTATTACAATGTTTTGATATCTTTCAGGCTAAAGAAAGACTGCTCCTCACTAGGCTAGGCAACTCTTAGAGATGTAAATGGATTAAATACTCCCATCAAAGGACATAGGGTGGCCTAGAATATGCCTTTGATCCGTAAACTAACCAATTCAGAGCCACATCCCCTCCATCTAGCCATATCAGCCTGGAGGCAATATTCCTTTACCTTAATCATCCCAGGGCCCCAAACCACCGCGCAATGAGGGACTACCCTTAGAATTTAGAGCCTGCCAAAATTATTCAATTATCCAATTCTACACTGCTGACCCTGCCCTGCCTTACCTTTCTCTCAGAAACTCCAATAAAGGTGGTGGCCATGCCTCCTGTTTCAAGGACCTAGGAATAAAATAAACTTGGTTTTCTGAGTTTCTCTTGTGTCTCCCCTTGTGACCGCACCAGACTGACCAGCACATAAAAGAACACAGGACATGTTTATGTTCCACTTGTTTTCCTGTTCTCTGCGTGCAGCATCACTGCTGATGGTCCATCAATAGCTATTCTCCCCTGCTACCTTTTAGCAATAAATACCATTGGGTTTAGCCGGCCTACAACTGCCTGGCTAGAGGTGGCATTTCCCAGCCTCCCTCACAGCCAGATGTGGCCCTGTGATTAGGTTTTGGCCAAACTCATCACATAGATGAGGAATAAAATGTATTTTTGTTCATCTAAAAGGCAAAACTAGGAAAAACATTTAGCAATCATATAAAAATGAGTGTCATTAAATATACAAAGTTTTTTCACAATGGCATTCTTTCGAAGCTATGGCACTTCCACTACTTGGTCTTCTTTTCAAACAAAGGCTGGATAATGTGCTCCAGCAATAGGATGGAAGGAGAGATTTCTGAACTGAATAAAAGTTTAGAATAGATGGCCCTTAAAGTCTCTCCAGCCCTGGTATTTTATGACAGGTAGGAAAATGAAAGTTTGGAGAAGAAGAAGAAAGGGGGAGGCAGGACAAAAGAGTGGAGAGAATGAGGCAAAGAAGAGGAAGAATTAAAGAAAAGGCAACCTTCTCAACTAAGTAACTTATAATCAAGAAGTAGGTTACAAGGAAATAAAATCTGACTCACTAGAGGGAAATGTGCTTTAATTATCATTTTTATACACTACCAAGTTTCACATGTCACTACCCTTTAAAAAAATAACCACATCTTTTAAGCTAATATGTTCAAAAATCTAGAAGGCAAGCTCTAGATTCAGCATATAGGAATAAAATTATGTCTCATGAGTAATTTGGTTGAGATTGAAAATTCCTTTCATTCATCATTTATAATAGCCGGTTCAGACTGTTTGATTGATTTATGTTACAATCCTGGAGTAATTTACTATCCTAATTTATAACATGATATCTGTTGACTTTTGCCATACTTATATTTATATCTTCTCAAGATTCTGTCACTTTACCAAGCTATTAATTAATTCTTCTTCCAATTTATTAATTAAAGCAAATAAGGTAAAAGAGTATGTCATGCTCATTTTTGCATTGTCTCTCGTACCTAACACAATGTCACTGTTGTGAGTGGGGCTCAGAAGTACATTGATTCAATGATTGTTTATTGAGGTCCTACTGTGTACCTGCCAATGCTCTGGGTATTGTAAGCAAAACAGTGCTGTGGCTAAGAGTGGGGGCTTTCAGGACAGTTGAATCTGTTCAAATCCCTGCTCTTCCATTTAGTATACCTCAGTTTCTTATACCTGTTTCCTCACCTATAAAATGGGCAAAATAATAATAAATAATAATACTTCCTTCCCAGGTGAAGATTGAAAAAGATCATATATGTAATGTGCTTACAATAGCCTGTCACATAGCAAATCCTCAATAAATGTTGTTTATAAGTCAATCATATAATATCTATAAAATAATGGCAATAATACAACCATTCATATTATCATCTATGTATTATAATTCATTAAATAAAGTTCTCTCAGCAGAAGGCTTTTGCCTTTTTCTTCATTACTGTATCTCCAGTGCCTAAAATAGTGCCTAATACAGTAAGCACTCAAAAGAAAAGTGTTTAATAAATGAATCAAGACGTTTTTACATAAAAATAATTTCATTTTCTCTATTATAAACATTTATTTCAAAAATTACAAATGACAGGGAAGAATGCTCTAGCAAGATTAAATGAAATAAGATTCTAACATATCAAGATAATCTAGTTCCTTCCAGCATCCTGCCTTAGAAATTATATTACATAGGCAATAATGACTTACTGTAAAATGCCTAATATATAATACAAATAATAAAATCTTCAAATTGGCAATAAATATGGTGAGTTAATTAAGCATATCCGTTAGACACTCAAAAAAATTTTACCACATAAAAACTTGAAAAACTCAAAATGATAAATTCTTTTTTTTTTTCAAATTTTTATTAAGGTATTATATGTGTACATATCTTACCATTGCCCCCCCATCCCACTCCCATACATGCCCTCACCCCCCAATGTTTTGCATCCGTTGGTTACTCTTATATGCTCAAAATGATAAATTCAATTTTCCTATTAATCTTGGGACTACACAAGACAAATGTTTTTAACAGAAGAAACTAAAATTGCTAATAACTTCAATCTTCTCTCCCAACAACATATTTTAGTAATTCCTGATGCCTGACAAAATAGCTTCTGAACACTTGTTTCCCATTTAGTACTCCAGAAAATTTGCCAAAAGGTAGGGTTCCAGATGGAATAGAAGAAAGCATGAGGAACCCACAAGAATTTACATTTAAGACTTAGGTAATGAGTGTCCTAGAGATGTGGGGATGTCATGGACACCAATCACTTCTCTCTACCAGATTTTTCTTCCCCATTTTTCTCAGAACCCTCACTGCCTTTGGAAAATTGTGATTCTTTCTGGTTACTTTGTGATTCTGTTAGGACTGCCAATTACATTATCTCAGCCTCCTTACATACTGAACTGGAAAGAGGAAATCTCTTATATTATGTATAATCTCTGTTTCCTCTTAGGTGGCTAAGCTGGGAGTGGTGCACATTTTTGGCTGCCTGAGTTATCTCCTTCACCACCACCTCATAAAGGAAGCTCTCACTACAGGAGGAATAAAGAAGACAGACACACTGAGATATGGAAGAGATGCAGAGATGATGGTGGTAGGATATGGAGGTATGAGAAAAGAGCAAGAGATCAATACCCATTGACATCACTTTAATCTTTGGATTGAGGCAAACTCAGGCAGGTCAGCTAGTCTACCTCTGATCTTTATTATCTAAGCCAATAATTCTCTTCCCATTCAAATTTCCTTGAGTTGTACTTCTTTCACTTATAATGAAAAAAAAAATTAAATAATACAGGAGACTTTCAATTTTACTTAGCTACAAATTATCTAGAGCTACAATATAAATTTATAAATCAAAATATTTCAAGTCATGGATATTCAATATTTTAAACTAGAAGCACTATTTTTTCTGCTTTTAATGTTTGTGCATTTTATATGATTAAAACTGCAAAACATTTGAGTATCACTCATTGAAACTATCCTTTGCTTTGAGGTGTGAATATCCACACAATTAATAAGAGAAAAGAAAACAACTGATTCATTTTGAAGTTTTTACCTTAGCAACTCAAGTTAATATAATTATTATTAAGTTAGCAACAAAGGCAATGGTCAAAGAGCATGGCCTCTAAAACCAGGGAGCTTGGGTTCAGGGTAGGAACTGCACTTAGAAGCTGTGAGATGTTGGTCAAGTCAGGCAACAGAGATATGTTCCCTTGCCTGTGAAATGGATTATGGATTTGAAATGTGAAAAAAGTACTCAGAATAGTATCTGACACAATGTAAGCATGACATTAGTGTTAATCACTATTATTGCTGCTGTTATATAATACAACCGACGTTGCCATAAGCAGATCCCAGTTTCCCTAGCATGACTTGGCAGCAATAGAATGCTTTCAAACACCTCATTGGTTGGATCATTTCATCATCTCACACTTTGCTTCAATGAAGAAATGAAGATCAGATCTGCCTGATAGCTGCATGAAACTTCAGGTGTGCATGCCAAATCAATGAAGCACTTTAGTAATGTTACTGGTGCTAATGCCAAGAATAGCATGGTGGTTTCCTCCGCCACTGACCCCTTTCTGCTCAGGGAGAGGGATGAGATAGAAAGCAAATTATCTGACTGGGAACTTGGGAATTGAAACTGAAGGAATCTAATGCTGATTGTTTTTTCTTATTTTCTCCCACAATTTGATAACATGCTCCAAAAAAAGAGCTGTGCTGTGATTGTAGATATCTCGTGCTCAGATATACGGAGAACCAGTCATGCACTGTAACTATAAGAAGCACTCTGAATATAAGCACTTAAATTCAAAATTGCAAATACAGCCCGTCTGGTATAGCTTAGTGGTGAGGACACAGTTACCCTAGATTCCCCGTCAGAGCACATGCCTGCTCAGTCCCAAGTGTGGGGCGTGCAGGAGGCAGCCGATCAACGATTCTCTCTCATCATTGATGTTTCTATCTCTCTCTCCCTCTCCCTTCCTCTCTGAAATCAATAAAAATATAGTTAAAAAATAAAAAAAACAATTACCCATATCTATTACTTGGATTAACATTAAATGGATTAACATTTTCACATAGATTGCCAATTTCATAAGTTTCATAAGTAATTGTCTTAAGTGCCTATCAGATATAGACTATTAACTCCCCAAGCTTTCAATTCCAGGTCCTATAATTTTTGACCTGAGCTTTCTATGTCATTGACTTTTGAGATTCTCAGCATGAGTAGCATGAGGTATTTGGAAGTAGTGAGAGGATAAATTAATATTGTAAGAGAAAATTGCCATCCTATATAATAAAGAGCTAATATGCAAATGTCATCACACACTCGTGCCCTTGCACCAGGGCCAGGGGACCTGAGTCTGCGCCCCCCACTCCGGCGCTGGGGGACCTGAGGCTGCACCCCCCGCCCTGGAACTAGGGCCAGGGGACCTGTGGCTGGGCTGGGGGACCTGAGGCCGGGCCAGGCCAAGGAACCTGAGGCCACACCCCCCACCCCGACATTGGGGCTAGGGGACCTGAGGCTGGGCCAGGGGACCTGAGGCTGTGCCCCCCGTGCCCTAAGGGGCTTGCTAGGGGTGGGCCGGCTGGGTCTGGGTCTCGCACAATTTCGAGGTGTGTGCAGGTGGGCGGGGACTTGACTCTGGGTCCTGCAGTGTGCCCCAGACTCTGACAGGAGGGAGATTTACATATACATTTTACTAATTTTCTTTCATCTCTGACACTTCTATTATAGAGAAAGGGCAAATAGCAATATTAAAATATTTCCTCTAATTAATTCCCTTTTAATGTGCATGAATTTCGTGCACTGGGCCACTAATATATCATAACATGTACTCTTTATTTCTCTCAGTGTTGGCATTCAAAATAGAAAATTTCTCACCTTCATACTCAGAGCCCATGAAAAGTCTGTTCTGCCTCCCCTGGTGGTGCTGGGGGACCATCGAAGAAAGGAGCATTCACTTCCATCTGTAAGTCCTTGAACCCCAGGTTTAACCTTGACAGTCACAGGCCCATGCAACAATGGCAAACTGTTCTGTGTTGTGGGAATTCCAGACTCCAACTATCAA